>NC_059434.1:48349935-48653344 GCF_021028975.2 Sphaerodactylus townsendi
CTTCAACAGGGTCAAAATCAAGGAATGTAATGATGTATTATCGAAGACTTTCACAACCGGAATCACTAGGATGTTGTGGGTTTTCCAGGTTGTATAGCCGCATTCCAGTAGTTTTTTCTCCTGACGTTTCACCTGCATCTGTGGCTGGCATCTTAAAAATCAGAGGTTTGTTTTGAAATGAATGTAATATACAATGAAATGATTGTTATATAAATAAAGCTTGTTTAAACAGTTGGTCTTATAAAATAGCTTTTTGTTATAATAAGAAGCAGAATACCAGCCACAGAGGCAGGCCAAACATCAGGAGAAAATACTACTGGAACACAGCCATACAGCCCACAACATCCTAATGTAATGATGGTACATTTGATTGGACCACAACTCAATAAATAGCACATGGCCAGTCCAAAATATCTGGCCCATGCACTCCTATTGAGAATGGGATATTACTCCACAAGTCCCAGTGATGTTGCAGTGGTCTCTGGTATAATCTCCCATTTTCTGCTGGGCATGGCACCTTGAACAGGTGTTACAGCAGGACTCTTGTGCCACTTTATGCCCCATAGCTTTACCGGTGTTAGCTTAAGGAGAATGGAAGTGTGGTGCTATGCTCCTTCCTCCTGCAGAGGTTTATGTGCATATGTATGTGCATGACCAAGGAGGCAGGGTACTTAATGTGGGTGAGTTGGGGTGGACAGTCTCTTGCCCAGGGCTACGTAAGACCTGGAGCTGGCTCTGATCTTACAGGAAACCTCTTTACATATGTGTTAAATGGTTTACCGATAAGCTTTAATTTTCCCATCATGAACATTTGGTCTTGCCTTCTTTCTTCCTGGTAACTGCTGCAGCCCTCTTGTTTTATAGTATCATATTTTCTAACCATAACTACTTATCTCTGTTTTCTAGAACCTGTTCTTGGTAAACTATCGTCCATGTTTGGCTTCTTGAAAAAAAATGCTTTGTTAAATTTTTGAGCCAATTAGTGTTTGTTCCCTCCCCAAGGTCTCTCATTCGCTAAGTGGGGAAGTGGTGAGAAATGGTGTGAGCTACTGATAGCATACTATAGGTATAGGACAATTATACCTTCAATGAAAAAAAACAACACATGCCCTCTTTACTGTGTCCTTAATGTAGGATCTATTATGGCAGAATAAATGAATACAGCATTCTGCAGGAGGAGCAAAAGCGTCAGCAGTGTGTAATAATATTTTGTTACTAGCATGTTGGACTAGGGTAGTGATCTTTGGTGTAAGAATAGGGGGGTTACAAGAGTGATCTAATTTTTTTAATGTGAAATGTAATTGGCAAAATTCCTGTTACACACACACATGCACACACTGTAGAGCCAATGAAATGAAGCAGTTAAAGCGTTGGACTACAGTCTGAGAGACCCTGGTCCAAATTCCCACTCTGCCCTAGAAAATTGCTGGCTGACCTTGAGCCAGTCACACCCTCTCAGCCTAACCTACCTTATCAGGTTGTTGTGAGGATAACAAGGAGGAGAACAATGTAAGTTGCTTTGGGTCCCCATTGGGGAGAACAGTAATAGATAACATAATATAAGAATTCAAAGATAATAAAAGAATATAAGAATTTGAATAGATAACATAAGAATATGAGAATTCGAAGAATGTAATAATATTTTCCTAAATGTTTTAAACATATGTTGAGTTGAAACCCCTTCTCTAAAGATACTGCTCCCTATCAAGAGAAATAAATATAGTTCTCCTGGATTTAAATCAGCACCAGGCAACCTAATTAGAGGCCTGGGGCATTCTCATTCCTTGTTTGCAAGTTTTTAAAAAGACTAGTAAACGTCTTACTACTAAATGCAATCAGTAATATCTTGAAAATGAATATGCAAAATTTGTCAAAGGTATATTTGATGCAGCAGAAGTGCAAGAGTGCCCTAAATAAATTGATTTCAACAAAATGTCAATGTGGACCTGTTTCCTGCTGGATATATTGCAATTTAATTGCAAGATAGGTATAGAATAAGCTAAAAAAAGAGCAAGTCCGAACTCTGTGCCTTTTGTGAAACTAGCCATATCTCCCTCTCCCCACTCTCCTCTGCATCAATTTGTCTACCAACACGTCTCATGGCTCCAGGAAAATATTATTGGAAGCTGCTACTCAGTCTGGTCTTTAGCGTGTTACTGCAGTGCTTGTCAGAATCTATTAGCTAGTGATGTCTTTGACTAATGTTGCAGTTGATTGTCTGAACCATGTTCAAGAACTGTAAATGAGGCAGAAGCATCTTAACTGCTCAGTGACTGTGAAATGTCTGAGCTATATTGAATTGTCAGAAATCGAAATAAATGTATTTTCAATAAAATTTGACAGTGATTTAAAATATGAGGGTTTAAGGAGCGTGGGTGGTACACGGTATGATTGTTATAGCAATATAGCTTAGTGTCATTAAATCCTTATTTTATTTTTAAGGGGATTGGATCCAAAGCAGCTTTTGTGTGAGCAGAAGGCACTTCTCTTCACACAAAGGAAGGCTCCAAATATCTGCAGATCTCCCTTCTCACAAGCTGCAAGCCCCTGCACTGCATCCTGTGCTGACCCTCAGGAGCACCTGACCCTCAGGGGATCCTCAGGGGACCCTCGGGAACATAGGAACTGCAGAATACTGAGGGAGTCAGGAAAAAAATAATGTGTGCCATGTCATAGTACCAATTGCAGTTCTTTGCACCTGAGCAAGGGATTTGATAAAGTCGCAGAATCAGTTTTTGTAACCTTGGCTGATAACATTCTGAAATACAGATTTATCCGGCTTCTTTATTTTGCCTGTGTATGTTCTAACCTGCAGGTTTACTGCTTCTGTAAATGGAAGTGATAGTAATTTCCATGCTAGGATTCAGGGTCAGATTCTGTGTTGCTCATGTCCAAACTCTGCTATAATTTCACAAAATTAATTATGAATGACAATAATGACAAGACATAAAGGGATGTAGTTAATTGTCATACAGTAACTAACATTAACACTTGATAATATAAGAGAAATAAAAAATAATTCCTGCACTTCTGTGTAGGGTCATTTTCACCTCCAGTTTGATCAGAAATTCTCAACAATAATCTCAAATGATTGAAAAATGTTGTAGTTTTATTCAGACTTTCACAGCTCTATGCATTGTCGAAGGCTTTCAAGGCTGGAATCACTAGAATGTTTTGGTGTTCCGGGTTGTATGGCCATGTTTCAGTAGTATACTACTAGAACACAGCTATACAACCTGGAAAACCCACAATATCCTAGTTTCACAGTTTCACAATTCTAACTCACCAAAATACATTTTCCACACACGCTTTCTAACTCACCAAAATACATTTTCCACACACGCTTTCTTACATTATTTGGTTGTGGATCTCCACTCTTCTCCCATCCACTCACTCTATATTTCCCCATCTGACAGTGGTGAAGCCACAAGGGGGCGGGGTGTGTGTCATGCACCAGGCACATGCCTGGGGGTGCAAAAATCACCTCCAGGCCTCTCCCCTTTCCCTGTGGTGCCCCCCCGTGGTGCCCCACCCCCCTTCCCACACTTACCTTAGTTCCTTTTCAGAACTTTTTCAGGCTTCAAAAGGCCTTGTTCTCAGTAAAAAAAAAGACCTGAGGAACTATAGTTTCCAGGAGACCTTGGGGCTCACAAGGTCTCCTGGGAAGTATAGTTCCCATCAGGCCTTTTTTTTTTTACTGAGAACAAGGTCTTTTGAAGCCTGAAAAAGTTCTGAAAAAGGAACTAAGGTAAGTGTGGGAAGGGGGGAAGGGGGGACACCGCGGAAGAGCTGTGGGAGTGGGTGGGTGGGGGATGGGGGCATGGGAGGGCAGAAAATGTGGAATATGCACCAGGCACAGTTTGGCCCAGCTACGTCTCTGCCATCTGATAGGAGGCAATATCAGGAAGAAGCTGTAGCTTTGGTGCCCTGTTATTTGGTCCTGTGGGTCAACCAGTTGACTGTTGTTTGAAACAGGATGCTGGATTAGATGGACCACTAGGTCTGGTTAAACAAAGCTCTTGTGTTCTTGCTCCTGGCTTGGACCATATCAAAACAGAATTAGGCAGAGAAGTTCACTAGTTTTCTACTTGGTAAATAAATATTCTAGTTAACTGGCCATACTGAGGCCAGTTTTGACTTCAGGAGTACATTATGATGTAGTGTGATGAGTATCCGAGGACAACTGTCATTGTTTTCAATGGTAGACTGTGTGGACAGTATCAAAATAGATTTGGGCACATGCCCACATGTTCTGCCTCATGATGATGATTAATGATGAAAACATTCAAGTATTCAGAACTTTTTCATTCTGAACATTTGTTTGTGGTATTCAATTTAGGACAGGGAGGGAAGACAATGCAATCATTTTAATTCAGCATGTTGTATAACATGCAAGCAGGGCACATGAGAAACTCATAGGGAAATTTCCCTACAGTCCATAGTTTCTGCTGTGAGTTTTTCCTTCCCCATCCCTCACTTTCCCATGTTCTCTTCATAGATAGGGTTCTCCGCTTCCATTTTCTTGCCACAATTGCTGTCTCCTCCCCACGCTGTTCTTTGTCTGCTGCTCTTCTGTCTCCTCCCCTCCCCCAATGCTGGTCCCCACTGTCTCTTCACCTCCTCTTCCCCCCATCCTCTTCCCATTATGTTTCCTCTTTTATTCTCTACCTTTCCTCCACATCCTCTTCTTTTTAAAAGGTTTGATTTGGATGTCTCCCATTCTCTTTTCCAGAGCTAGCTTTTTTTTAAAAACGTGGAAAGAGTCATATGTTAGAAGGAAAACTGTCAATACAAATGGATAGATAGTGTTCATTCTCTCAGATTGTTTGAGTCTGAACTCTGTGATGGAAGACATCAAAAGTCTTATTTCTAGTGAGAATGAGATAAATATTCAGAATGCCATCTTCTAAAAAATATAGTGTAAACTTATGATTGAATTCTTGTGGTGAATTTCAAAGATGGTCAGCTACCAACTCATACATTCTAAATATATATGGTAACTGTTCTAAACAGTTAAGTATATCATGTGAAAATGGAAATGTCTGTGTGATCAGTGTATCATTTAGGCCAGCACTGATAAAAACCTTAAACCATGAGGATTGCCAGTTTTTTCGCCTGTGAATATGTAACCTCTGCTTGTGGGTTCTGTGGCGCAGAACTTGGAAGGAGTTTGCAACAACTAAATTTTAAACAAAATGGTTTACTTTCTTTAACATATGATACTTATCAAACATTAACATTTAACTTAACACTCTAAGGTCCTGTTCAAGTTTCATTCCAAGTCCTTCTAATTACAGTCTGATCATGCCAAGTCCATTCTTCCTGCTGGTGGTTGGCTCATGAAGACTCCAGAGGCTTGGTGAACTGGATTCAAGATGATAAAGGTTTCCAAAAGAACTCTCACCCATTACATACACAAAAAACCTGAAACAATAAATTCTAACATATACAATGTAGCAAAAATAAACAACTCCCTTCCTACTAGTCCCCAACAACATTGCAGTTACCTAAAACAAGGTGTTAAGGGCTATAAAAATCAATCAAGGTCCCAGCCTGGTAGCCTTGCATCCTCCAACTTCATGAGTTTTGCAGCCTTCCCCTGCTTTCAAACTCCACCCCTTTCTGGGTCATCCTATTCTGAACATAGGGGCTACATATATCTATATACTCATTTTTTTAACTTCATTTACATCCCTTCTTTCTTCTCAGTGGGAACCCAAAGCAGCTTACATCATTCTTTACTCCATTTTTTTCCTCACAGCAATTCCCTGTGAAGTAAGTTGAGCTGAGTATGCATGACTGGCCCAAGGTCACACAGTAACCTTCCATGGCAGAGCGGGGATTCCATCCTGGGTCTCCTGATCATAGTCCAACAGTCTAACCACTACACTACACTACACTACACTGGCTTTCCTATCTGGTGAAACTGTTGATTGAGTACATTTCCGGTTTGTCTGAATTCTAAGGCATGTTTTTTCCCCTTAACATTTTTTCCTTGTGTGCTATGTACTTTGGTAGTTAGTTGGTAATCATAGTTTCCCTGACCTGATAGCCCGTAGTAGCCCAAGCTCATCAGATCTCAGGAGCTAAGCAGGGTTTGCCCTGGTTAGTATTGGGTTTGGAGACAGCCAAGGAATTCCAAGGTCACTACGCAGAGGCAGGCAGTAGCAAACTACCTCTGAACATGTCTTTCCTTGAAAACCCCATGGGGTCACCATATGTCAGCTGTAACTAGATGGCAAAAAACAAAACAAGTGTATGTACTCTCATATTATCTAATTAAATAAATCAATAAAATTATGAGAGAGAAAAAGTGTTAAATGCAAGTCGAATTATATATAGTTTATGAAATTTGAAAAGGGTGGGTATATTTCACACACAGTGGCAAGAATTTTCTAGATATTAAAGGAATAACACCTTTTACATATCCATGGACACTTATGAAGAGGGGCTGGAATAGCATCCACAAAATTTCCAGTGACAATGATCTGGAATCATAAGAGATTTGTCACAAATATATAATGAAGATTGAAAGCCAGTTCTGCATAAATGAAAGAAATGCTTTAGAGAAGTCAGAAGAATTGGACAGTGATGAGACGTCCTATGAAGACTTCAGCAAGAATTGTTTTAAACTCTGCATAAATGGTAAATTAGAAAATGTCTGCTATATTGCCAGATTTCTACATTTGTTCTCATGATATGTAACAGAAAGGGGGGGGGGGGATGAAGGATGAGGATGTATGAGGATGTATGAGGATGAAGACAGATTTATGAACCAGAGGCATGGAAGAGAGTTTCCCTGCCTGCTCTATGACAGTGTTGACAAGGTTCAGTGTTGCATTGAAGCTGACCTCCATTTTGAGGTTTGACCTTCAAAATACATATTTAATGTTAAGAAAACATTTTTCTATTAGTTTTGAAGTATTTCAAACATTTCTACTAAAACAGTTTTTTCTGTCTCTCATCTTTTATATCATCTCTGTAGCTCAGTTTCTTTTATTTCCTTTATTTATCTGGCATCCTTTGTTTCAACATTTGATGTTATTCCTTCATACCGCTAATATTTTTCTAGCTCTATGGTACAACTGCTTTCACCACAGAAGGAGAACAGAATGTTTTTACATGCCTCAGAATATGTCTTCTGGACCAAGAACCTATTGTTAAATCCTATAAAGTACAGCTTTCATCCACCACAACGATATGAATATTGGAAAACAGATCATACCCACATTTTTATTGTTATATAAATGTGTCTGATAATGTCACGCAAATCTGGAAACAGAAGATGGTAATATTTGTGTATGTATTGTTTAGGAGAAAGCTGAAATTCTGTAATGCACTAAATCTGCTGCAGTATGAAGAGAATAGTTATGACACATCTGAATAACATATTTCTCATGCCCTACGCAGTTTCTTTCCCTGAAAATAACACTTTTTAATAAATTCACAAATTTCTGTGTCACAGCCCAATCCAAAGGGTGTGTGTGTGTGTGAACTTGGACGCAGTGCAGACTCATGCTGGTGTCTTTCCCCATCTGCCGGCATAAGGGGCACCACCAGCAGAGAAGGCATGGATGGCCACCCCACAGCTCTGTCTGGCATTTGGCCAAATATAGCTCTGTCTGCTCCACAGCTCTGTGATGGCAAAACCTGGAGGTGTGTGCCACTGTGGCGCAGGGGGATATGGGGAACAAGGTGTTCCCAGGGTGGAGTTTTCACCTGGGCTTTGGTGCTAGGAATACCATAGTGTGGGCCTTGGAGTTACACCACCTTTTCAGGTGGTATAACTTTATTTTGGGCAATGGACAACTTTTCAGGCAGCGTGGGGATTTTTCTTTTTTCCCTGCCTCCCTTTGCTGCCTGAAAGCTGTCTGTAACGGGATAGTGAGTAAGCTATCCCTTTGCAGGGGGTTTGTTTTTGTTGGGGAGTGGGGTTGGTCATTGGAGATGTCCCTAATATATACTTACAGAGCTCATCTTAAAATGGAGATTCTGTAATTATTATTTGAGAGAGGGGAGACAGTAATAATAGAATGCTTTGTTAGATCTGCTCCACCTGTTAGAAGAATGTTGTGATTCCTCAACTGAGTGAAAACAGGTTAAAATTGTTTTAGCTTTAACCTTTGTACATAAATATTAGAGCAACACATCTCTCTATGTAGATGTATATTTACTCTTTCTGTCTAAAAATAGTATTAAATCTTATAAAATACAGATGTGCGGAGGAGTTAGAAGATTTACTGAATCAGTTGCTTCAGGCAGTATGCAAATTCCAGTAGACATTAATGCATTAAGTAGCACCTGTGTTGGCTTTATGGGTTTTATTTATTTTACGGTTGTGAATGAAAGACCAAGAAACAAAGTTACATATAATTTTAGATTTTTCTCCAGAATTATCCATTTAGTTTCTCTTGTTTCGATAATATAAGTAGCTCCAATTCCCGCTAACCCATAATTCACAGGTAAGCTTGGTACAAAGGCTCTTTGTGATCTATTGTGTTTACTGAGAAGTATTGTTCTCCACATAGTGTCATTTTTTCAGATATGAAAGTGTCAACTAATGTGATCTTACTTAAACAGAAAGGCAGAATTATGGCAGCAGAATATGGCAACAGGAGCTTGAACTGTGAACTGAAGAACTGGAAGATACTAGAAAGTCAGTCTATTACAGAAAATACCCTGAGAACTGCATGATACTTTCTAGATAGCATTGTACCTTTTTGTCCCAGCCTTATCTAACAAGGGATTTTTTATATCACTGGAATGAATGCTTCAAACTGGCCATGTCATTTTCATCTTGAGCATTGCAGTGTTTTCAGTGGAAACAGCTGACCCAAAGCCACTCCCAAGTTGCCAGCATTGCAGCTGACCCTGTCAGCCAATTCCTTAAAAAAGACTTCCCTTGTCACCTCAGTAAAGTTATGTGTAAACTGCTCTGGTCAAGGTCAGTTTGGCTCAGGATCCATTCCTATTGGGATACATTTGAACATCCAGTCAAGCTTCACCATTCGTGCAGATTTCTCTACCATGCTCCCTTGCACTCCCCATCCCCCTTCAAACCTGGCAAATGACATTTGCTAATCCTTTCTTTAAAATGTACAAAAAGGATTTCCATAGATAGTCTTCAGAGGGTTCTTGTGTCCTCATGTGTGTAATAGATTGGGTCAAGGCACTGAGAGGGATGGAAGAAAGAACAGGATTTCATTATATATACATGCTTTCTTGCCACTCACGGATGGAACAAAAATTGATGGAAAGGGAAATTATGCAATAAAGATGATGTCAGTGTTATATTAAATTAAGATCATATGTTTAACTGTGGCAGATGTAATCCTTTGCTTACAGGAGAGGTCACGTTAATAGACTGCATTCCAAATGAATATTAACAAATCACTTTTGTGCAAAGATAATTAGAACTATGTGTGATAAGTCGATATATAAGTGCTTGTTTTCAAGATTATCCTTTAAAAATATGCAATTTATAACTGATTCCTGTACAAACTTAAAAATCTTCTCAACAGCTGTTGTCAGGAAACTGCATGTGAGTGATGTATTTGAGAACTGTTAGCTCATAATTGCCATGTAAGTATTCGCAGTTTGTGAATCGTGTACGTTGCTTTATAAACTAGCATCCATTTATTTGGCTTTCTAACATAGAAAATGGTGATTTTTTTAATTAGAAGCTTATGTGTGATATTTACAGTTATACATTTCTGTTATATGGAATAATTATGCAAGGAAGTCTTTTATGTAAATCATTTCAAATGAATGGCACAATCTATAGAACAGTTTCTTATCTGGTCCTGCAATGGGGACAAAAATTTTAGAAGCCGAAATAGCTAGTAATGTTTCTCTGTGGTTTTTTTTTTTTGTCTTATAGCAGCTAAATGCTTACCTGGAATTATCCAAAATATTGGGAGACTACAGTGCTATAGGCAACGCATATCAAGCTTTAGCCCAAGTCCTGGTAAGGTAGGTTAGTGCATCCTTGTTGTGCTGTCTCTGTAAATTCAGTCAACTGTGAAAGATTTAAATTGTTAGAGGTTCGTTGCTTCCTGTTACTGGCTGCTCAATTTTTTCATCAATTCCCTGCTTCGCCATGTGACTTTTAAAATCATATGTTGCTTAAATTATAGGGTCCATCCTCAAAATAGTTCTTTACACATATTGGGAGCTGGATTGATTATTTTTGCCTTTCAAAAAATGTATGCCTAAAAATAGACGTCATCCCTTACTGGTTAAAAATACCCCAAAATGCACAGAAAATTATAACATGCTTCAGTAAATGTGTCACTGTATAACCTTTCTAGAATTCTTCTTCAAAAGTTTCTATCTTTATTATTCTGCCTCAGTTCTTTCACAAAACACTATGTTTTTTATGACTTGACGTTGCAAATATAATTCTCTTTCCATAATTTTAAATTGTAGTTTTGCACCATAGATGTATGGATTTCGGCAGGAAATGCTTTGAAATCACACTGAAACTTTTGCAAACAATATATCATACAGTTTTGTTTGCAAATAATATATCATACAGTTATTCCAGTCAAGAGGTCAGCATACTATCTGATGTATATACAGAGTAAATATACAGCAGCCCCACTTGCTTCATTTGAAGGACCCAGTTATAGAACTGACCTTGACATTAAGGGTTCCATGAGTCTACCATAGGGGCTTGCAGACACACACGGGCATGGAATTCCTAGTGGGAACTCCTTTTAAAATTGCCACAGAGGTCTGATTCAACCTGGGACAACAGCACAGGAATGGAGGGGATTCTGCCTTCCCCCCTGCACTGTTTCTCTGAGTCAGAATGGCACAGGTGGTGTTATTTGCCCATCTGAGGGGCTTAATGTGCACAGAAGCTTACTCATGGAGTTCCTCTGATGGGGCAAATAATGTCCCCTGATCTTTTTAGCACAGGAAAACTGTGTCGGGAGGGAACGGCATAAGCCCCTCCTTTCCCCGCAGTCCTGTGGCAATCTTAAAAGGATTTTCCACTCCAATGTTTCTGCAACCCACACCCCGCCCTGCAGACTCAAGGAAGCTGCAGCATCTTGTTTGGTCATGACAAGTAGAACAGAAAGCATGGGTGTTTCCACTATGTGTGTAGAAATTAATGGGAAAGCTTCAGTTTGTAGGGACCTTGGTAGACCACTTGAATACGTTGTAATCACTTTTCTGGACAGATTACAGTCACAATTTTATTCTAGGGGTCTCTAGAATTTCACTTCAGGAAAGGTAAGCACCAGGTTCTCTAGAGGGATGCCTTTATATACCTTCATATTTATTTTGCCGCCTGAGGAGGGAAGGAAGCAGTCCGAGGGTACAGAAGTCGTTGGCGCTTGGGCCCATATAAGTCTGCGACCCCACCTCCCTTAGGCACATCACTCACTCGCGCCGGCAGCTGGGGCCTGCATGGGGCTGTGCTGGATGCCAGCACTAAGCCTGCCCCTCTCCCTGCCCCACCCCCAGGCAGCAACAGAGGCCAAGGTACATTTCAGCTGCTCTTTCTTTTCCTTTATTGTCTGGGAAAACACTACAAAGCTCCACCTAATGATATAAATCAAAATGCTTTCATCATTATTCAGTTATTAGTAGAATTGTCTTTGCAATAATGGCAATGTTAGTATTCATTGATCAATGCAGTTTCTATTAATTTTCCACTTAGGTCTCCTCTGGGCAGCTAGAAAGGCAGAAAGAGTTTGTGTTGGAAGGGAATTCAGAATCTTAAGTACAAGCTATATGTTCTTGTGTGTATATGTATGATAGCATAGCTAATTAGAGAAATCACTAAATTGGAATTCATACACTGTTCCCTAAGTCTCTGCCAGAGAGTGAGGCTACTAACATATCTGCCAAGTCCTCTAGGTTTTAGAGGTTTTGAAAGCTGAGGTAATAAACTGCAGACAAGTACATACTAGGAGGATAGGATTGTTATAATTGGCTTCCTTTGTAAAAAACTGAGATTGCTCTGCAGGATCCATTGTAAGGAACCATCTAGCAGTGATCATATTCTGAGGAGATAAATTGAGAAAGTCTTGCATTTGGACCGTGATTGAAGCACTGCTTTTTGAAACTAGCCTTTATTCTTGAAAGAGAAAACCTCTGTTCTGTATGTCAGAACCAGAGTTATTCATGAAATGTGAGCAGTGTATAATAGCCTCTCAGTATCTTAGAAGGGTCAAGTCTGTTCAAATATTTAATAATTCTTTCAAGTGATTAATTCAGGAATCTTTCATTCTTAATCCAGAACACTGACCTGCATTTTAATAAGCAACAGCCCTTTCCTTGGCAAGTCTTATTTTCTGTTGGAGCCAGCATATGAACACTTAAGGAACATGCATTCCTTCTAATGTACGTTGTGTTTTTCAATAGAGATCTTAAATTCAGTCTTTAGAATGTAGGAGCTGCTGATACCTACTCAGATTAAGCCATTTACTCTTTTGACTGGATGCTGCTTTTAACCCTGCTCTGCAGTGCATAGATATCTGCGTATGAAGCTACCTGGTGCTGAATCAGGCCATTGGTCTATCAAGCTCAGTACTGAGTAGCAGCAGCTCTCAAGGGTCTCAGGCAAAAGTCTTTCACATCAGCCATTACCTGATCCTTTTAAGCAGAGATGCTGGAAATTGAATGGGACTCTTTGCATGCAGAGCAGATACTCTGTCACTGAGCCAGAGCCCCTCCCCAGTGACGGGACAATTGAGCTGTTCAAAAGCTGGGCCTTTTCGTTTCCTTTTCTAATAACGTCCCTCCCCTTCTTTTTGCATACTAGTGTTTCCTTGTGTGTATATATATACACATACGTTCTGAAAGTGTTATATCCAGTGGGGAGATATAAATACATAAATCTGTCAACCAACTATAATATTTTGCATCTAACAAATACTCTCTGACTCATGAAAGCTACAATACTTTTGTTAATTTTTCAGATGCCAGCTGTCTCTTTGCAGTTTTAAAATTGCTTTTACTTTCTATATCTGAAGCAATTGTTGTTTTCACAAGAGAATGGAAAGTCAATTTCTAGGCCAGGCCATGTGCAGGGGTGGTTTAACTACAAGGCAGTTGCCCTGGACCCCACACTAGGAAGGGCCCCTGAGTGCCATGCAGGTGTTGGGAGGGGCTAGGAAGTTGGAGCCTAGTATCTCTCACTCTTTCTCCTGTGACAAGAAATTGTTCCATAAATTGAAAAGTGATCTTGCCAATTGCAACCCAGAAAGAATTCTGACTACACAGGAGCAGTTTTAAACTGTTGTATTGCTTCTTCTCACTGCTTGGGAGGAGCAGGCCTGATTGATGACCATGCCTATAAACAGTGGCCATGTTGAGAGCTAAGATGCTGAGCAAGATCAGATAGGTGCTTGCTCACGTGGGAAGGCTGGCCTCTTAGCCACAAGTGGCAGGAGGAGCCTGACTGAACAGCTTGCTGAATTGAAAGGAAGGAAGGGGGCTGCGGCAGCAACCAGCAGAGGGGAATGGTGTCCAGAGCTCAATATCAGTGTATGGCACCTTGGGAGGAAAGCATGCCTCATAAGAGTCAGGATATGGAATGGGCAGTTGTAGTAAGTAGCTAAGCAATTAAAATATGTTAATGTGAGCAGAAGCAGAAACAGCCACAGCAGGGTAAGAAAAGGATAGCTGTGAAGGAATCATGAGGCGGTGGATGGATATCTAAAGGATGTTTATGTGGGGTGGGTAGGGAGAGAGGAGGTATGTCTGGGAGCTGGTAGGGAGTAACCATAGGTCTGATCCAGCAAGGCTACTTTTAGTTTCATCAAAATGCACTATTCAGAATAGAGTAGAATAGACTGCACTATTGCAGGTCTGAAATGGTAGTTGCAATTTTTAATGTTCTTTTACTTAAAAGCCTCCCTGAAAATAGAAAACTGGTACTGAAGGGGCAGGGAGAATTATCCTTGCTGTACTAACTTTCTGTTTTCTTAAGAGTTTTTAAAGCCAAAGAACATTTAAAGTTGAAATCCACTGCAATCTGCTGGTGCAGTCCATTCTGGCCTTTTAGTGTTCTATACCTCATTCTCCTACATATGTTAACCAGTGTTACCCTGTCTCCCTGACAGCAAAGAGGAATTCTGCTACTCATTCTCAAAACACTCTGACAAATGCAAAACCCCTCTGGTCTTTTTAACCCCACTTACAGGCAGAACTTTTTCCTGCAATTTGCAATGGCAAATGGCAAACTCACAGTGCCCTGAGCTTCCTCTGACTCAGAGACAGGGTGCTGCATAGCTTTTGCCTGCCTGGTGAGCCAGCCATCCAGGCAGCTGAGAGGAGTGGTTTGCATTAAAATATAGGGGTTGTGGGGGACACCCTTGACTTTTTCTCCAGAATTACTCAGATCACCCCTGGCTAATTGTATTTTTAGTGTCAGACTGTGCCCTTTTCAGAGCACTGGAGAAAATGGTAAAGAAGTGAAAGATGCCATAAGACTTCAGGTCTCATGAAATGTACTTGAACATCCTAGTTAGACCTTAAAAACAATAGTCTCTGATATAAAGCAGCCACCTTTGTCTTCTGAAGTTGCGGGTTCAAATGGTGCTTAAAATATGGTTCTGTGGAGAGTCTATAAAGCTGTGTAAATATAAAACAAAATGAATAATTATTTAAAGTTTGGTTAGGGCAAACAGATGTTCAAACAGATGTTTCCTACATAATAAGCTTGTACACTTTTTGGTCTAGTTTTAATCTTGAAGTAGAGTTTTACACTCACAGCAAAAATACAGCTTTGAGTCTGCATCCTGTGTTTTAATTATAAATGACTTTATTTTGTTTATTTTTATTTTTTGCTTTACAAAAATGCCACACCTTAAGGATGTTACTGTTTTCTATAACTGTTCTATAGGATGTTGCTATGACCAAAAATACATCAAAAACATTTCTATTAATTCATTACATTAAAAAAACCTTTTTACATTTTCTCCTATCACTGATTCCGTTTGACTTATTACTTTCAGCCTCTGGCCCACAAAGTTGGTGGCACAATCAACAAACCCCTCAGTGGCTGTTTCATCTCTGCTCTATTTGATTTCTCCACTCTGAGTAAATGATTAAGATTTCATGCATTGGTTCAACCAAAATCTATGTTCACTCAACCACATCCTTTATTGATTACTTCTACTGCAAACAGTAGGCCAAGTGTGATATACATAATTGGACAGTTGTCAGGGGATGAGGGTGTTAACAATCCTGTTTTCCCAGTTGGAAACTGGAATCACCTTGATACACAAATATTCTGCACAGTTTCATTCTCATTCTTTGGACCGAGGAGTACTTTTCCTCAGAATATATGTTTTTAACTCTCTAAGGTCTGGTTGAATGAATTTAATGATTATACCATATAATATGCTGTTCAAGTTGCACCTGTGCACTGCATATAGAAAACCAGAAAAACTGGAATTAATATTTGTCTAACATTTTAACCTTGTCCTTCTACTTATATAAATCAGTTCAGTTCTTCAATGTGGAAATGTTTGATTTTCTCCCCTTGGTAAGAAAAATAGGCTTCAAAATGTGACTCTGATTTTAAACTTTAGAAACCTTTTGACATGTGGCAAATATTTATAATACGTTTTACATTCCAGGAATGTTCAGTTGCCATCTCTTCTGAATTGTAATGATTATAAACAATTTTTTAAAATACAAATTTTGCCATTTTAACTGTCGGTCATTGTAAGGCACCTTGTCAGCTTGCGGCATTAGTTTTCTGCATTTCAGTCATCTGGATATGTCATATTCTTATAGGTTTGCAGATGTCCTGTTGTTTTTGTAGTTCCCATGTGAGAGAGGACACTGGAACAACATAATCATAGTTTTGAACATTTTCTTATGCATGACACTTTTTATTTCTTGAAATTAGTTATCTGCTACCTGAAAATTGGTGTGGAGCTTTTTAAACAAATTCCTTTTATCATTATATATAAACTTTATTTTCAGCACATTTCTATATTAGGACTTGAGCTTTTTGTTCACTGGTGGCTTGACATTTTGATTTCTGCACGGCTACATTAGGCACTCCTATTCACAGCTGATATTAAGGTCACCAGCCGTGACACATGAAAGAAAGTGTGTGATGTGTTTACTTACAAACTTGAGTGTCTGGCCTGTGAGCTGTTACTGTAGTGTGAGATATTTTATTGTAAATATAGCTTCCTTTATTAAAAAATGTGCAAATATTGTGTTGGTGTATATTGGCCAATATGCAGCTTAGATTTTGGAGTGACCTCAGGTTGTGTATATTTGAATTGGGAATTAGAGGAGAAACCTGCAGTTCAGTGCTGGTATGGCAGGTAGTGTGGCACCAGCAACCCTTGGCTTACCTGCATAGAGCTCAGCCATTATCTCTTGAAGGAGGCTATCACGTTTCTAAGTTGTAGCTTCATGGTGTGTATTAGTTGCTACAGTCTATGATTTTTCTCCAAAGTACACAAATAATTTCAAGCTATTGAATCTTTGTGTCAAGTTGATACATGGATTGACTGTTAGACACTCTACCTATGCATGGAAAAAGGAACTTCCTTGTTAAATGTATAGTCTCTTTTATTTCTTCTCAGTCTAGGGAAAGTGGATGAAGCCATTGCATACTTGGAGAAGTTTATGAATATTGCCAAGAATATTCAACTGACCCATAACTTAGTGGATGCATATACATTCCTGGGAAACATTTACAATGAAAGAGTAAGTACTAGCTTGGTCTATAGTCATGGAATCTGATCCTAAATATTTGTAGTTTCAATTTGACACCACTTGCAGGTTGTGTTTTCAAGCTTCTGACATGCCTTATCTTGGAAACAGCATATCTTTGGAGCAGACACTTGATAAAATATGCACAATTTAAAACCCCTGATTTTAGATGATAACTAGAAATAGGTGACATAAAGAAAAACATTTTAAAACTTGCAGTTAACTTTGCAAGCTAAGACACGTCATTGACAGACTTATGTTCTGCCTCACAGCCAACTTGCCTTTTCTTTGCTGTAGACGTTCCTATATGCATTATTTTTTGCCTTTTCCAAAGTCACCACAGAGCAGAGAAGCTGTTCTGTTTCCAAATGCTGGCAAAACATGACTTTTCCTGTTGTTTTCCTTTTCCCCATGAAACAAAACAGCTTAACAGGAAGCATGATTCTTTATCTGGGTTTATTATTATAGATTCGATCTACAATATAAAGCAGCAACCGAATCAACGAGTGCAGCCATTGCTGCCGGGGTGAGCAAAGGAGGCAAAATAGCCTTGCAAGCATAGCCGGACGGCATGCTGCAAATGGGGTGCAATGATTGGCTCCGGGCCGGTAAAGGCGGGAGGAGCCTGAATATATAAAGGGCACCACACCCAGAGCTCGCCCTTCCCGGCGGCGAGACTCAGAAAGGCGTGGCCCACCAACCCTCCCTAAGAGGAAAGGGTTGTTGCTTGGTCATTTATTGTCGCAGCCCTGGCGGGTTGGCAACGGGAGTCGCAACATCTGGGGAGAAAACGAGCCATCCGGCAGGTTCTCCCAGGCTTGTGCCCTGCGGAAGGGCTGGGGGTGGGGCGGGCAGGCTGGCAGACCGGTAGGCCGGGCCGCTGCCCAACACCCCAGGGAGTGGGGAGGGTCGGGCCGGCCATGGGCTTAGCCGGTGCCTGACACCCCAGCAAGCATGGAGAGGATGGCGGGCCGGTAGGCGGCCATGGGCTTAGCCGGTGCCCGCATCCTCAGCAGGAGCAGGAAGGGTGGAAGCCGGAGTGTTACCTCTGGGGCTCCCCTTCCTGCTAGTAGCTCCAATGGAGATTGGGGAATGTTGATGTTGCGACCCGTTTTGCTGCCCGAGCTTCTCTGTATATAGTTTGATATTAATTATGTTTATATATTAATAAATTGGGCTGCGGCCCAATCCATTTTCCAGCCTGTCGTAGTTGTGTCATTATTTTGACGGAGAAGGGTCTCACCATCTGCACGCAATGCAAGCAAAGAAGAGGTGGTTTTTATGCCCTGCTTTTTCTCTAAGGAGTCTCAAAGCAGCTTACAGTAGCCTTGCCTTGCCTTCCCCATAACATATGTCTTGTGAAAAATGTGGGGCTGAGAATGTTTGGAGAGAACTGTGACTAGCCCAAGTTCACACAGCAGGCTTCAGGAATATACTGCCTTTCCCATTTTTCAACAACATGGAGGAACCAAAATGGACTGCACAGTGGGAGGTCAGATAAACAAAAATCAGGGAGGTTTCTTTCAACAGAAGTGGTGTTCTATTAGCATAAGTGTCATTGTGCCATATACCTATACCCATATACCTATTCCTATACAGCAGCATTTCCCAGACATTTTTCCCATAGCCTGGTTATTTTAATACCTCTCCTCTGTGACACACTATTTTTTTTATCATTTGCATGCAGGGGCATCAGGGAGGCTCCTCAGGGTGCTGCTTCTGCCCACACCTACCTCACGGCACCAGCATCTGCCACGAAGCCTCAGTTCCATCCCCGGCCCCTTTCTGGGTGGTAGGCTGGCCAGGGAGGAGCCCCAAAGCTGCTGTATTGTTCCGGCTGGTCTGGCCCCAGGTGTGTGGTGCCCTCCAAGCAAGGACGGGGGTGGGGTGGTCGGTCCCAGCCCTGGACATTAGGTGACCCAGCATTTTGCTTTCGTGACCCAGTGTCAGGTCATGACCCACCATTTGGGAAACGCTGCTATACAGGGATTCTGGTATGGTTTCACACTGTATTGTGCATCACTTTTTGTACCACTTTCTCCATCTGGGTGCTGTAGCATATTGGCATCCTAAAGCAGCAAACACTTGTCTTCCCTGCAGCTTCCTAGTCCTTGCTACTCACGTAGTCCCACATATGGATTTTAAGTGCTTATTATTCATTGTTGTTGTAGAGGTCACATTGCCCATTACAGGGTTTTTAGTCAAACTTTTATTGTCAATTAGTAGCTGAAATACTGTGCCAAATAATTCAAATAGTGGTCACATTGCATTCTGGGTTTGACCAGTTTTTAAATCAATTTCAGTTCAATTTTCTGAGTAGGATTTCAGATTCTTTATTTCAGTGTATTTTAGCTGCCTTCACTTCTTTATCAGATACGGCAGCACTCTGTCTGTCTGTCTGTCTGTCTGTCTGTCTGTCTGTCTGTCTGTCTGTCTGTCTGTCTGTCAGTCATTTAACTTATAACCCGCCTTTCCCACAGTGGAGACCCAAATCAGCTTACATTGTTCTCCTCGCCTCCATTTTACCCTCACAACCACCTGGTGAGGTACATTAGGCTGAGAGTGTGTCACGGGTCCAAGAGCTCACAGCAAACTGCCATATCAGTGTAGAGATTTGAATCTGGTTCTCCTGGATCCTCATCCAGCAACCTCGTCTTTGTATCACATGCATGAATATCAAGCAAATTCAAACTAGCCTCATACTTTAATGAAAGGACAAATAGGAGAGTTAAAATGTTCTTTATTCATTAATCAGCCTCATCCCTTCATAGCAAATGTACCTGTAACATGTAAGTACACATAGAAGGAGGAGCAGTCGGTCCTTGCTTCCCAAGGCATGCACTGTATATGATATGCTTGGTGATTAATGTGCAGTTATTGTGCACATTATATTTCTCTGTATATACCAAGTTATTAGAATGAAATGTAATAGTATAATAGATGAAGTAGCACATGTGTAGGCAGATAATAAGGGAGATAGTGGCTTTATCTGCACAGGACATTCTTGGTATACATAACAAAATATGTTTGTGCAAACAGATTGATGTTGACATCATGAATTCAGCAAAAGTTAACTCCATTTAGGCCATTCTCTAGACACAATGTAATTTTTTTTTCAAGTGTTGATTTTAGGGGGCTGAAAGTTTAATCAGTGAATTAAGATGCTCTTGTTATGCACATACAGAACATATGTTCACTAGTAGATGTTGGTGTTCTACCCAGTCAGCATTTCTTAATAAACCAGACTAGAGAAAAGTATCCATTACTGCTGTACTCTTTCTAGCTCTTTAGTGTGCCTTTACCACTGGAGGACTTGCCTAGGGACAAGGGGTATCCCTTGTCCCCGGGCGCATCCATTGCAGTCACGTGGGGGGCGCCAAAACATCCCCTCACGCAGACTGATTTTGGAAGCCCAAGCAAGCCCGGCATTCAGGAAGCGGCTGCTGAAAAAATTAAGGAAGCCTGACATAGCCCCGCCCACTCGCTACGGTGGCCCTGAGTGTCCAGAGGGCGGGGGAGAAATACCATTGTGCCTCCAGGAGGAGGACTGGAGAGCTCCGCCTCCCCTCCCTCTCGCCCAGAGTGCAGTGCCTTATTCTCCAGTAAGTCCTTGATGTTGCTCTCAAGCCTTCTCCCCAGCAGACAGGCGCCAGCCAGCACAGGAGAAGTCCATAGGCTGGCTAGGAAGGCAATCCCTGCCCCACAAGGTGTTTGTTGTGGGGAGAGGAAGGGAGGGCGCGTTTGTGAACTGTTTGGAGACTCCTTAAAGGTAATGTGCAAATCCAAACTGCACTTCTATCCATAAAATCTTGTTTGCAATTGTGAATGGCCTTGATTGGGTGTGTGTGGGGGCGGGGGGGGGGAGCGCCTGGCTTCTTAACTTTTGCTGTGGGGCTGGGCTGTAATCTGCAGAGTGAGTTTGATGCCCCACTTTCTCTGCCCCACAAGGTGCTTGCTGTGGGGAGAGGAAAGGGAGGGGGTGTTTGTTAGCTGTTTGGAGACTCCTTATAGGCAATGTATGAATCCAAACTGTTCTTCTATTCCTAAAATTTTGTTTGCTATTGTGAATAGCCTTAATATTAGAGGGGGGGGATGGAGCGCCTGGCTTCTTAACTTTTGCTGTGGGGCTGGGCTGTAATCTGCAGAGTGAGTTTGATGCCCCACTTTCTCTGCCCCACAAGGTGCTTGCTGTGGGGAGAGGAAAGGGGGGGTGTTTGTTAGCTGTTTGGAGACTCCTTATAGGCAATGTATGAATCCAAACTGTTCTTCTATTCCTAAAATTTTGTTTGCAATTGTGAATAGCCTTAATATTAGAGGGGGGGGGATGGAGCGCCTGGCTTCTTAACTTTTGCTGTGGGGCTGGGCTGTAATCTGCAGAGTGAGTTTGATGCCCCACTTTCTCTGCCCCACAAGGTGCTTGCTGTGGGGAGAGGAAAGGGAGGGGGTGTTTGTTAGCTGTTTGGAGACTCCTTATAGGCAATGTATGTGTGGGGCTGGACTGGAATCTGCAGAGTGAGTTTGATGCCCCACTTTCTCTGCCCCACAAGGTGCTTGCTGTGGGGAGAGGAAAGGGGGGGGTGTTTGTTAGCTGTTTGGAGACTCCTTATAGGCAATGTATGAATCCAAACTGTTCTTCTATTCCTAAAATTTTGTTTGCTATTGTGAATAGCCTTAATATTAGATAGGAATGGAGCCTGGCTTCTTAACTTTTGCTGTGGGGCTGGGCTGTAATCTGCAGAGTGAGTTTGATGCCCCACTTTCTCTGCCCCACAAGGTGCTTGCTGTGGGGAGAGGAAAGGGAGGGGGTGTTTGTTAGCTGTTTGGAGACTCCTTATAGGCAATGTATGAATCCAAACTGTTCTTCTATTCCTAAAATTTTGTTTGCAATTGTGAATAGCCTTAATATTAGAGGGGGGGGGATGGAGCGCCTGGCTTCTTAACTTTTGCTGTGGGGCTGGGCTGTAATCTGCAGAGTGAGTTTGATGCCCCACTTTCTCTGCCCCACAAGGTGCTTGCTGTGGGGAGAGGAAAGGGAGGGGGTGTTTGTTAGCTGTTTGGAGACTCCTTATAGGCAATGTATGAATCCAAACTGTTCTTCTATTCCTAAAATTTTGTTTGCAATTGTGAATAGCCTTAATATTGGGGTGGGGGGATGGAGCGCCTGGCTTCTTAACTTTTGCTGTGGGGCTGGGCTGTAATCTGCAGAGTGAGTTTGATGCCCCACTTTGTCTGCTTACAAGGGAGAGGAAAGGGGGGTGTTTGTTAGCTGTTTGGAGACTCCTTGTAGGCAATGTATGAATCCAAATTGTTCTTCTATTCCTAAAATCTTGTTTGCTATTGTGAATAGCCTTAATATGGGGGTGGAGCGCCTGGCTTCTTAACTTTTGCTGTGGGGCTGGGCTGTAATCTGCAGAGTGAGTTTGATGCCCCACTCTGTCTGCCCCACCTGCTACCCTACAAGGGCAGGAAAGAGGGAGAGGAAGAAAGTGGGGAGAGGAAAGGAAGGCATTTGTTAGCTTGCAAACTCCTTTCCCTTCCTTTCTCCACAACAGACACCTTGTAAAGTAGGTGTGGCTGAGAGAGTTCAAAGAGAACTAGTTCAAGGTCACCAATCAGGCTTCATGTGTAGGAGGGGGAAAACAAATCCAGTTCATCAGATAAAGGTCCACCACTCATGTGGGAGGAGTAAGGAATCAAACCCAGTTTTCCATATTAGATGCCACCAGGCTGAAAAGGGCACATTCATTCATCTCTTTGCTGCATTACACTTAGCACTAAATTACCTATAACATCAATTATGAGGGTCTCTTATGATTCTTTTGGATGTTTGTTTTAGACAGATTGTTGCCACGGGTGTTGGGAGCAGGTCCTCTCCAGAGCAGTGGCTGGTTGCTTAATTTGGAGGGGACAGGTTGGTCAATAAAGCAAAATAGAAGCTCTGATAGAAAGTCAATTTGTAGTGCAAAAAAAAAATATTTAGGGAATTGGTCAAACATCCATTTGTTTTCCCCTTCCTCAGCTGCTTTGGCTTTTGACAAAAGCATGAGGTTCCGATCTTCTGCATCATGTGGTGGTGGAGCCCACTCTTTCTGGCCTTCAAGAGGGGACCTATCTCCATCTAGTCCAGCAATAAGTTTCCAGTACTAGCCAGCCAAATATATCAGACCAACTCCTGAGCAGACCTTGTGAGTTACAGCAGTCCCAGTTCTCAGCATACTGTCAAGTGAAAAACTCAGAGGCACACTGGCAGAAAATGATGCCCAGGGCTAGACAAAAGTTTTCCACCCCTGCCCCCCGCCCCCTGCCCTGCCAGCACCGGGGGCAAGGCCTGGTTTTTCCACCACCCCCCATCAAGCCCCACTTATGGCCTCCCTGTCAGCCATGGGGGCCATCCTTGTGCCTCAGCAGCCATGGCTCCCCACTCCAGACTCTTGTGGGGGCGGCAGGCCGCCCAGTCCCCATGCTTAACTCAGAAGGCCCTGCATCTTTGCCAGGCCGCCTCCACCTGGGCATGTCGTGGGGAGTTTGCAGGAAGGATAAACACTGTTTCTAAAAAATACCCACCCACCCCTTCTACTACAGGTTTGTCTGGTAACAAGAACACTGGAACCTTGACACTTGTTTTAAAATGAGTAGAGTATAGGTAGAGGCACTACTGCAAGGTGGCAGATTTACCCCACATCAGATCCACAAAGATAAATGGGGAAAGCCTGCTATCCAAGGTACTTCAGCCAACTCACAGTTGTCTCTCTGATTTTCTTTCTTTGTTCAAACTGCCTTTGGGGGGAAGGTTCCGATGGGGGCGGTGATTTGTGAGAGATTTACATGCTTAAAAGTTAATTCCCACTTGCACTGGCTTGGAGCTGTTTCTGAGGCTAACAACCTACCTCATAGGGTTGGTGTGAGGACAAAATTAGGAAAGAGAGTTGGTGGGGAGAGCCATGTATGTTTTGCTGGTGGTGGGAGGTGTTTTGTGAGCTGGTACAAAAAATCATTGTTTGGTCGTTGTGGGGGAGGGTGGTCGTCCATACCGGGGGGGGGGGGCACCAAACTCAGATTTTGTCCCCGGGCTCCAGTTTGCCTAGATTCGCCCCTGGCCTTTACTGAGTACTGGGGCACATTTAATTAATTGAACTTACAGGTGACCACATCTCCAGAACTTGAGGCAGGGAACTCTATATCTACAATCCTGTGACTTTCCAATAAGTAAGTCCCATTTGAATTCAGTGGGCTTGCCTCTGAATGAACATATTTTTGATGGTACCACCCAAAACTTCTGTGAATTTTTAGAAATGTTGTACGGCTTCAGGCGGACATACAGGCACAGACTTTGGCAGAGGAAGAGGATTCTGGACCAACAAATGACAGTCACCAAGATTGCCTCTCTATGTATTTTGTGGTCATGATTTGTTAAACTGATGGTATTTTCATTGGAGTTTTGCTGGTTGATTTTAAAAATGGTGGCAGATTTTGCTGCAAGGAGTGGGATTATTATGGGAGGAAAGTGGTAGCTGCAGTAATGAAAGTTTTATACAATTCACTGAAGTGAACTCGTTTTTTCATGCCGTTTCCTGTTGTAGCTCTCTGTTTTTAAAGTCCAGGTCTCCTACTTTTGCAGGTGCTAGAGGAAAATGTTAGTGACAGCAACATTTTTTTTCTTTTTGTCTCTCTTTGGGGAGGGAAAGAGCAGTGCATGATCATAGCGTACACAGCAGGAAAGGATTTTAAAATGTAAACTATATAATGTTAACTATGTTCTACATGTCAAGATATTGAGACACCAAGGTAAACTTTTTCTGCACCCAGAATTATAAAGCCGGCTACTGAATTGGTCCAATCGGCAACAAATTTAAACCTCGTGAAAACTAAATATTTAAAAACTGAGAAGCATTTTTTTTCTTTTATTAGGGGAACTACTTGAAAGCCTGTGAATATTTTGATGAGGCATTTTGTGCAGCAAATGTTCTTGCTGATTTGCCTCTAGTGAATGAAACAAAGGTATTCTGTGGCATTGGGAAAGCTCATAACATGATGATGAAAGTTACCAGTCATACAGAAGCTGCGGATCACATCGGCATTGAATACCTGCTGGATTGGAAGGGAAATAGAAGTGACATGTGCGCTGACCCTTTTACAGTTGGTAAGACGCTAGTTATGAAATGCATTAGTACTTCATTGTCCTTAATGGCAAAGTCATTTTTCTTGTATTGTTTTATTAAATTACTTGCTAAATTTAATCCCATTTTCCTGAGAGGAGGTTAATTTTTTAAAAAATGAAATAGATTTATACATGTATTGAAATTATAATAGATACATTCACTAGAAGCTACCAGCATCTTCTGTTGTTCTTCAGGTCACCTCTATATAAAATTTGGAACAGGCCAGGGAAAACTGAATGTTGACAAGTTACAAATTTAAAATTGTTAGAAGACAAGAACAGAAGAGATCAATGATGTTTTATTATGACTATCCTGTTTCCCCGAAAATAAGACCTATCCTGAAATAATGATTTTTCAGGATTTTTGGAGGATGCTTGAAATATTAAGCTCTACTCCAAAAATAAGCCTTAGTTTCAGATTTCCCAGTGCAGGTGATCTGGTCATGTGGGGGGCACAAAATCATGGGGGGGAAAATAAGACATCCCCTAAAAATAAGCCCTAATGCATCTTTTGGAGCAAAAATTAATATAAGATCCTGTCTTATTTTCAGGGAAAACACGGTATGTAATCCTTCATATCCTTAACATGGTGAATGTAGTCCCATTTACAGAATACTTTGTTATCCACACCTATCTATAATCACAAGCTTTATCTCACTAATTCTTCAGAAGGCCAGAGGGTCTAGGTTGTTTATCAGTATACTGGAAAAAATACAAGTTCTGAATTCCTTTGCTTGATATGTATTTTTCAGGCGTCAGATATACAGGTTCACCAGCAGTATCTTATTTTAGCTAATGAAGTTGAAATCAGAGTTAAGCTGTAGTTATTTATTAGTTTGGAAAAATGAAATTCTCTTGCAGGAAACTGAAAAAAATTATGTTGCAGGAAAGTGCTTCTTGTGGGTTCTAATGAGGAAATAGGAATGTGAAACTATCTTGTAAGCACTGCTACTGGAATACTATCAGCATATACCATTGCATCATTGGAATGGGCAACAATTCCGGTAGCAGCACTTTCCAAAAATACCCCATTCACTTATTTACCCCAGATCCTAAGAAACAACAGGCTTCTCCAACACCTTTAGGAATTATAAAATGTCTCTCATAATTCTGCGTTTTTTACTTTGCTTCCAAAAAGTTTTAGAGCTGTAAAAACCCAAAAGTGTAGTATGAAAGCTGAACTACTGTCTTCTGAAAACTCAGATTCTTGGCAATGTTTGATGAAAGTTTAATGCAGATGTTAGAAGGCAGGTGCAAAAGCTAAGCAGCACCTTTAAGCAATTATAGAAATTTTTCACTTTTTAACAAAGCACTCGAAATTATACTGTATTGTTTTGCACAAGTGCATTAGTCCTTTCCTTTTGCACAATTACTCTTACTCATCATCTACTCAACAGAAAATATTACTGATTTTCTGAAAGAAGTATGGTTGATCTGATCCTGTTTGGGGGGCAGGGGGGAATAGAAGCTGCTGAAGGATGTACAAGCTGCTTCACTACCAAAGTCAAGTTGATCGCAAACTGGATTACAAATACTTTGTGTATGCTTGCATTGCTACTTGGGAACTGTTGTGTAATCCCATAACTTCTGACCATATGCCAACATGATGAATAGTGCTGACTGATGAATGCTGCGAAAAGCAGCATAGTACTGATTTAAACTGAATCACGACATGTGCATGATATGTCCATGAGCCATAAATATACACAGCAACTGCAATAGATGCAAAGTTACCCAAAACGCTGCTCAGTTTGAATTGTGAACGCAATCAAAAGAGGTACTTGGCTAGAGAGAGAGTAAAGTGTGATGTTCAAATATGTTATTTGTAAACAGTGAAGTATCCCTGCTGTGAAACTGTTTACACAAACAGTTTTCTGTATAGAATGGTACCCATACAGCCTTGAGCTAGGCAGCTACACTGCCACCCAAGTACTGTATGAATAAGCCCAAACTTTTAATTTGATTGTTCCCATCTGTTTCACAACCATGGGAAATTATGATTTGCCTAAGAATGTGAGGCTCAAAATCAGCCAGTGTGCCACTGAAGCATTGTCAGGCCTGTGTCTGTCAGTTGATGGGTAGCGGGCATTTGCAAAGAGGAATTGTATTGTGTATAACTTTGTACTCTGCCTCCTTGTGCAGGCGGCCTTGGCAGCCCCGGAAGAACTGATCTTATCAACTGGGAAGAGTGAACTGTTCCCAGGCTTGTAGTGCTTTGTAGTGGGAATCGTAGGAGCCATTTGGCTATGGGGGGCGGGGAGCTTTGGGAGATATGGGCAGTAGATTTGAGTGGGAACCTCAGTTTTCGTCTTTGCTTCATGTTGTCCTTTTAAATTGAAATAAAGACTTTGGAGCAAATCTACAGTTTCTATTATTTTCAGACCTGAAGTCTGACAAGCATTCAAATGTAGAGCGTGTGATCACTGCACAAGTAGAATGATAATTTTTGTTCACAGTCATGCAGTTTTTATGAAGTTTTGGAATGTTTAGCATCAAAATCTGCCTCCTGGTGGTCTTGGAGCACAGTATTTGAGGCTTAGAATTCTGAATCCTACCATGTCATTTTTATTCAGGCTAATTGGTAGGTCACTTCATGTAGAAGGGCAGTTCAGAACACTCAGTATGCAAACAGTAAGGTTTCTTGTTGGAGTGTGTGCGTGTGTGTATGCATGCATGCGTGTAAGGTGTCTTCAAACCACAATTGGCTTATGGCAATCCAACTGGGTTTCCAAGACAAGAGACTAACAGAAGTGGTTTGCCATTACCTTCCTCTCCATAGTGATTCTGGTATTCCTTGGTCTTCCATCTACTTATTAGTCAGGGTAGATTCTGCATAGTTTCTGAAATCTGACAAGATCAAACTAGCTTGGACGATTAGGTCTGGGCCTTCTTGCTACAGTGGATGGTTTTTCCTTTATGTTCTGTTTTAGTAGATTAGAGTTTCTGACGAAACTCTTGACTCTGTTATATTTGCATTCTGACAGAGTACATCATGGCATCATATTATTTTCAATTCATTAACCGGTATGTTAAACAAAGATATTTTAAAAACTCTTACTTTTCCAACAACTGCTGGGGTAGCACTTGTGAAGGGTTCAATCAAAGACTGCCCAGCAGAGTATTACCAGGAACTAAAGGTACCATGCTGTCAGAATGCAGCGCTGGACCATTTCTGAACAAGGCACATAGCCCTAATCCAATAATAAAACCTTTATTACTTTAAAGAACTTCTCAGAAGCAGAATGCAACTTCTTTTGTGCACTGCTAAATTTACCTGACTCCCAAGTTCCTGGATTATTATTCCATTTAGTAGAGATCAGAGAGGCATAGAAAGTTATTTGAAGCACAGAAATGGACTGTTCACTGACTCCCAAGAATGGAAGCTACAGACAGCAGTTTTATATTGGCCAACTGGACTGGCTATAACTGTGAGCACAACAGCCTTGTTGCAAATAGAAACCTAGAGACAAACTTCTGCAGACCTGTGATGAATTTAAGACAGCAAAGACAAGATTCAATTTTATGTTCCTCACCTTAAAAGAGAGAGAGAGAGACTGAAGTTGTAGTCCATCAACAATGACAAATGTTCTCAAGCAAGCTCACTGGGTATTAACTGTTGTACTTTCAGCTGTTTTAGTTCCAGATATTATAACTCCTGATCACTGAGTCCTCCCTGTTATCCAGTGGAGGTGTTCTTCTTCCCACCCTCAGGAACTCTTTTCATCACTCCACTAATTCAAAGTCTACAATAGCTAATTATTCCTGGTTCCAAAGCAAGATGGGAGTCTTTGCCCCATAATGATTTTGTGTGCCCAAGCAATTTAAAATGGTTATCTTGTTATCCATCCTTCCTGTGTTAGAAAGAGACATCTAGTTCAAGTAAAACAACCTTTCACATCATGACAACAGTATGGCCCATTATCTTGCCTCATGCTTCACTATGACTGGAAAGACTTCTTTACAGAGCTGACTGTTCCACTATTGTGAATGTTCAGGCAATGGGACTTAATTCCAGATAGAGATTTAGATGCACCTAAATTCTTTTGAACTTCTTGTGGTACTTTGGGGCATTAATATCCTTCACACTGGGTCCTCATTGTTCTTCCCAGTGCTGAGAAGCAGAAGCTGGAATAGTGGTAGAGGAACATCTATTTTGTTCTGGATAAATTATAACGGGATATACGAGAGCCGGCATGGTGAAATAGTTAAGAGCAGCAGACTCTGATCCGGAGAACTGGATTTAATTTCCCACTCTTCCACATTAAGCCTATTGGATGACCTTGGGCTACTCACTGTTCTCTCAGAGCTCTGTCAGCCCATGCAGAGGCAAGCAATGACAAACCACCTTGTCTTTTACCTTGAAAACCCTACAGGATTGCTGTAAGTCAGCTATGACTTGATGGCATACACACACATGTGTGAGAGAAAGAGCTGTTGTTGTGGCAAGTGTTAGCTTACTGAGCCTGAGCAACAGGAAGAAATGTGTTGAACTGACCAAGAAATATTGAATTCATCAAGAAAATGATACCTAGGAAATACTGGAAAGTAGCTGCAGATTTTTTTTGGCCAGATGTTTTCCCATCTGCAAAGGAAAGCTAAGGAGAAAGGCGGCCAGATTCAGTTACTATAAGTAAGAACATAAAAAAGAGCCTGCTGGATCAGACCAGAGTCCATCTAGTCCAGCTGTCTGCTCCTCGCAGTGGCTCACCAGATGCCTTTGGGAGCTCACAAGCAGGATGTGAAAGCAATGGCCTTCTGCTGCTGCTGCTCCCGAGCACCTGGTCTGCTAAGGCATTTGCAATCTCAGATCAAGGAGGATCAAGATTGGTAGCCATAGATCGACTTCTCCATATATCTGTTCAAGTAGTATGAAGATGAGAAAAATCCTCTATAAATCTGTTCAAGCAGTATGAAGATGAGAAAAATTCCTAGTATCCCAGGAATATTAGCGAGATAAAGAATTTAATTCCAGGACATTTCTTTGCATTCTACCCTGTGTTTAATTAATAACCACAGTGATATAGGTTACCCAGCAGATCTGGCACTTTTATGACTCCTTTATACAAGAAGAAGCAAACAATTACTCTCTTTTTTGTTTTAATTGCAGTTTACATTGCTTTTGTTATTTTCCGTGTAATCATTAAGACATTGCCTATATTAACTTTTTATACTTTTCAATTAAATACTTTGTCCTTTCAGTTCAACATACATTTAAAAAGTTTCCTCCATCTTCTTTAATAATTCACTTATAACTTTCTTTGCATGATGAATCATTAATTAGATTTCTGTAATAATTTGGTGCCCCTGAACTTGTTGACTTTGCACACTAAAAGGATGAAATCACACTCATTCCTTTATCATCAAGACCCATTAAGATTTAAGTGAGTGGGCAGCTTCAACCATCTTAAAAAAATAAATTTGTAATCAGAAATCAATTTATTGGTGCTCAACAAACCACAGTCCAGTCAATGGCTTATTCATACTGTGTTTTTTCATTGGATCAGCATGGTCTGCTGAGACAAGCTGGAACCCAGATTTACTTTCCCCAGTGGTAATGGCAAGAATGGGGGCAGGGTGTGTGGAGGTAATGGTTCCATGAAAACAAAGTCACAGGACCAAGGGGTCTCATTCTGTGGGCCCCTGAACAAGGTGCCCTGAGCCATTCACCATTGTTTCCTGGTGGTGAGGGAGGAATCCATACTTTCTCCAGGACAAACAATAGCCAAAAGCACACCAAAGGCCTCCCAATGGAAACAGAACTAATAAGCCCAACAGAATCAACATCAAACCAGAGAATCACAGCATGACCACAGCCCAACACATCCATTGTCTAACCAGAGAATCCAAGTCCTATCATCAGTAGCAAGGTACAAAAGTCCAGCCCAACAAAGCCAATGTCAAACCACAGAATCCAACTAGAACCTAGTGCCAGTGTGGCAACAGGAACCGATTAGACCCAATCTCAAGCCAGAGAATCCCTGCAGATGCAACCAGGCAAGCACCCCCTAATGTGTAATTCCGTTTGCCTCTGAGAGCTGCTTCCCTCCCTCATGTTTCCTGAGAAACTTGCAAAAAGTGCAAAAAAAAAGCTACACAAGTTTGGTGCTTTAAAATTCCAGCTCCTGATATCCTTAGGTATTCTGAAAGATTTCCAGGAATATTCAGGATTGGGAGACTGGTATTTAGTAAATTCTCTAGTATGTATTCAAATTCTCTAGTATGTATTCAAATTCTCTAGTATGTATTCAAATCTGGGATATATTTTAAAAAATCCAATCTGGAATTTTTCAGGTATACTTTTGGACCAGATACATCTGAGCGCACATCCATAAATCAGACTACACTCTTCTCTATACTTATGAGATCCAGAGGCTGCAGGAGCCAGGGGTGCTGTCACCACTGTGCCATTTCCAGAGGACTTCCAAGAGGTGCAGGACTTCCAAGAGGTCCTGAAAATCCTCTGAGATGGACCCCCTCCCCCCATACACCTTCCTGCCTTCCTGAGGCAGTGCAAACACTCTCGATCAGGCTTCTCAGACTTCCCGTCCTTTCCAGGGACTGCGCTGCTTCAGATGATAGTATGTGTTGATTTAAAAACACTGTTGCTCAGCCCTATAATTTCCCCAGAAGGTAAATGGATATTTTCCTTTTGGCAAATCTCCAGGTTCAGAAAACAGAATCAAAATTTATTTAACAGAGGAGATGGGATAGGAGAAAACTTAGATGGAAGGTAAAAAAGCAGGAGAAATATATGTACAACGGCTTTGCCTTAGAATTCCATTTTTGATTTCAGGAACAGGCCCTGGTTTTACTTAGGCTTATTAAGATTCAATTTCAGTAGCTTAAATTTCCATAAATGGTGCAGTCACAGATTGTTCAGGATTATTACAGGGTTCTAACAGACTAGTACTTTTCCAAAGTACCCTCACACTCTGCCTTGACTCAAAACCCCAAAACTAAACATGTCAAAACAAAAATCCAATACACCAGACTAACTGCTCCCAGGAATTCTTCTTTCTAGAAGATCAATTCCTGTCCTGTTTATATAGCCCCTTGTGTAAAGACTCTGTTCTTCCACTTCAGTTTCAGCCCTTCAATAAGCAACCAGTAGTTTTCTTGTCTGGGCATAATTTTGGTCTCTCATAGCTCAAGCTGTCACCATAGAACTAGTGAGATTCTTCACACTGACTGAAATACTCTCTCAAAGTAGATATGTTTAACACAACCAGATGTTCACACCCAGGAGTCAGAATCCAAAATCTTCAAACTCCTCCCGTCAGAAAGAAATCCTCTTTCCTCTCTGAGTCATCCAGTTGTTACATAAATCAGACTGCAGATTAGCGCATCCAATTGGGTTGCTTCCCCTCTTCCTAGGGAGCTTATTCCTCACTCTGAAATGTAAACAACCTGACCTTAGACAGACCTGCACTTTCTAGACTCATTTATATTGTGCAGTCTGTCATATCCTCTGTTGGGCCAAACAGACTTATGCAACCCTTTTGGATGGCCTAAGTCAGAGGTCCACACAGAGGTCATTTCTAGGCCAGAAGACTGATGGAAGCCAACTAAAGTTGACTCTATTTCTAGGAACACCCATAGCCCACCCACAGCCATGCCAGTATCCATCTTTAGGCCAGTGCAGCTCCACTGGCAGCTGGCTGTTTTGGGTTAGGCACCATGGAGTTCTGGGGTGCCCTCCTGCCTCAATGTTTGCCCTTCCTGCTAGCGTTGGTGCCACTTTTTTGTGTGGGAGTGGTATATACATTTGTGTTTTGTTTTTCACATTAAATGCAACATATTCTGCATTCCTTTATTTTTGCTTTTGCCTTGGTGTAGCAGGCTCTCTTTTGTTCCTGGTTGCATCTGCACTACACCTTGTCATTTGTTACCATATTCCACTCAAATAGTCAGCCTACAGTCACTATAAGTTCTCTCTGTTTCTTTCCTTTTGTTGCCTACCTAGATTCCAGTGGCAATATTTGATTCTCCATATTTTCCTTCTTGGCAACCAACTTTTTTACCATGGTTACTTGCATCCAGTGTACAACCAATACTGACCTAGCCCTGCTGCTCCACTGGTGCCACCAGTATTGCATCAATCTGTAGTACAGCCACTGTTACTTCATTCTTCTAGAATGCTGTCAGTACCTTTGATCCTGATACAGCCCACTTTTATATTAACAGGTCTGTATGCCTGTTTATGTAGTACAGATTTATCCCAATCTTCCCAACTTTTATGACAATATGCATGTGGTCTGGGACCTGCGTGTTTTCTCCCATACAAAGTTACCCACTCCCTCAAGTTGTCTGCAGAGATTCTGCTTTGGTTCCCTCCACCATCTGAGGCTCGACGAGAAAGAGCCTCTTTTTTGGTTGTAGCACCAAAACGTTGGAATTCCCTCTTTAGGGAAATTCATCTGTCTCCTTTGACTTTTTTGTTTTATTTGTTATTCCCTCAATAATGGGTTTTGGATCTCCTTCTAGTGTTGTTTTTGTTTGTTTGTTTTTAATTGAATTTTATATTTTAACCGTATTTAATTGTTTTAATGTTTATCATCTTGTAAATCTTGATTGTATGGAAAGGCAGCATAAAAATGTTTTAAATCAATAAATGGTTGTCCACTCCCTGGTTTTTTTTCCTCCCAGCAACACTGTAAGGTGGGTAGGTTGATCTGAGATAAAACAGCTGAGGAACCACTAATTTTCATGGCAGAATGCTTATTTGAACCTGGTCTCCCAGATTCTAAAACACTATTCTGACCACTACACCACATTTTCTTCTGACTGATTGAGAATGAAGCCATAGAAACTTTCCCACTTTCTCAGAAGGGAAGGGAGTTCTGCTCCAGGTACTTTATGGTACCCTGGGAGTTAATATTAATGTTAGATATTTATGATTTCATTTTGTAAGCCATCTAAAACATTTCTCTGAAGTGATATCATACAAGTAGTTTAAAATAAATAGTCATGTACCTGGTAAAGTGACAATGGTTAGTATTCTTTTCTGTGTTGCTATTTACCCAGGGAAAATGTTGTTCCAGATTAAAATGTTTGGGGACCGGGAGTCCTAGACTAAGTTGAGCCATCACGGAAAGTTCTAATTGGCATCTTGCACAATTTGTTCATTTTATTGATTCACTATGTCAAATCAATGCAAATGTCTGCCTTTCTCCAGAGCATCTCAGCACTGAAGGTGTGAGACAACAGTATCAAAAATAATTTTATAAAACAAACATTAAAACAACAGACAAAACTCTAAAAATAAGTTATTCACCATTTTCCCCTTTCCTGGTCAGAACAGCTCTGTTTTATATCTCACCAGAACACCAGGAAGGAAGGAACCCTTTCCCTTGATCTCTTCTAGATGACTGTTCCAAGGGCATGGGGCAGCCGCTTAAAAATGTGTGCCTGGAATGTTGCTGAAAATGTCTTAGGGGGATACTAACAGTAGATCTTGCTGGAAGACAGCTCCTAGTCTTAGGCTGGAGGGGCCATTTGTGCCCAAGTGGAAGAGGATGGGAAGCGAGAATGATTTGGGCAATTGGGCCCAGCATTGGCTGTCAGCCATCTTCCTGCAAACTGCAGGCTTGTCATAGTAAACAGCTCAGACTGAAAGGAGCAGGCTGAAGAGATGCTGGGCATTCAGCAACTCTCTCTTGACAAAGAGAGGATCTAATTTACACCCATTGATAGAACAGACAGCCAAGGTTCAATCTGCCAGTATCTGCTGCTCCTGTCTGATGACACCTGCCCTGTATCTTCTGTCTGCTTCTCCTGTCTGATGGCACCCTCACTTCATCCTTGGAGGAAAGGAGGCCCAGAACCCAAGATACCATGTCAGGGTGCAGAGATAGATGTGCATGGGGGAGAACAATTTGGTGTGTTAGCTAGTAACAAAGGCTGCTACTGCCCAATAATGTGGGGGAAGTTCTTTGATGAGGGAAGAAAGTAAAAAAAGCAGCCACTCGTGTGTGATGGAGTCTTATCACAGCTCTCACAGCTATATTGTTGGTTATTTTGATGAGAGGAGGGAGTAAAAAATCAACCACTCAGAGCTATCATGTAGGATAACATATAGGTATCTTTGTTCTGTGACCTATTTTGAAATATATATATTTAAATTACTGTAACTTGGTTACCTTGAGTACTTTTTAGGCAGAAAGCCGATTAAAAGTTCATTAACCATAGGCTTTTCAATGTGTTTGTGATTTCCCTTTGCTTATCCTACTTCCTTCCTCTTCTAGAATGTGGAACTTGATCAGCACTTCCTAGTTCGAACAAGCTCCAATTTGCTGTGCCTTGTAGGGGGAAATGAACCCAGTTTGCCATAGTGCCGGTATTTGAACGGCAAACTGGAGCTTGATCAAAACAGGAAGCACACATGAGAAGGTAGGAGGAACACACACAATTCTGACAAACCTATTTAATCAGAATTTGTATGATGTTTCAATGCATCTATAGTCAATATTGTCTTTGTATCAAATCAGCAGAACTCAAAATGAATTCTGAAGAATACTACATTGTTTTAAAATGTATTTTTCACAGAAGCATACCATTTTACAACTATGAAGTAAATATTCTCTTATTACCCACTAGGTACTTCCACCTCCAAACTCTGCACCAGTTTCATCCTGGTACTGCGCCCTAGAGCACATAGGGTGATACATTAATATTTAATGATAACTGCATTTCAGAGTGAATGCACTATGCACACATATATTTTATTTATGCCTCTTTTACCATATATAAATTATATTAGATGAACCAAAACAACTGAGCAGGTTGTCTAAAATGTGATATCCCAAATGGCCTTGTTAAGAAAATGTAAATTGTTTGGATAATCTTGTTTTCAAAAGCCAAATTCACTTGGGCCAAAATACATATAGAATTTTTTGAATGTATCCAGTTCCCTAATTTCTTTATGGTTGTATAATGCATGGAGTTTGTACCAAATTGCTGTTGTTGTGATGAAATTCTTCTTGAAATCCAGGCTACGTAATAACTGGACTCTCTTAGCTACCTGGGTGGTTCTATTGAACCACAAAGGTGATGTAGGAACGCTGTTGGAATCATATAGTCATCACATGGGATTTGCAAATTTATTTAGCAACTGATCCCTGTACAGTTATTAATACTAATATTGAAAGCAACAGGTGATTCATGATCCTCTGCCAAGTTTTTTTTCATGATGATAATTTAAAACTTTTACAATATTTAGCAAAACTGGAAATGTAGGTGGGGGCCAAGGAAATGATGTATAACAAACTGTAAATATTTATATATGTAGTTGAAATTGATGCATAATTTGATGAACTGATGATTAAAAACTTAATACAATCATTAAAATCTGTAAACTCCCCATATGATATGAATTGAACTGAATTCATTTTTTATTATATGCAGAAAATATCCTGTATATTAATGTTACATTGTTTCAGTCCCTTTCTCAAAAAACCCCATGTATACAGTCAAAAATATTTAGATAAATGGGGAGTTTAACCTTGGCTGTATTTCTGTCTTCAGTCTGTGCGCTCTGGAAAATCATCTAGATATGAGAGAGCCTATCAGTTGAAAGAGGCTGCAATAAATCTCCTGTATATTGCTGCATTATGTTTTTCATCTCTGAGGGCTTACACTGAACGCTGGTACGGTGGGGCACTAGAAAACATTTTAGTTTATTTTATTATGACTGCATTCTGTCTGGCGAAAATATGCAAGCACAAGTCTCACATGTCCATTGGAAAACATGGGGTTAAAGTGGACTGTATTTTAGGCTGCATTCAGTTGACTTGCTGTGTGGGGAGAGACTGAGCAGTCCTGGCTAATGACTTGTAGGTACTGAATCCTCAGGTCTCTCAGGTGGTTTCACTCGACCAGTTTCAACAGAATGATGAAAAGGCTGAGATAAAATAAACTGACAGTTGCTACTCATTGCAGGCAGCAAGCTGTACCCCAGCAGCTGAGACCCTGGGAGCCCTCTTTTTTAAACAAAGGCTTTCTCTGCAGTGAGCAATGAACTCCACACACACAAAAAAGGAGAGGGAGATTGGCAGCTGGTGACCGACAGGAGGAGGGAAAGGAGGAAAACTGGGGAACACGGCAATTGTTAGCTAATTAGAAGCCATTTCCCACCTACTTAATACCAACCCATTAAGCAAAAAAATGCTTTTTCATCTTACTCTCGCTGCTACACATGACATTATACTCCAATCAATACTCTCCCACTGGCTGCCTCAGTACCCACAAATGAATGCGTTGCAGTTCAAGAATGCAGTAATTGAATTGGGGCAATGAAATTGGAGATCTCACAGACAAGAACTTTCTCTGAAGGTACTGATGTTATATTTGTGAAGCTTGGATAAAGAAATCAGATCTCACCATTGACAGCTTTCAGACTCTGGCAAATAAAAACAGAGTGTGATTAACACATGTCAGCTTTCATATTTAAAAAAGTAAATGGAGCCTTTCCTTTTTCTGAATGGTGTGGGCAGGAGGTGGAGAAAAAGTATCTTGATACAGTTTACACAAGCAACAAGACTTGTCGTTTCCATTATTAATTTGTTTAATGGCGGTTTAATCTTTTACTTGCAAGACATCTGCAGTAGAAACAGAAATCCTGCTAACCTGTCCATGCATCAGCAATGCAGCTGGAACTTCTTTCAATTCTGATAATTGTGATAACACCGGTCTCTGAATCCATCTTTTGATGTAACTTACAATACAGTAGTTCAGCTGGTAACAGCAGGGTTTGCATCCAGCTAAAGTTATGTTCCTATTTACAGTTATTTGGAATAAAAGCCCTGCTGGATTTTCTAAGTAATGTTTTAAGTTCACACCATATTTGTGTTTACCACTGCAACACCAGAAGAATGGGAAGAGTGCTGAAGGTGGCCAGTTGAGCGAAACTGTCTTTCAAAACATGCATGATAAATTTCAACATAATCTGAAATCATCTCGGCCATAAGCATCTGTACGTGTTTTTAGAAACCTGACATTTATTGGCACAGAAGGAAGAAAAAAAATAAAGGGAAAGAAAAATGCTTCTATTATCTACAATTGTCTTCATACAAAGCCTGGCTTGTATTGCCAGGCCTTAATTCTATCTCACTTAAATCTGACACTCTTGATTTCAGTATTGGTGTATCATTCCATTTCATTTAGTTTTATTACATGCTCTAATCACGATCCCCTCTTGTTATATATTTTGTTAGCTGTTTCTGCCCATGTTCCATCAAGCCATGCATCTGTTCACACGATTCTACAATTGTAGTAAGATCTTTAAGTAACTTCAGTCTGTTTACATGATACAGAGCCCCATTTAGACGGAGTGCCAAATCCGCTTATGAAAGCGGCATGCCACCACACTGGCAGATTTGGCCTCCCTGGAGTACTTATCCCAGCAGAGGGATGATTCCACCAGCAAGCAGCTGCCGCCACACACATACACATACCCCTCTGGACACAGCACCAGCATCTCAGCCTTCCTGCCACCATTACCACTGTAACAGGGGCAGGCCAGGAGTGTGGCCGGGGAGGAACCAGCTTTAGTTGTCTCCCTCCTGGCCATTCACAGCACTACTCCAGCTGCTGGGAATTTAGACTTATGCCACCCTTTTTTTGAACCCCATAGAGCAGTGATGGCGAAACTTTTCGAGACCGTGTGCCCAAACAACAACCCAAAACCCACTTATTTATCGCAAAGTGCCAACACGGCAATTTAACCTGAATACTGAGGTTTTAGTTTAGAAAAAAACGGTTGGCTCCAAGGCACACATTACTCGGGAGTAAGCTTGGTGGTCGTCGGTGGCTTTGCTTTGAAGCAACTGTGCAACGCTTTGAATGGGTGAATCACAACCCTAGGAGGGTTTAAAAGCAAGCCCCATTGCCAGCAACTGGGCTTACTCCCAGGTAAAGGATTGCGCTTTAGTTCTTCCCATGAAAATCAGTGGGGTTTAACAGCACTTAACAGGGTTACCTACACATCGTGCCCAGCGGCCCAGGCCAGCCTAGATGTGTGTGTCCCCCACATGATGAACTTTGTGCGCGCGTGCCCACAGAGAAGGCTCTGAGTGCCACCTCTGGCACCTGTGCCATAGGTTCGCCACCACTTCCATAGAGACTTCTCAGTGGCAGGCGGGGCTTTTTCACTTTTCAAGTCTCCCCAAGCCATCGGGAAACCTCTTTGGGGACAGGAACATGCCCAGCTCTTGTATGGAGCTGGCAGATGCTTCATTCTACACAAATGGTTTTCCCAACTTATACCCAACAAACTTTAAGAAACTGTACTGTCTTTTCTTCTGGATCCACAATGCAGTAACTGTTCCATCTTTTCCCCCACAACAACATAAACCATGGATCGGTTGGCAATGCTCATAACAATGTAAAATCTAGGTTCTGTTATTCAAAGGTACAATATGTAAAAAGTCTGTGCATACAATAGTTCTGTTCCATGGAGGTACAATAAACATTTCAAATAACATTGTTTAAATTATTGTTGTGCTATGCTAAATCTGTGGAGCCCCACTGCTATTTAATACTTTTGTTTCCAAGCTGAATAATTTGTACTATCTTTACTTTTTGCACGGTGGTTCATTTGGGTTATTTTATGATTGCCATATTTATCATAGAATGGGGGTCCTGTTGCATCATTCTGATTCAAAGGTTCTCAGCTACTATCAGGTCACGAAAGTGGAAGATTCTGGAAGCATTACTCACCTGAAATTTTTCTTGTTTTTTTCTCTTTGCTGTCTTAAGCCTCAGATGCCCGCCAGTGACTCAATGTAGATATACCATAGCTCAAGGCTGAGAACACCATGAACAACTGAAATGTTGTTGAATGCTATTGGCAGTTGCATGTTCAATACATTTGCAGGGGTTTTGGAAATGTGATATAATTACACCTTGTGCAGAGGCGTGTCTAGGGAAAATGTAGCCTGGTGCAAAATCTGAGTTTTCCGTCCCCACCCCCACCCGTGAATGGGTGGCCGCCCCCCCCCCCCATGACCAAACAATTTTTTTGCTCCAGGTCTTGAAGTCAGTGTATGAACCTGGAGGGAAGGAGGAGAGGTGTGGGGGGGGGGGCAGTTTTCCACCTCCCATGTGACTAAATGGCCAAAGCCCAGGGACATTTGAACCAGTGGTGGGATTCAAACATTTTAACAACAGGTTCAGATGGTGGTGGGATTCAAATAATGACTGTTAAAAAGTATTTAAAATATTTAAAATATTAAAAAAATATTAATTCTTAATAAAAACCATTTTAAGTATTAAAAAGTGATATTTTAACAACGGATTCTACAGAACCTTTGGAACCCTCTGAATCCCACCTCTGATTCGAACCCTGGGCAGTACGCCCCTGACCTTGTGACTGCTAATAGAAATAGTGGTCAGGAAAGACAGAACCTGCTTTCAGTAGGGGAAAAAACTCATAATTAAACCAGTAATTTGCCTTTTAAATTGGTATAATGAGATACTCACCAGGAGAACATTTCTGAGTCAATTTTTAATGTAATTGAAATTTTAAAAATACCTTAACACAGGTCTATCCCAATCACATTCCTGATTTTACACAAAATCCATATTCTGTCACATACATATTTTATTGCACAGCTATGTAGAAAGAACCAGCTTGGGAAATGCTATGGAAGAATAGGCAGGAAATTCATTAAAACGTGGTGATTTGCCAATGCAATGTCTAAACTTTTAGATAAATGGAGTGCATTACTGGCAGCTCTTTCTTGTTTATCTGATACTGAGAGGTTCCAGCTCATTTTAAAAATTAGCTCTTTAGCATTGGCCATTTCCTCACTGAGAAATTAAAGCCGGATACAACTAGGTTTCAAAAGAAACGGCATCGCGGTTTCACCCTCCCCACTGCAGCGTGAGGACATCAGTGTCTATCACGGTTTCAAACAGTGCAGAACTCCCCACGAACGAGCGATTGAACGCACAATCTGCTCAGTGGCTCTTTGTTCCTCGTCCTGATTGGCTGTTGCTCTGTTTTGGGGTGGGAAGTTTTAAAAACTTTTTTTTGCGCAGCTACATCACCACACGCATGAGTAGATAGAAGCTACATTGTTGTGTGACTTCGACTTTTTCGGCACTCTTTACCCACACAGCTGTGCTGACACGAAAGTCTTATTTTAGTTTACAGTTGGCACAGAAATCACGTTCCACGCAACCACATTTCAACGTAACGGCCACCAGCACGAAATTTTAAAAAGGGCTGTGCGCGCATTGTGCGCAGCCTACTGCGTTCTGATTGGCTGGAAGGCTCCACATCACTCCCTATGGTGGGAAAATAAACCTAGATTCTGTTCCCTGTCCCCTCCCCCCGTCCCCTGTCCCCTCCCCACCAATCTGGCTTCAGGGCGTGTTTTTTAAAAAGGTGCACTTCCATTCAGGTTCTTAAAAAACACGTGATAAGGGGGAGAGGGAGCGCCAGAACTGGGGATGAATCCATGTTAAGCAGTTAAGCAGTGGGGAGTTCTTGCTGAAACCTTGATATTTCACTTGAGTACCACACGATTAATTGACCGTGGGGAATTGACCATTATCTCAAGGCATACTACCTTCAAGATGGAATAAAAAAGCCCACATTTTTAGCAGAAGTTTCATTCAATATTATAAACTAACAAAATTCTTACTCTGATTTTCTTCTAAAACAGAAGTCCATTGCCATCCTGCAGACTAAATATTTATTCCAGTATGAACTTTTGTAAGTGCACAGATGCTATGCACCTGTGTAAGAAAAGATTACAGAAAAGGAAGAATTTGTCTAAAAAGAAGCTGATTTAAATACTAGAGCCTGTATGTTGTGTACAATTCTATATATTGTGTTCTAGTACTATAGGGTTTTTGCAAGGATTTTTTAAAATGCATGGAGTATGGCACTTTTAAATACCGGTTTATAATTTTTGTATTTTCTTTGTTGTAAGGAGGGTTCTCTTCAACAGTATTGATTATTTGAAGATAATACAGATTAGATCAGAAGGGGAAATACTTGTATTATTGTCTCCTGTTAAAAATATCAGTAAAGGGGAGCTGCCTAAGATAGCCAACAGAGGCCTTAGGTGTGCCTGAATACAAAACATTTTGCAACGTATAACTAGGGAAGGTTAATATAATTTTTGTCTATTGAATAAGAGCATCCAGGTTGATTGATACAGTAATTTTGGCCTTTGCTATGGCAAATATTTAGCTCATTATCAATTTTAATAGCATTTTGCAGAACAAGCTTTTTCTTGATATGCAGAAAATAGTATTAAATTTCCCTGCATAGATACATTGTTATGACACACAATAACTACTTGACTATAAAGGGGGGGATTAATAATTTAGGAGGTGTTAACAAATTAGGGCCATCATTAAAAATACTTTGAACCATTTTGTAGAAAAATCAAATTGAGGTAATGCTTTGCTCTTATGATAAAGAATTACAGCATTAATTCTGCAAAGTGAACTTATTGCTCCTATTCGTCTCTAAAACCCTGGAGCATTAAAAGACAGGAAGAATGAAATGATCATTGCTTTTCTTTTTTTCCCAAGCATAACAGCTCTAATATTTCCATCACAGCTCCATGGCGGAGCTTTTGTGGATGTGCTAGAGGAAAAGCCCAACAATGTCTTCTTTTCCTTTGTTTTACTTCTGCTATTATGAGATATGGGGCCAGTGGTTCTTAACAAAATGGAAATGGTGCTTGTACAGAATTCTACATAGGGTGTTCACTGACAATTTTTTTTTTTGTAAGTGGGTATTTTAAATCATAACCTGGCTGGTTTTATTTGCTTTCTTTACTTTGATTTTGCTGTCTTATAGCTGAATGTCAAATACATTTTAACTGAATAGTTCTAATAATAATTATCTGCTCAGTCCAAACAAATGACAAAAGAAAGAATGTTGGATTTTTAAAATAACATGGATATTGTTTTCAAATGCTGTATTACATGTGCATTCGTGCGTGTGCTGACATGCATAAGTAAATATAGTTTGTATCTTGCCACCGTAAGTATGTTCTTGGCTGCCACTGGAAATCCTCCCTGGCAGGGCAAATCCCCCTGTCTCACTCTTTGGCTCCTTGTACTTTCTATAGCCCAACATTCCATCTTATCTATGCCTCCGCTTGTCCTGGTTTAGTGTATTTGCCTTTAGTGTATTAGGTAATGAGAGAAAAAGTTAATTGCCCCGTTTTCCAGTTTTTATAATAATAAGCATTATTGAACTGACATGTGAATTAAATTATATTGCGCCAGTTAAGAATCATGTTTCTCCCTTCCTATCAGTGATTGAGGGAATTTGCCTTTGCTGATCTACTCTGAAGTAAGTCTAATTTTATCCAGTGGAGCTATTCCCAGGAAGGTGTTATTACATGAAACAGCCTTGGATTGGACAAGATGGGGAATTGCAGTGGCAGTCAAGAATGCATCTTTGCTTCCAGAATGAAAGTGTATTTTACCAATTCAGCTAAGCACGGGTCTTATCTAATCTCTGCTTGCTCTTTGCATGATCAGATGATCCAAAGATAAATTATTGAAAGCAGATTATTAGCATTTCTACTGTTGTTACTACTGGCAGAGTTTCACTGGTGTCATCACTGAGAAAATTTAGGAAGAAATAGTGCTACAGTAAAAACAGCAAATCTATTGAATTATCCCCCAAAAGCCACCACTGCAGTTTATTTTTATAGCACTCTTTACGTAAAATAAAATGCAAACTGGTCTTCAGGGAGTAGTCAGCTAAGTTCAGTGAGCTTTTGGATGAAAACTCTGAAGAGCTGGGTTTCCTAAGTGCAGAATGATACACAAAAATCCTATTTATCTGATCTATAGTGTGATGCTACAACATCATGCCTTGCTCAAAATAACTAAAAATTGCTACTCCTAAAGCTGGCCTTTGTTACCCATGCTGCGCTGTGTCCCATAGACAAACACAATTGGTTTTGGAGATCTTGGAAAACACTCGCTTCATAATTCTTTTTCGAGTTGAAGGCTTTCATCAAGCACAGGTTTTGAAAGTTTTACCCTATCCCAGACTCATGTGTCTTCAAAGATTCTCAGCCTCTGGAAACTAAACTCACTGATACATCATTGCAGAGAGAAATGATGCCACACAAACCACAGGAAGCCACACCTTGAGAAGTGCTTTCTTCTTGGTTTGGGAAGAATGAATTCATAAATGCTAGAAGCATTCTGCTCTTCAGCTATCCTTCATATATAGAAATTAACATCCCTACTTCATGCTTGATATGGGAGACTGAATGACAGTAGCCTCTGAAAAAGACTGTAGCTTTAGTATCAGCCAAATACTTGTCATTAGATATTACTCTGCTATCCTAACTATAAAAAATAACCTGGCCACCTAAACCTTACTTTGTTAATGTTATCCAATACAAGGACTCCTCTTCTGTTTGCATATGTCATCTCTGTCTCTATCAGTGGGATCCTATGGTGGGAGACCAAATGGGCTTAGGAAGCCAACTGACTCCTATCATCATATCTTGAAGACATGCTAGCATTAGGACTAGTTATGCCAGTGCAGGCCACCAGTGCTACTGTACTGCTATCGAGCACCAGTGCTGCTGTGCAGTGGCTACACACCGATGTAACTCAGGCACAGCACCTTGCAGTGACATCAATGTGGGCAGATTGTGGGGCTTGGCCAGAGTTAGTCTGCTCCTAGTGCCTTTCATCCTGAGACCAGTGAACATGACAGTGACACTCAGGCCCACTCCATATGGTGTGGGACGAGTAAAACCACTGGTTGGGGGGAGAACTTTGCATGGCTGCTGCCTCCGAAACGAGGCAGCACCATCGTTTGCCCACCACCACCACCACCAGTGTTTTTGAAACTTGCTAAACTAGTTTTTTAAACCACTGTTTTGCATTTGGTGCCAAGCGAATGGCACCAGGTGGGAGGCACCACTTTTAGGCACATCCTTTTTTCCTAACTTACCTTCTCTTCCCTTCAGCTCCACAGAGACGAAGGGACATGCCTCCTGCCCTCTGCCCCTGAGGTGTTGTTATAGCCATGGGGGCAAGTCCCCTCATCCCTGCACAGCTGCTCAGGAAAGAGAAGGTACTTTTTTTTTAAAAGGAAGTGCCTCTGTGTGGAGGCGCCTCCGTGAGCTGTGGCAGCTCCAGGGCCATCCGTGTGGAAGTGTGCAAAAGGCCCTGGAGCTACACCAGGGTAATTTATCCTGGTGTGCAGCTGCTTCACTGGCCTGTACAGAGTGGGCCAAAGTTGCCCAAGGGAAAAAAAGGCAGCAAAGGCCATAGTCAGTCACAGAGTGGCAAAAAAAATCAAGCGCCCACTTCAAAGACTCATCTTTTGTTTGCATAAGATTAGTGCCCCAAAAGTGCCCTATACAAGGACTCATCTTTTTGTAAGATAAGTGCCCTCCATCCATGAGGCTCCAAGCTGCTTAGGATGCCACCTAAGCTTAGGATGCCACCAATCACCTCTCTCCCCTGTGGCACCCAAGCCTCCTCCCCAGCACTCAATCATGCCCTCTACAAAAACCCCAGACAGGATGCCTCAAAATTCATGGGGCAGGTAGGGCATGCAGCACAGGACTATGTCTGAAAGCTCCCTGCCATGAGTGAACATCAAGGCATCTTGGTGGGAGGAAAATCATAAAGGACACTTAACACAAGTGAGTGAGCACTTTGTACAAAGATCCAGCAGGGAGAGCAAAGTTCACACTCTATGGATGACCACTCTCAGTTCTGAAACCAAACAGGTACCCCATCTCCTCAGGACACAGAGCAGCAGCCATGCACTGATCTTCCCTCTTTCCCCTTGTCTGTGACTGGAAGTAACCTTGGCAACGCCACCTCCTGCACCTGGAGCCCCAGACTCTCCTCACTATCACCCCCTTGCTTAAGGGGGTTTGGTTCTGTCAAGTCACAGTTGACTTATAGCAACCCTGTAGGGTTTTCAAGGCAAGAGACTTTCAGAGATGGTTGACCTGCTTATGTGTCACAGCCCTGGTATTCCTTGGAGGTCTTCCATTCAAATACTAGCCAAGGTCAGGATTGAGAAGGTTTGACTGGCCCAAGTTTCCATGGTGTATGTGGATATTTGTACCTGGGGATACCTTAACCACCACACCACACTGGCTCTCATTTGTGATCTATATCCATAATAAAAAAATTTAAAATGACATATGACACATATAAAAACTTGCAAAATTTAACAAGGGTCAATAAATTAACATAAGATTACATTTGAGAATCCCTTTGAGCTCCTAACCCCCACCCAATTGGTCCTGCTCTTGGATAAATAGTGAGATGAAGTGTGCTGCCGAATATATTTAGGTATTGTGGATAGTTTTCTGCTTCACTGAATCCCTTCATTCTCTTTCTTGTTCTGGCTGACATATTGGTTGGTTGATTTCGGAAAGGTAAGAGAATGTTACAGGATGTGTGGCTGTTTTTTACTCTCAAGGACTCAGTCTGAGAATCTCTGTCATGTAATCAGAATAAAAGGAATACTGTAGTAATCATGATTAATGTAAGGAACACTGATTATGAATTTATGTTGAAATAAAATTCATATCCCCAATACCCTCTAGTTTTATTTATATATTAATTAAATGTTCATGTTTCCTTTCACCCCCAAAGAAGGCTCCATAGGCAGTTCCGCAACAAGCACAATAAAAATGTAACATTATTTAAGCTATGTAAATCATCTAAAAAACTAACAGAAAAAGAGTTAAATGCGTTAAGCCAGTGATCAGTCAGTTATGTCACCAGTTCAGAGTCCTTTCAGAATTAAAAAAATCCTTCAGATTTCTTCATAAGACCTCAAGGGTATCATGAACTTCAATTCTTAAGAGGAAGTATTTTGGAGGTTCGGAGCAGGGACGTAGGTATAGATTTTTTAGGGGGGGTTCAGGGTGGGGCCACACCCCACCCGCCCCTAGGGCATGGCCACGCCTCCCCAACCCCCGCCTCTGGCCTAGCGCTTATAAAAGCAGCTCTCCGAGGTCGGGGATGGCAGACTCCCCTGCCTTCCCTGCCCTGCCTCTCCCCTCTGGGCAGAGGCATAGAGGGAAAATGGAGCCCGGTGCAAAATCTGAGTTTTGCACCCCCCACCCCCACCCAGGCAGCCGCTGTGATGCTGGAATCCACCCCCAAACAGCATCACTTTCAACGGTGTTTGAAAACTAGAGAGCCCAAATTCTCCTTTTAAATCCACCTTAAAGGGAGAATCTGGGGTCCCTAGTTAAACAACATTGAAAGTGATGCTGTTTTGGGGTGGATTATCCCCCACCCTGAAACAGCATCACTTTCAATGTGGCGTAGTGGTTAAGAGCAGGTGCATTCTAATCTGGAGGAACCGGGTTTGATTCCCTGCTCTGCCGCTTGAGCTGTGGAGGCTTATCTGGGGAATTCAGATTAGCCTGTGCACTCCCACACACGCCAGCTGGGTGACCTTGGACTAGTCACAGCTTTTCGGAGCTCTCTCAGCCCCACCCACCTCACAGGGTGTTTGTTGTGAGGGAGCAAGGGCAAGGAGATTGTAAGCCCCTTTGAGTCTCCTACAGGAGAGAAAGGGGGGATATAAATCCAAACTCTTCTTCTTCTTCTAAACTGAGGACCTCAGATTCTCCCTTTAAATCCATGCCAAAGGGGGTGGATTTAAAAGGAGAATCTGGGTAAATTTGGGGGGTGCCTACTGTCAGGGGTGCAATGGTTAAGCTAGAAGCACCAAAATTTCAGGGTATCTTTAGGAGTCTCTCCTAATGATACCACCCAGGTTTGGTGAAGTTTGGTTCAAGGGGTCCAAAGTTATGGACCCTCAAAGGTGTAGCCCCCAGCTCCTATTAGCTCCCATTGGAAACAATGGGGGATGGGAGCACCCTTTTGGGAGTCCATGGCTTTGGACTCCCTGGACCAAATTTCACAAAACATGGGTGGTATCAATAAGAGACTCTCCTGATAGTACATCCCAGGTTTGGTGAAGTTTGGTTCAGGGGGTCCAACGTTATGGACCCTCAAAGGTATAGCCCCCATCTTCTATTAGCTCCCATTGGAAACAATGGAGGATGGGGCACCCCCTTTTGGAGTCCATAACTTTGGACCCCCTGAACCAAACCTCACCAAACCCAGGTATTATCATCAGGAGAGTCCCCCAAACAATCTCTGAAAGTTTAGTGCTGCTAGCCCAAAAAAATGCGCCCCCTGCAGGCCAAAAACTGAAAAAGAACTAAAATGTTTTTAAAACCCACAAACGGGTGGGCGAAGCTTCGGACATGAATGGGGGGGTTCAAACCCGAGAAACCTCCCCTTACCTACGTCCATGGTTCAGAGCATTTGACATCATCAACTGCCTTTTTCATGTAAACTGTCTCTTGGTTTCAAATTATTGTAAAGGGTAGATCCCAGAAGATGCTGGGAGATTTCTTTTTAATCTTCCAAAGGAACCTGAGGAACCCCTTAGTCAATGATACACGGTCTGAAGAGAAATCCCCCAGCAATATCTTCTGTGAACTGTAGTTTTTTTTAAAAAAAACTGAAACCAACACAAGGTGCCTATAGGCAGGGGCGAATCTAGGCAAACTGGAGCCCGGGGACAAAATCTGAGTTTGGTGCCCCCCCCCCGGTATGGACGACCACCCTCCCCCACAACGACCAAACAATGATTTTTTGTACCAGCTCACAAAACACCTCCCACCACCAGCAAAACATACATGGCTCTCCCCACCAACTCTCTTTCCTAATTTTGTCCTCACACCAACCCTATGAGGTAGGTTGTTAGCCTCAGAAACAGCTCCAAGCCAGTGCAAGTGGGAATTAACTTTTAAGCATGTAAATCTCTCACAAATCACCGCCCCCATCGGAACCTTCCCCCCAAAGGCAGTTTGAACAAAGAAAGAAAATCAGAGAGACAACTGTGAGTTGGCTGAAGTACCTTGGATAGCAGGCTTTCCCCATTTATCTTTGTGGATCTGATGTGGGGTAAATCTGCCACCTTGCAGTAGTGCCTCTACCTATACTCTACTCATTTTAAAACAAGTGTCAAGGTTCCAGTGTTCTTGTTACCAGACAAACCTGTAGTAGAAGGGGTGGGTGGGTATTTTTTAGAAACAGTGTTTATCATTCCTGCAAACTCCCCACGACATGCCCAGGTAGAGACGGCCTGGCAAAGATGCAGGGCCTTCTGAGTTAAGCATGGGGACTGGGCGGCCTGCCCCCCCCAAAGCCCCCAGAGTCTGGAGTGGGGAGCCATGGCTTCTGAGGCGCATGGATGGCCCCCGCAGCTGACAGGGAAACCATAAGTGGGGCTTGATGGGGGGTGGAAAAACCAGGTCTTGCCCCCAGTGCTGGCTGGGCATGGAGCAGGGGTGGGGCAGGGGTGGAAAACTCTTGTCTTGCCCTGGGCATCATTTTCTGCCAGTGTGCCTCTGAGTTTTTCACTTGACAGTATGCTGAGAATAGGGACTGCTGTAACTCACAAGGTCTGCTCAGGAGTTGGTCTGATGTATTTGGCTGGCTAATACTGGAAACTAATTGCTGGACTAGATGGAGATAGGTCCCCTCTTGAAGGCCAGAAAGAGTGGGCTCCACCACCACATGATGCAGAAGATCGGAACCTCATGCTTTTGTCAAAAGCCAAAGCAGCTGAGGAAGGGGGAAAACAAATGGATGTTTGACCAATTCCCCTAAATATTTTTTTTGCACTACAAATTGACTTTCTATCAGAGCTTCTATTTTGCTTTATTGACCAACCTGTCCCCTCCAAATTAAGCAACCAGCCACTGCTCTGGAGAGGACCTGCTCCCAACACCCGTGGCAACAATCTGTCTAAAACAAACATCCAAAAGAATCATAAAGGCCTCTGATAATTGATGTTATAGGTAATTTAGTGCTAAGTGTACGGCAAAGATGAATGAATGTGCCCTTTTCAGCCTGGTGGCATCTAATATGGAAAACTGGGTTTGATTCCTTACTCCTCCACATGAGTGGTGGACCTTTATCTGATGAACTGGATTTGTTTCCCCCTCCTACACATGAAGCCTGATTGGTGACCTTGAACTAGTTCTCTTTGAACTCTCTCAGCCACACCTACTTTACAAGGTGTCTGTTGTGGAGAAAGGAAGGGAAAGGAGTTTGCAAGCTAACAAATGCCTTCCTTTCCTCTCCCCACTTTCTTCCTCTCCCTCTTCTGCTCCTGCTCCCTTGTAGGGTAGCAGGTGGGGCAGACAGAGTGGGGCATCAAACTCACTCTGCAGATTACAGCCCAGCCCCACAGCAAAAGTTAAGAAGCCAGGCGCTCCATCCCCCCCCTAATATTAAGGCTATTCACAATAGCAAACAAAATTTTAGGAATAGAAGAACAGTTTGGATTCATACATTGCCTATAAGGAGTCTCCAAACAGCTAACAAACACCCCCTCCCTTTCCTCTCCCCACAGCAAGCACCTTGTGGGGCAGAGAAAGTGGGGCATCAAACTCACTCTGCAGATTACAGCCCAGCCCCACAGCAAAAGTTAAGAAGCCAGGCGCTCCATCCCCCCCCCCCCCTCTAATATTAAGGCTATTCACAATTGCAAACAAAATTTTAGGAATAGAAGAACAGTTTGGATTCATACATTGCCTACAAGGAGTCTCCAAACAGCTAACAAACACCCCCCTTTCCTCTCCCTTGTGGGGCAGACAAAGTGGGGCATCAAACTCACTCTGCAGATTACAGCCCAGCCCCACAGCAAAAGTTAAGAAGCCAGGCGCTCCATCCCCCCACCCCAATATTAAGGCTATTCACAATTGCAAACAAAATTTTAGGAATAGAAGAACAGTTTGGATTCATACATTGCCTATAAGGAGTCTCCAAACAGCTAACAAACACCCCCTCCCTTTCCTCTCCCCACAGCAAGCACCTTGTGGGGCAGAGAAAGTGGGGCATCAAACTCACTCTGCAGATTACAGCCCAGCCCCACAGCAAAACTTAAGAAGCCAGGCGCTCCATCCCCCCCCCCTCTAATATTAAGGCTATTCACAATAGCAAACAAAATTTTAGGAATAGAAGAACAGTTTGGATTCATACATTGCCTATAAGGAGTCTCCAAACAGCTAACAAACACCCCCCTTTCCTCCCCACAGCAAGCACCTTGTGGGGCAGAGAAAGTGGGGCATCAAACTCACTCTGCAGATTACACCCCAGCCCCACAGCAAAAGTTAAGAAGCCAGGCGCCCCCCCCCCCCCCGCCCCCACACACACCCAATCAAGGCCATTCACAATTGCAAACAAGATTTTATGGATAGAAGTGCAGTTTGGATTTGCACATTACCTTTAAGGAGTCTCCAAACAGTTCACAAACGCGCCCTCCCTTCCTCTCCCCACAACAAACACCTTGTGGGGCAGGGATTGCCTTCCTAGCCAGCCTATGGACTTCTCCTGTGCTGGCTGGCGCCCGTCTGCTGGGGAGAAGGCTTGAGAGCAACATCAAGGACTTACTGGAGAATAAGGCACTGCACTCTGGGCGAGAGGGAGGGGAGGCGGAGCTCTCCAGTCCTCCTCCTGGAGGCACAATGATATTTCTCCCCCGCCCTCTGGACACTCAGGGCCACCGTAGCGAGTGGGCGGGGCTATGTCAGGCTTCCTTAATTTTTTCAGCAGCCGCTTCCTGAATGCCGGGCTTGCTTGGGCTTCCAAAATCAGTCTGCGTGAGGGGATGTTTTGGCGCCCCCCACGTGACTGCAATGGATGCGCCCGGGGACAAGGGGTACCCCTTGTCCCTAGGCAAGTCCGCCAGTGCTGACGGTCAAGGATACTATGCTGATGATATCAAATGCCGCTGAGAGGTCCAGGGGAAAATGCACTATAACACACTCCCCATCTGTAGGTCGGTATAGATTAGTGTTTCTCAACCTGTAGGTCAGGACCCCAAAGTGGGTTACAAAGCATCTAGAATTAGATCTCAGGCCACCCCACCCTAATGGTTTCCCTTGCCTTTTCCATTGTTTACTTTGTATTTTAGAAATCAAACTCTGACCCTAGAAACAGTCATGTCATGTCATACATTAGGGTTTTTTTTCCATTACGTATATATGGTGATCAAGTAAAATGTGTCCTGATTGTTACTGTAGTAGTGAGTTTCTTAGAATCTAACAGGGAATTAGAGAGTGTAATGGAGTAGAGATCTGTCAAAGGCTGGACTGTAACCTCCATATGCAGAGGCTGTGTACACTGGAATATGCCTTTTGCTTGAGGTCCATAGTGAGGCAGCTGTGCCCTTTGTGTGACGTTTGTTGGTTTTTCAAAAGCATCTGGTCAGCTACTGTAGAAAATGGAATGCTGAACTAGATGGGTGCCAAGGTTATGTTTGCCTATGGGACAAAAAAACCTTGAGTCCACCTTGCATGTATTTATATTTTGTTTCTTTCCTGACCAAGGCTAGGCGCAGAATGGCTAATGATAAAATTGAGCAATTTTAAAATCATATATTAAATATATTAAATCTGGTTAAAACCATCTGTTTGTGTTAAAATTTTCAATAGTGCTCTTAAAACCTTGTAACTGTATCAGGAGACCAGTCAAAGAGGGAGGAGAGGAAGGGGAAGAGCAAAGGAACAAACAGAGGGTCCCCACGGTGAGGAAAAGATGGAGAATAAGAAGTGGGAAAGGATGGGGTAGGTGGGTAGCCAGCTAATAGCAAACTGTTACTGTCCTCAGCCATAGGCACAGTGGAACAACTCAGTCTTACAGGCCCTGCGGAATTAAGCCAAGTCTTGCAGGGCCCAGGTCTCATTTGATGGAGAGTTCCCCTAGACTCGGATCAGATTCAAGAAGGCTCTGGCTCTACTTGAGGACAGTCCGATGGTTCTAGGGCCAGGGATCACCAGTAAGTTGTTACCAACTACACATAACACTCTTTGAGGGGTTATCAGGGGAGGCAGTCCTGCATGTACAATCATCTCAGACTGTTTAGCACTTTAAAGGTCAGCACCAAACCTTGAATTTGATCTGGTACTCAACCTGGAACCAGCGCAGCTGATGAAGCACTGGTCATATATGTATTCTTCGTACATTCATAATTAGAACACACACCACTGCATGCTGAACCAGCTGTCGTTTCTGCAGCAGTGTCAAGGGTTGGGATAGTAAAGACCATCAGGGCAACCTATTTATTTATGTATTTTATTTATAGTCTGTCTTTTTCCCTAATGGTTACCCAAAATAGCTTACATCATTCTCCTCCATTCACTAAAAAAATGAAATGTCATGTTGTCAGTTTTTAAAAATGGAAAGACATTTTATAGCAAACAGTTTTGTCTATGTTTTATATTGTTGTTTTCCAGAAAATATATTTCAGTTTTTGACAAAAAAAACCCTCTCTTAAATGGCAAGCCAAAAAATAAACCTCTTAATAGAGTAAACATCCCTCTAGAATTGTGTATTTAACAGATGTCTACTAGATATCTTATCTTGGGAGTTGATTCTTTGTTTAGTACAAGTAGCAGTGGGATCACACTACAAGAAATGGCTAGCCTTTTTGCCATCTTTAAAGCAGATTGCCTTAAGAGATACTGAGACCATAAGAGAAAAAGAGAAATTGCATAGATCCAATAGGCTGAGAGGTTTCTATTATATTTCTTCCTCAGAGATTGTATCATCATTAAATTCACACTTTTAAGGCCCTGGGAATCAGGCCAGCATGACAGAAAAGTTAAGCTAAAACGAATCTACTGTATTAATTTTTGTGGACATGATTAAGCTTTCTGCGTACGGGAACAATACTATTTTTCACGCCATCTTTAGTTGGAGGTTAGGCAAATAGTCCTTAATGTGAGAGAGAAAATGAGAAGAAACCAGACAGAGTCAAAATTGAATATGGAAGTAAACAAACTGCCTGAGTTTATGATCTAAACTGGAAAATAATACAAGGTCATTTATTTGTAATGATAGGATGGGAGTCCTTTCAGCTAGCAGGCAACTTTTAGAAAGTATTTCAAGTAGACTGCCCATCAAATAAGCATAATTGTAATCAAAATTCTTAGAACGTTCACAAAAATTCCTGAAGGCAGTCAGCTCCCCTCAAATTAGTAACTCAGATAAATCACCATTAATTAGTTAATATAAGCCAGCAGGTGGTTTCAAGCCCAGAGACATTCTCTGGTTATTTTAATTATGTATACTATACTATACCAAAGATAAAGCAAGGAAAAGGGAACAACAGACACAAATGTAATTTTTAAAAACTGTTTAGGGGTAATGATCAACTGAAGTCTCCTGCAAGTCCCACATCGAACCCAGAGGAATACAAGGCAGCTTTGACCCCCTGCTCAAATAATATAATCCATGAACACTCCATGCTGCTGTTATTTCAACACCGATTATGCACGCAATGAGCAAAATATGTACGGGAATCTTGCTTGCATATATTTGTTCTAGAAAAATTTCTATTAACAGGAGTTGAGTAGCAACTGGTTTTTTAAATAATATCACAGGTCTTTGAAGTGTATCGTTGAAACAATATACACGCAGAATCTTTTTTCATTTAGATTCCCCAAAAATATTACATTGGCCTGATATTCAGTATTAACATATTGGCCTGATATTCAGTATTAACATATTGCACTGGTTAAGACACAGGTGATAACTAAATCTGAAACAAATGTAGAAAATGAATTAAAATTCAGATCTCTAGTACATAAGATTATGAATGTGCACTGGGGAAAAAATCTGATGTTTTTCATATTTCTGGAATAGTTCCAGGTTATTTGGGATAAAGATTTTTGAGATTAAGATTTGTTTTAATTCTGAAAATTTTCAGGTCCATTATTTTTTGTGGGGGGTACTTTCAAGGGGGTTGGAGTGGCTGTGTTTCAAGTGCATAACGCCCAATCTTTGCCCTGCCTATCCACTAAAGATTCCCCAGGTTTCAAAGAGTTCAGTTCTATGAGTTCCGGAGCAAAGTGCCTCCATGCATATCTTACCTATCTCCATTATTTCCTTTTTGGACCTACTGTCTCCAGGGAAAAGATGCCAATAGCCAAACACACAAGAGCAACCAATGGCCAAAATCTTCCAAATACAAACAGAACCAACAAGCTCAACAAAACCAATGTCAAAACAGAGACTCCTTCCTATGGTACACCCCAAATACAAACCCTTTAAAAATGAGAAATTTTATAAACAAAAAATTGCAAAGTACTTAAAAATTTTAAAAGAAGCCAAGAGAGGGAAACCCAATAGCACAAACCCTTTTTAAAACAACATAAAACAAAAGCAAGAAAAAGTGTTTTAAAAAACCAGAAACAAAAAAGGTGCGTTCTGCTTACCAACTTCACCCCCCATCAACCCCCCCCCAAAACCCTGAAATAATAATTTAAAGTTTAAACAATGGTCAATTCCGCACAGAAAATGTATAATGGGTTGCAGTCATTATAAAGGAACCCATTTTCCTTTTTCCTGTTCACATGCATGCCGTGCAGGCAGCGATTGGAGCCCAAGGAAACAACGCAAGTTGCTTTTGTATTTTCACGTGGAGACGCTGTCTTTCTTTAATTATTTCCTGCAACACATATGTAGTTGCGCAGGCATATAGAAATGAACCCCCACAGCCATGCTGATCACCCCACAATTCAATCGGTTGCACCTGCATAGCTGCGCATGTACAACATGCAAAATGAAAGAAAAGGGGGTCTTTTTGCAACAGCAGGGCAATAATGAACATACTGCTGTGGCAGGTGGATTTTCCCTGACTGTACAGTGGAAGGAAGGGAAATGAAGTACCTCCTGCCTGACCATTCACGCAGCAGCATCTCCAACCTGGGATTTTGCAAAAAATCACTAGTTCAGTGATTTTTTAAAATCCCAGGTTGAAGGAAATAAAACAGGGCAGACTCATTTTGGGGACAGGACAAATACAACCCCACCCCCCCAATAAAAAAGGTTTGTCTTGTGTCCTACACTCATTATATTTGCCTTGGTTGGAATCCACCATTATCTTAAAGTCTACTTTTAAAAAAATATTGATAGCCAGTGTGGTGTAGGTATTGGAGTATCAGACTAGGACCTGGGATACCCAGGTTCAGATCACCACTCTGCCAAGGAAGTTTGCTGGATGACAATGGAGGAATCCCACACACTCATCCTAACACTTTTCTGGGTTGTTGTCAGGATAAAATGGAGAAGAGGAAAATATCATAGGTGACTTTGAATCTACATTGGTAATAAAAGGGGAATATAAATTAAGGATGTAAACAAATATTATTATGTTGAGGTGCTAGTGATCAAACAAGAGCAGTATTCAGTATCTTGTCAGGTAGCCAGCCACTGTGCAAATGTCTATATTCTCTATGTTACTGAATGCAATGCAGATGTCTTGCCAGTCTGTTCCGAGTCCTATAAGTAATGATATAAGAAGGGAAAAGGCATAGATCCTGAAGTCACTCCAACTTCCTATCTCACAAGTGGACTAAAAACAAGTATAGGACATGTCTTCACCCAGAATCTAGCCCAGTTTCTTAAAGACCAGTAATGAAACTCAAGAAAACTTTGTTCTAAAATGTACAAAGCATACTGCCTCCATATGAACCAAGCATCTATTCTCTCTAGAATAGTCTGACTTGTCTCTCCTAGAGAAAGGAGAATTGTCGTAAGGGGAAATAAGTGAAGGGTCAAGGCAACATCACCTTTTTCCTTTAACGGTTTTCCCCAAACTATGACCTAAAGTACTTAGGATCTTGGAATTAGTTATTGACTTCGAAGATGTACAGAGGGATGTGACAATAGCTTTTAGGAGAGCAAAGTAAGCATGGTTCTATCACTGCTTTTCCCAGAACTTTTTTTATTAAACTGGTCAGCACAGATGAGATGACACCTGTCTATATAACACTTCTTACAGACTTACTTCAAAATAGGTAACCTATCATATATGTTAATGACTGAGTTGAAAATATCCTTAATGGATTGATTTTAGATTCTCACTCATTTATTCCAGCAGATACTGAAGAATTAATTGAAAGACCCTTGTGACAAACAAATCAAGCTATTCCTTTAAAAAAATTGATAAAGCTCCAGGGCCTTTAAAATTTGAAGTGCTGATCTCTTATTTGCAAGGGAAGTTTGTTTATGGTCAAATAACTAGAATCAGGGAGCCTAGATTTCCCCAAGGAGACCAAGGATTAGCATACAAAAATTATCTTCGAGCAGGTTTTTTTGCTCCATGTCAGCAAGAATAATGACAGCATGTAGAGGTGTTTGGGAGAGACACTAAGAGGTTCCTACTTGTATCTGTCAGGTATGTTGTTCACAAACTCAGAATTGTTTTGGGGGTCTCTCAATTAATTTTAATCAAGAAAAAAGGTTATTTCAGGGCCTAGTAAACATGCCAACTTTTAAAAATATATTAAAGTAAGAGTGCTACACATTTGAACCTTCTGGAAGACCACTGACTTCCATTCCCAGGTGACTCCCTGCAAGCATCTTCGGAGGTGGTAGGAAATTCTGTCAAACTTGTTGACAGGTCCCTCTCAGTGAACAACATAGGGAGCCACTCTAATACTTGACAGCATTGTCGGCTCAATCAAAATGTCTGGGTGCAGTCTCTCAGGGTTATCCCCTAGAATTCAAAGCTCTTCCAAGAAAGAGAGTCCAGAAAAAAACTGTCTAGAAAATAATTCATTGTATATTCTCCTGGCAATTTACTACCTGCTAGAGATCAGAGTGGTAGAACCAGTGCTGATAAACAATTGTGTTAGACCTCTACTACATCTTTTTCACTGTTCGCAAGAATAATGGGATCACAAGAGCCAACTGGAAGTGGTTGAATCACTGGATAAAGAAAATGCACTTTCGAAGGTCTCCATTTGAAATCAATCCATTCAAAGTCAATCATCCCAGCCATGATAGACATTTTTGAAGCCTGTCTTCCTCTATCATGTGGGAAATTACTTTCACTTTGAAAACTTACCATATGCTTTGCCTTCTCATCACCTTAAATTTGAGGAACTCTCCTTTCCATACCTCAGCAACTTCCTAATAACAGCAGAGAAATTGTCTCATCTGGACAAGGCGTGAACCCATTCTTCTCTCTAAGCAACACCAACAGTGTAAGAATTTAACATGTTATTTCTTATCAGAGTTTATTGAGCAGACTGATGCATCCATGTATAAGACTTAAATTTCTGAGTCTGTAAATCTATGCAGAGATTGTCTGTCTTGCATATTTTTGTGAAAAGGAAATGATCCCTCATGTCTGTTCATTCCCTGAGCTGTACTAAACAGAGGAGTAAAACTTTTCGTGGTCTCGGAAGTTGCTCCCAAAAACAAGCTAATCTGCCCAATTACAGGGCAGAATACTAATACATGTGACCTACCAATAGCTGAAAACTAACATCCCAGCATGCAGTTATTTTAAAGGGACAGCTCTATTTTCTAGTAACTACTGCTAATACATATGCATTTGCCATCTCAGAATGACTAGATTCCTCTTGGGACAGCACAGAACATCCAGAATGTTTATGCTGTTAATGCTGCTCTCCAGCACCACAGCTTCATGATCAACTAAAAGGAAAAAATCCTCTTAGTAGCTATTACAAGAAGAAGGAGGAGGAGGAGGAGTTTGGATTTATATCCCCCTTTCTCTCCTGTAGGAGACTAAAAGGGGCTTACAATCTCCTTGCCCTTCCCCCCTCACAACAAACACCCTGTGTGGTGGGTGGGGCTGAGAGAGCTCTGAGAAGCTGTGACTAGCCCAAGGTCACCCAGCTGGCATGTGTGGGAGTGCACAGGCTAATCTCAATCCCAGATAAGCCTCCACAGCTCAAGCAGCAGAGTGGAGAATCAAACCCGGCTCCTCCAAATTAGAATGCACCTGCTCTTAACCACTACACCACTGCTGCTCCACTACATTAGTGAGGTGAACCTCTGAGCTGAATAATTAATCAATCAGCAGCAGCTATCTTTCATGAAGATACGGTGGTTTTACATACAAACCCTACTTTCATCCACAAAATTAACTTTTTTTCACAGGTCATAGCATTATCCTCCTTCTGTCCAGTCCAGAGACATGAGACTGGCCCTCCTTACATATAAGACTGCTCTAAAATTCTATTTATCTAAGACTGAACAATTCTGTGATTTAGAAACAATATTTGTATCCTTTCATAAGTCATCCTTGAATGCTAAAGTATCCACAACTACTTTAAATTTGTACACTAAAGAATGCTTTTCTATGACTTACAGGGCTTGGCATAGAGAGCCACTAGGGCAGTGGTGGCGAACCTATGGTACTCCAGATGTTCATGGACTACAATTCCCATCAGTGCCTGCCAATTGGTCGTGCTGGCAGGGGCTTATGGGAATTGTAGTCCATGAACATCTGGAGTGCCAGAGGTTCGCCACCATGGCAATAAGGGGACTGACAGCTTACACTTTCAGAGTGGCAGCTACATCCATAGAGTACCACTAGGCTTCCACTATCAAGGTGATTTACAAGGCAGCCATTATGTACACACCTTTGAAGATGCCAACCACAGATGCAGACGAAACCTTAGGAACAAGATCCACCAGACCACGGCCACACAGCCCGGAAAACCCACCAGAACCAGTTGAATCTGGCCGTGAAAGCCTTCGACAATCACCTCTGTGATGGCTCATCATGCCGCCCACGAACCAGTCCACCACGCAGCATCTCTTCTAAATTAGGGAAACTACAGCACTCTGTCAGCTGTCCCAATTCTGCAATATAAACAGAAATACTTTCCACCAGATTCTGATTTCACTTATAAAACACATTCCTCCCTGCTATTTCCAAGGGCTGGGGAACAAAATGTCCTCTCAACACATCCTCAAAAGTGGTTAACGACAATTTAGCCTGGACTAAATCAAATGTCTGTGTTCCACAAATGCTTAAAAATACTATGGGTTTCTTTTCTGGCTCTGTGACCCCATTAGCAGTCAAATAAAACTCACCTTGCTTCATAACTCTCCCACTTACTCAGGCAAGCCAGGTTAAACTCCTCCATGTGCCCTTGAAATGCCATAATCCCACTCTGACATTCATCTCTCTGTTCCCAGGCTCCAGGGCTTCAATAACCCTTGGCTGCTCAAATCCACATCCCATCCTCATCGCCAACTATTATGCCTGAATAACCAGGCAAGCAGCAAGGTATGACAGGATTTATTATAATGTGACCCCAGTATAATTACAACTCTCAGCATTACGCAAGTGAACTAAAATAAATACAATGCTCCCAACTGATGTAACTCCCACGAACTATGGAAACTGACTCAGCTCAGTACACAACACAACCTGCCTACTGGAGCGGAACCAAAAATTTAGGACCCTGCCTGCATCCAGGAGGAGATGCTTCTCTCAGAAGTCTAGTGCATCATCCTGAAACTACCAAAGAGGGAAAATCACAGGAGGTGAATGAAATATTCCATTTGTAAGGACAAAACATATGATGATGTTAATCCAGTTTCTGGGCATGTTCGTCTCTTATTAAGAAGTAATCCTTTTATGCACAAACTCTACAGAGACTTCTCCCTTGAAAGGAACAAATATCACAACAGGCAAGGAACTAGAGCACATTCAGTCTCTATACGCAAGTGGTTGCTAGATCAGAACCTGTTGTGATCTGGATCTTCTCTTTAAAAACCACTGTGCACCCCAGGAACCACAAATGTTCATCTAGGAGGTTGGTGGTTGTATTTTATCACTGATTAATTTTTAATTCATTTATACCTCCCAATGGGGACCCCAAGTGAATTATATCGTTCTCCTTTGCTCTATTTTATCCTCACACATGGTGGCTCTGGGCTACTGGATTGAACTGGAATTCAAGATGAGCATCAACAGATCAAAGCTCAGACCATTAGTTTATCACTGTTGGAGTTCCAGTTATCATCTTGACCAAAGGTGGTAAGAACAAACCAGAGAGGCATAAGTCTTTTTCACCAGAAGACTCCAGAATTTTCTGCTGGGAAGAAATTAATCTAAAATTGATCAAAGTAGGACATGTGGTGGGGATAGACAAAACCATGATCACATGGTGGAAGTCGCTGAACTTGTTGGAATGGCATCCTTACCTTGTAGTGTTAAATCAAACACTACCACTTTGACAGTCTACAATTAGGATCTTCCTCTGCAATATGAGGAACAATTAGGCAGTGGTTATATCTGGTTCCGTAATGACTTCAAGGTTCATAAACATATAAGACATTAAAACTACATGGGATTTTCTGCTCCCGTGTTCCAGATTCAGAGGGACTGTATGAATAAGCAATAAACACATTACAGTATTCCTCATGTTTAAATGGAAGGTATTTTTAGCAAATGTTTTGAGAAAATTACTCAATTCAGGTGTACGTTTCTCAGTCATGGCTATTGAAAGGGGACAAAAGTAAAATATCTAGGGTTTCATGAATTCAAGTCAGTACAACAACTACATTGCTAGTCAAAAGTGAGGGTTTTTATCCTTAAAGAGAAAAACTAACCTTTTGAATATATGAAACTAGCAGGGCACCGTGCTTCACTATGCATACTTCATCACAGGCTCTCTATGAATTTCAGGGTGACATTCAACATACTTCTTTAAAGCCTGTTTGTGAACTTTGGGGTGACATGCAGCATATTTCCTCACAGTCTGTTTGTGGACTGATGGGTTTGTTTTCGCATATTTTGCAGCAGCTTCCTGTAGTTGTCTTTTTCTAATGCAATGTGTTATTGCTCTCTTTCATCTGGTGGGCTCCAAAAGACGTCATGTGGAAGCAGCCATTGTATTTTCGGGATGCAGAAAGAAAGTGTTCTGCCATTGGATGCTGATGATGAGAAGGCTGTGAAGAGGTTCAGGAGAGGGTTGAAGGGCAGGGAGCTGGACTGTACCGCCACTGCAGCACATTCCTGGGGACTCATCCTGCCACTTCAGAGCAGGACACCAAGCACAGGGTGATCGGAGGCCGAGAGCAGTCAACTTGTCTGCACAGTAATCAATCTGATATCCATATGGTATAGAAATTAAATTACCATACCATACCATATGCAAAACCCGACAAATGTTTAGTAGTCCAAGGTGATAGTGTGGTTTGTAATCTGTTTTGATTGTATTTGGCTGTAGCAGTGTTGTTAACGTGAGGGTGGGTGGAGGAGTACTTTTTCACAGCCTGTCTGTTAACTTCGGGTTGACATTCAGCATGCTTTTTTGCAGCCTGTTTGTTGAAGCTGGTGGTGTTTAACTGTCATCCTTAGAATGTTCATGCAGCATGTCTGTGGACTGAGGGGCTGGTTTGCCCTTAGAATGTTTGTGCAGATGGCCAGAGATGAGCAGTTAAAAGAGTAAATGTGTAATAACTCGAGTAAAACTGAATATTTTGAAAAATCCTTTCTTAGTGAGCACCTAAACCACATAATGAACTGGTGTGCCAAATTTCAACTTTGTAGGTTCGGTGGTTTTTGAGTTCTTTTGATGAGTCAGTCAGTGAGTCAGTCAGTGGTATTTTGCATTTATAGATATAGATAACAGTCACAAATTGTTCAGAAATATTTTAGCAATGTCTCCTTCAAAGTATGTAAGTTTTATTTCAAATGAATTCCCTAATGCTGCAGGCATCTAGGAAAGCTGAAAAAACTGAAATTTAATCAGCTTTTTTGGAGTCAGGCTGTTCAGGGCGCCACACACACACACACACACACACGCACGCACGCACGCACGCACGCACGCACACACCCGGCAAGGTTGAAATGACATTTTTGGGAGGCTTTTTGTCATTTGGATTTACCGAATGATCAGCCCTAGTGACCATACTTTCCAATCTTTTGGCTTTTAGGTTTGCAGGTTTATTTCATTTTATGACCAGCTTTATACTCGTTTAGTTTTGGAGACTGAAACATAAAAATGTGTCTTGCAGGGTGTTTTATCATGAATTAACAAAAGTAACTTGGATTTATGGTATAAAATCTTTTTAAAACATATGTTCACATTAAATACTGTGACTTTAGTAAGTAAGAGGGTCCCTCTTAGTGCTGCATAATAGTACAATGCCTCTGCTTTCCTGAAATAGTTTCTTTCTGCTTTATATGGCACTATGCATTCTTGTTACATAAGTAAGGAGCTTAGTTCAGTGTTTCACATTTTGGATTCTAAGTAAATCTGCCTTGTGTTGACCCGGTATTGAAGAGCTCAGTATTGATTTTTGTCTACATGTGTTTATGGTGTTTATTTTGAGCTACTGGGGATTAATAACAAAATTAACAAGTGGCTAAGAAGGTTTCTTTAGTTCTTTGATTACGTTGTTCTAGAAAATAGGGAGTGAAGGAGATGGTATAATAAAGGAATCGATTTATTCCATCACTGGGCATAAAAACATTAGCCTTGGGAAAGAGTCGTCCTCCAAAAGCTTTAGCTGTCCAGTCTCTACTTGCCTAGCACAAAATAATTTGCATTTTTAGAGAAATTTCAGGTCTTCAGTGAGCTCTGGTGAAACATGAATAAATTGCTTTCTTTTCCTCTTTTACAGACTTTATAAAGCTGAATCCATTAGAGGCTGAGTCAAAGTGTAATGAAATAAAGGCAACAACTGACATGATGGAAACCCTGGATTAGGTTTCCTGCTAGTAGAAGCTCAGCTGTCATGGCCTGTGTGTCAAGTTAGTGGTCTTTGGGGAGGCTCATGAGTACATATGGATATATTTTTTTTAACTGCTGCATTACAGCAGGTCTCTAAAGCAGACAGAAATTAAATAGAGAAAGCAAAGATTAAGAATTAAGCAAAGCTGCGGAGAGCAGTTCACTAGAGAAAACTGTGTCATAAATCCTTTTTCGGCTTGTCATCTTGTTATCAGCAACCTAGCAGTTTTGCATGAGATCTACAATGTTTCTTTCACACTTCAAAAAAAAAAAGACTGTGTACGCAAGAGATTACTATAGGGTAATGCAAATCACATTGGTCTGGTTGTGCAGCTACCAGAATTCAGCTAAGTCTGCAAAAAGTTGCTCTGTGTTTTAAACATATAAGTGTTGACTGGCTGCTGTTGATTTTTCAGGCTGTGCGGCCATGGGTTGATAGTTTTAGCTCCTAATGTTTCCCCTGCATCTGTGACTGGTGTTTTTAGAGGCATGTCACTTTTGTCTGTAAGATAACCGCTTGACCGGAACCCAAAGTGAATATCAGAAGATTTACATCTGCATTTTACATTTATGGCACTATCAGCTGCAGTAGACAATGTGGTGTTTCAATTTGTGGTCAATATGGTTGTCAGACTCAGGCCCATTCTGCACAGGCCAATTAAAACGGGTTGAGGCCCATTTAAAAAAGGGCGTGGGGGGAAGTTCCCACAGAACTCGTCCCCAAAACACTGCTAACCCATTTTAAGGGGCAGAACCCAGATTTAATGAAATTTGCTAATTCGGCAAGTTTTTTTTTCCTTTAACCCAGGTTGCAAATGCTTCCTGCTTGCTTGTGCAAACTATAACAAGCAGGGGCATTCAATCTCCACCCCCCTTCCCTGCCATTAGAGGGGATACTCTAATAGGCAGTTGCCATGCCATGCAGGTAGGTGGGGGTGGATTCTCGGGTGAGGGGTGGCTTGCACAGAAATGGTTTGCACAGAAACACAGCATTTCCATGTGAACCCATGCTCTGGGATCCCAGTGATCCTGGCTCGCTCCTGCAGCCGCCATGCAAACAACGGCAGAGGGTTCCATGAACCCATTGCTGCTCATGCAGGATCAGCCTGAGAATTAAAGCATCTGTGAAACTGTGCTAAATATCCATGTACATATTAACATGTACATGGATATTTAGCACAGTTTCACAGAGCGACTGAAGATCTGAATTAAAATGGATGCTTAATTCAGTTTTTAAAAAGGGATCTCCAGTTTCCACATGACTTGATTCTGCTTTCCACTTGCTTATTTGGTACTTGAAATGGCACAGGGGTTGCCATGTGATAAGCAAGAGATTAGTGCTTTGGTTCCTTTAAAAACTACTTCCTGACTGATTCTGAGCCATTGCCTCAACTTCCGCATCAGCTACTGCTAGAATTCTTTCAAACATAATTTCCCTTGCAAGGGAAGGTTCTGTGGTTTTGTGTTCTTGGAGGTATTACTTTTCCTTTCTTCTCCTTAAATGTAGCCTGAGTGTCCATTTATATTAAAAGAAAGAATACTGTTTCTGGTAGGAGGATGGTTCCACCCTATATAAAGATAGACAAATAATGGATGGTTTTGAAGGGTGGTTTTCTTCTCCCTGAAGGAAAACTAACTCTTCTGTAAAGTTCAGTGACAGGAACTTTGCATCTCCTCTGAAAGCATCGGTGTCTTTAACTTGCTTTTCCCACACTTCCTTACCCTGAAGGGATGCACTCAAGTCTAATGCTCCTTAAAAGCTTTAAGGGAAAACTCTGGCCTTACAGAAAATCTCCCTGGCATCTTATTTAGTTGAAGATGTATTGCAGGATTTTTCTCTGCTTTGCTGGTTTCAGTGTCTATGGCCAGATCTTGAAAGACTGGTTTCCAACTTATGTGTGATCACAGATGGTGAACTGTGTGTGAACTACTGAGCAAAGTTCTCACTGAAACTACCAAAGTAGAGGTTTATAGAACCTAAATGGCACCACACAGTATTTATAAGCAAACTACCGGCAGACACACGACTCCTGTAGTATACAGAATGTAGAGTTGGTTTACAATAATCAGTTACCCAAAATTTTCCATTGGGAAAAAATGTGGTAAATTGCCCTCCCCCCCAAAAAAACACCCCCACAGTTAACATGATAATGTAAAGACCAACAGAAAGTTGGTCTCAATACATTTCATATTTGTCCTTGTAGGGATGTAATTCAGCAGTTTAGTAATAGTTCTGATTTGGTATCTTCTTCATCTATTCAAAATAATTTTGTGGAGATACTTTTTTCCAGTTATAGAAATATGCACACATTTACTGCATGACATTTGTTACTGTGGGGTGTTTGAGGTAATTTTACTCATCAGAACCAGAATGGAGTTTGGGCTACAATGCTAATTGCCCTAGGAATTAGATTTTATAAAGACGAGAGGAATGGCACTATTTTTTTAAAGCATATTAATGATAGCAGAAAAACATATTTCTATGACATGCTCAGTCTCAGTTGAAAGATTATACTTATGACGATCCCAAAGGTTCAACTTCCCATTTCAAGGTATATAAAATAAATCCTGTTCCCAATTCATAAACTGGGTTCCAACAGTCAAGCTATGTTCAAATAAACCTACCTAGTCAAACATTCCCAGAGCTTTTTGTTTAGCACTCCCAGATGTACTCATAAAGATTCATTCATTGCTCTGTATAATACATAGCCCCAAAAGAGAACCAAATAAAACATTTTTTACAATCTACACTGAACAATTTTGTATAATAAAAGCAGAAGACCCTCTGCATTAATTCATCTAGAAACCCTGAAAATCATGCATTTAGTATTTTTTTTTTACACAGATTATATCTGGAGAATTTGACTAGTAAGTGAGTCAAATGGTTGTGGTTGCATTGTCTTTCTACACCTGTGTCATGAGATTTCAACTGTCATTTTGCTGTTTGCCTAGCAATCTCATAAATATTGTTGAGATTGCCAACAGCCGCCAAAGTTGCAACATGGGCATGTGGAAATGGCAGCATAGGAAGACGGGCAAGTGAAGCTACAGCAGGGAAGGAGAGTGTCAGGGCAAGAGGGAATGAGATGAGAATAGAGCAGTGACCAGGCACATTGGTGGGGAAGGGAGGTATCAGTACAGACAGCATGGGGGAGTGAGGCAGTGGTGCTAAAGGTAGCTGGGATGGAAAGGAGGCCAGTGGAACAAAGGCAGCAAAGAAGCCGGTGGCTGAAGCACAGACCAGCAACGGTGTGGGATTTCATCTCCTCCTATGTCTGCTTCTGATCGTAAATATTGTTACTATTTTGTCTCATTTCTTTTTTTCCCCTTGTTTGTTCCCTATGCCTAACAAATTACACGTCTTTACTGTTAAACTCCAGGCATCATAACTGATAAATCTGCCATCTAGCTTGTACCTATCCATTTCAGGGACAATCTGTGTTGCTGTCCTGATCACATCTCTTCAGTTCTCTTCATCCTCCTGTAAAAGGTGTTCAGTTACTGAAAGAGCTGCATTGCGTTAGGCCAGTTCTGGCGAACCTTTGGCACTCCAGATGTTATGGACTACAATTCCCATCAGCCGCTGCCAATTGGCCATGCTGGCAGGGGCTGATGGCAGGGGCTGATGGGAATTGTAGTCCATAACATCTGGAGTGCCAAAGGTTCGCCACCACGGCGTTAGGCTATGGGAGCAAATCCTGCCATGTTGTCCTTACCTTTTTAATTAGCTGGTATTTGGCTTCTAATTATTCTGTTCTGAACTACAACCGGGACAATACGAATTCTAACAGTTCTGTAAATCTTTGGCTTCCATTATTTACCTCTATATTTTAGCCTGTTTAACTGATATGAATATTCCTGTCATAATTTAAGGGTGCAAACATGAGAAATTGGATATTTATTAATTTTCAGTAAAAAAATGACATAGGAGGTAGATTCTGATTTAATCAGGAGGGCATTAATCCCTTTCTCCCATGCATTTTCCCTAATCTAAGATGCTGTTTAGCTTGCTAGTAAAAAGGCTAAATATTTGGCAGTAAATATATTAAATGGCAGACTTAATCAGTTTACAAATATTTAGTTGGATCCAGACTGAATTTTCCAGTACTCTACAGAGTACTGATCTCTATAAAATGCTACTCCTGGGCAATTGGGTGGCCTGAGGAATGACATGCAGGAATGTAGCAGGTAGGAAGAATTGGTGGAAACATAGGTCTAGTGAGGGTGACCAGAGAGGACAGGAGCCCCAAATGCCACTCCTGAGGGTCAAGTGAGGGTACTTTAGGCTGCCCTCCCTCCCCCCAGAAGTGAGACAAGGAGTAGGGGCTGCTACTACTAGGCTGAGGCTCACCCCCAACCAGAGGACGGAAGCAGAAGAATGCCCCTGGGTGACTGGGCTTGCCCTTTATGAAGCAGCTTGCAAGCAAAGATTCAGGGCTCAGTTGGGAGGTCTGGGGCCCTGGCAGAGAGAGCCCCCAATGGGCAAGGGAGAGCCCCATGGGCAGCCCCAATGGAGGGTGCAGCTAGGCCACAAATACCCATAGCAGCGGCATGCCCCCAGCCCTTCCCCCCTCTCTCCTGGCAAACCCACTCCACCCCTGGTCTGACTTGCAGGCTGAGGCACATAACAAGCTGCTGCTCTGGTCTGATAAGATTCGGGGAAGTCTGCATTACTTTCTTCACCTTAGAGTGATCCAGAGTGCATGCAAAGTGCAGCATTGAATCTCCCCATGAAGCAATGGGGAGGGGAAAACAACTTCAGGCACCCCTCAGTTCCATAAGGTTCCCCTTTACTTATTTACTTAATTTATATTCCACTTTTCTCTCCAGTGGAGCCCGAAGTGACTTACATCATTCTCTAATTTATCTGCACAACTTTATGAAGTAGGTTAGGTTGAGATTGTGCAACTGGCCCAAGACCACTCAGCGAGCTTTTGGGGCGGGGGCTTTACAGGGGTTTCTGAAACAGTCATTAGTGAGGTGTTTTTTTAAACCCCAATCCTAAAAGAGGAAGAAACGGACACTAAAACTCCTCACATTGTAACCAACTGTTGATGAGATCTCGGAGTGGTATATAAAAAAAATTCTAAGTGCTAAAGTCTTTAGAAACAGGAAAAGAAATAACATCTTGCAATGCTTATTGCTTATAATGGAAATGTTTATAATATCTGTCAAAATCTATAGAAAAGAATCATATTCTGAACAAAGTTGCTATAGTATATTATTTTGTTTAATGTCTGCATAAAGAAGAAGAAGAAGAAGAAGAAGAAGAAGAAGAGTTGGATTTATATCCCCCATTTCTCTCCTGTAAGGAGACTCAAACTCCTTTCCCTTCCCCCCTCATAACAAACATCCTGTGAAGTAGGTGGAGCTGAGAGAGCTCAGAAGAACTGTGACTAGCCCAAGGTGACTCAGCTGGCGTGTGTTGAAGTGCACAGGCTAATCTGAATTCCCCAGATAAGCCTCCTCAGCTCAAGCGGCAGAGCGGGGAATCAAACCCGGTTCCTCCAGATTAGTGTACACCTGCTCTTAACCACTATGCCACTGCTGCTCCTTGAATCTTGAATGGGCTACATTATAGTGTGTCATATTCAGCAGAATTATATTTGTGTGGCAACAATCTGATGTCCCAAAGAAGAGCAAATGTCATTCCAGTATTTAAAAATTGCTAGGAATTTCCATTTCTCACATCTGTGATATACATTCCCTTCAAATGAAAGAAACCATTGCATTTTTATTATAAAAGGTATTGAGAAATTACTTCCCACTAGTCTTTACCTAAAAAAAAACAGTTGATGGATAATTTTTACCATTTTTCCATGATGCTTCAAGGAAAGAGTTACTTTTGCATATTCACTTTTAATTAGATTTTAGGGGGCAGACGGGATCCTTGTGGTTAGCAAGTAAGAGCCCGACATTTGTTTTTAAAAGAATTTAGCTGACAGTAAAGCCAGTTTAAATATTTGAAAACCACACAAATTGATCTTTCTAATGACACTAAAAATGAGGATGAATGAGCATAGAACTATTGGATTGCTTTCAAAATAATTCTCAATTTACATGTTATTATTTTACAGGACTGCTGTAATCATATGCATACTTGCTTGAGAATAAGTGGCACAGAGGCAACATCTCTCTGTGCAGTTGTGTGATCATCTAGCATACATATAGTCTAATCGGATCTATATTTACTCGAAAGTAAATCCTGCTAATTTCAGTAGGATTTTTTCCTAAATAACAACTTTAGAAGGAAGAGAAGTGCCATTGAACTCAGAGGGTTTATCCAAATGAAAATGTGTGCGTGGCCAAGAAAAGAGTTTGCCCCATTGAATAGACTTCTGAGACAGTGGAGTCAAGATGAGGGGAGGGGGTTCCATTTTCTGTAGCTACACCCCTGGGTGGAAATTGCCAGTTCAGTCTGGACCCAACTCATTAGTTTTAAAAACAACAGCCCTGTGTTTTTTTGAAGCAGCTTCTCATAGCTTATCACACTACCCAGCCTTTTACATTACAGGATCAACTTTTGGCAATACAGGGTGGGAAAAGCACAGTTAATGGAATAATAGCCTGCAAGGTTTAGCTAAATTAAATACGAATATAATCAACATTTGCGATGACTCTTCAAAAGTAATCCCTTTAGCTTTCAAGAAAGAAAAGCTACATGAAGGAAATCTCTGTAGACTCCACTGAAACAATATTGCCTTCATATTTCCATGGTAGGTTTGTCACTCACTGTGAAGTTTAAATTTAAGGTAATGTCCACAGTATATTCATATAAGCTGAGAGCAGTATCTTTGATTTGTTGAAGTGTTACATTAGCTACTGAGGGTCTATGCCGTAAACTTTGACACATCCTTTATGAACATAATACTGCTGACTCTTTTCTGAATAGAATATGCTGGAGAAAGTGGTTTGCACAGTCAAATTCTACCCATTCATTAATCTTAATTTTAATCAAACTACCAAATAAACCTACCACAGTTTCCAGACAGACATTCCAGATAAATAAATCGAACCAGCAACATTTGACGAGATTTTAAGACATTATGTTACTACCGATTAGGTGAAATACAAAAGCAGAAAAACCAGAAAAACGTATAAGCACAGAATATGACTCTTTGCAAGTTCTGACGCCCAAGGTCCATTGAAATGGGTAGGAACTGTACTCCTTCCGTTCATTTCCTTAGGGCTTCTTTCTGAGGTTCCTGGAGGGAGGTGGTGCTTATTGGTGACTGTGGTACTTTGCTCCTGTTATATTTTTATTTTGTTTTGCTAAAGCTGCCTACACACAAAAATACGACAGTTCAAAAATGAAAGCCAGCTTCAAAAGAGAATAGTGAAATGGGTCTTGTCATCTAAATTGTGCCAAATTGAAGGTACAGCATATGCTGTCAAATCCTGGTCAAGTTTTATAAAATGTATGTTACTATGGAAATAGCATGTATATGGTTCACACTTAGACATATTGAAGTGATAACTCACACACTGACAAATAATAGAGTTTACATTGCAACAAATGGAATTATGTAAAATGAACATGAACATCTTGCAGATCTAAGCAACTTTGCGCAACACCACTTGAGTTTTATTTTATGTATTATATTTGGATATTTGAAGTATAGCAAACACAATAAAAGTACTTTAGCTATTGATTTAATTTTCACTGAAAGCTCTTTGTTGCCAGGAACTTTTTATCTGTTACCTTGTGAACATCCAGGCTGATATATACAATTTGGAAATTTTGTATTTTACTAGAGTGTTACAGAAAGACAAATTAATGGGCAAATTAATCAGAAAAATATATTAATTTAGACCACTTAAAGCACCAGTTTATCAGGATGTTCAATTGTTACTTAATCATTAGATTGACGTTAATTGACCATATGGTGGCATCTCCGTGTATGGAGTTTTATGCAGTAACAATAAGAGACCAACGCCTGACAAGGATTTTGCTATCTAAAATTAGACATAGATAATTTGAAAAACATTAGAAGGAAGATGAAGGCAAATACTTTTTTAAAAGAATGTGTTAGATTAGTAAATCTCCTTCTTAGATTGAATTCATACATGGCTACTACATGTTACTTAAATCTTTTTGAGCCGTTCTCCCACTTGGTGAGCACAATCCTGATGGCTACATGGCAAAGGTGGCTGGCACAACAGCAGAATCACTGATCTGATCTCTAAGGATAAATTACAAAAGCTGGGGACCAGGGAAATGCTTATATATACATATACATATACATACACATACATACATACACACACACACACACACACACACACACACACACACACACACACGTATACGTATACATATTATATGTATATATATAGTGAGCCAGAGACAGTACCTTATTAAAAGAAAGGAAAAGAACCTGTCTGGCTCTAGTGCGAAATATACAACTCTATTTTAATGAAAATAATTCAAACATCTACCTACCAGAACAACTCTTAATCAACAACATATTGTATACAACAACAACAACAACAAAACAATGAACAATATACACATAGAGGATCCCAAATATAATAATAGGCAAATGCCCCTGCAGTGGGATTTCACAGGCAATGAATTTGCTGGCATCCACATCAGTCACACCCACAAAACATCACAGGGGCACAATGGTGTGATGACGACAAGGGAGGGAACCAATCAACCACAGCGGAACCCCAGGAAGTCTGCACTGGAGACACATGAGAAGAAGGATTGAGGGGGGCAGTCCCTCATAGCACACAGGCCATGCCTGCAGCTCCCACCTCTTAAAGGCATAGGCCTCTGCCAAAAAGAACAGAGTCTGCAGAACAAAAAGGGAAGGGGACCCTTCCACACACCAATATCCAAAATACATGTGTAAACCCAGGGCCCAGTCAAACACAGATCACCACACATAGTACCAGGAACACAGAGTAATCCCAGCTGCTGCCACTGCTGAAATAGGAGGAGGGTCGCTGCGGCAGGGGTCAGTACAAGATCATGGAATGTCACCAGCATGTCTTCAAGTCATCCCTCAATGCATGCCTGCTGTCCCTCCATGTCCCCACCAACAGCCACCATCTGCTCAAAGAGAAAATGAAATCAGGAAATGATTAAACTTTTAATTTAATGATGATTTGCTGAGCTGATCCCATTTACTATGGGTGAGAGGCAAGCAGGGTGTTTGATTACCACAAGAATCCAGAATCTCAACACAGAAATGTGTGCTGCAAATAGTTCATTGCTGAATCACAGATTATTCTATGACACTTTTCCTACTTTTTTTTTACCTCAGCAGTGGGATACACCCTCCTTCTTTTCTCCCATCTCTACGTGACAGTTGCAGTGCAGGCACAGAGAAGAAGGGATCCCTTAGATTTGTTCTGCTAATGATGGAGAATAAATTTACATTAATGCAGCTTAGGTTTTAACGATATTTTGCAGTTTTTAAAGATATTTTGGTTCTGGTATGTTACTGCAATAAGAAATGAAAAAATATTAAATATGACTTAGTTTTATGTTAAATTCCTTTCATTATATCAAAATGGCACCCATGCTGAGGTTTTGGTTGTATACAAGTTTATTTCATTTTACTTGATTAACTGGTTAAATCACAGACAATTAATCAATCAACGATTTCGTAGTCAGTTCAGCTAGAGTGCTAACAGGTGCCACAGGGCCAGCCATTCTAAAAATGGTGCTCCTATTTTCAGTCATTTCTTTAAAGACAAGTGGAGTCTTTCATAATGTTTATATGAATGAACCTTAATCTCAGACACTATCAATGGATTTTAGTATTGTTGTCAATGCTTAGAAATCAACAACAGCATCTCTATTCTGCTTGTTTTATAGGGGAGTCGGGTACAGCTGCCCTTCCAGAAATAAGCAGTGGTAAGTAACAGAACTATTAGTATCTATTTGCCTTTTTCAGCTGTTGAATAACAAGATAGAGATGGTATATACTACTAGTCTTTTGTATGTCAGTTCATCTTCCACCTTCAGTGCAGCCCTCATTTGGACTGCACATGTGCAGGCCGGCCACAGAATAGTAGTTTCTAGTTACTGAGGAACCATTGGGAATATCCCTTTTCTCTAGAGACTGCACAACATTTTTTCCCGCCCAAACCAACATATGCTCTGGAGAAGTAGTGTCCCCTTCCCTCAGTTCTTTTCTTACCACCACTGGGATGGGAGCTTCTTCTCTTACCTCTAGCCATTTTTTCCATTGCTTTTTCTCTGTAAGAAAAGGAAAACAAAGTGAAGGAGTGTGCCGTATCAAGTTCTTTATACCAGTTACTACTTACATGCCCATTGGTTGAAGCAGCTGACGCTGACCAACCCACTTTTTAATCCAAAGGCCAACAAATCTCAATTTATCTGTGAGGTTGCCCCCCCCCATCCCTGCTGACCATCTTCACAGGGCCCAGAATGTCAGTCAAGGCCTTGATCAAAAACTGCACGTCATATGGCACAAAAATGACTCATAGCAATGAGCATGGCCTCTGTCTCAGGCGTCTGGGGGAGCCTCACAATGTTCCCAACTATAAGATGCACCAGAAATTACCCTGCAAAGCGAGAGGTGGCAAAGCCTTTAGGTTAAAATCTGCATTATGGTAGAGAGCTCTCACCTTCTCCAGTACTAGGAAGTCAACCTTGGGATCTGAGCCGCAACCAAAGTCATCCTTGGTCCAGAGGTGGAATCCAACCAGTTCTCACCACTTCTCTAGAAGTGGTTATTAATTTTTTCTGAGTGCCGAGAAGGGGTTACTAAAGCAACCTCCCTGCCCAATAGGGACTGGAGGTGCGTGTGTGCGGTGGCGCCACTGTTTGAATCCCACCACCATTGGAACCTGTTATTCAAAATTTTGGATCCCACCACTGCCTTGGTCCAATCAGTTCCGTTGCTTCCAGGCCCTGAGCACCAGTCTAAACCACCATATGCCAGATCAGTTCCAAGCACAGAGCAGCAGTGCCAACCTCTGTCAGTGAGATGTCAGTTCCATCTGTTCTGATCTCAGGCTCTAGGCAACCTCACTCTCTAGCTCCATCACATTCAGTTCTCCATCTTGTGAGGAAGTTTATAGATCTTTTTGGTGCGCTGAAAATGCAGGGCCGGGTGCAAGTATGTCCCAGTCAAACCTATCAGAAACTGGCAAGATGGGGCAATTCTCTAGGAATAAGATGCAGCCTCCAATTTTCCTTACTTCACAGTCATAGAAGTATACATGGGACTGCATTATTGCGAGTTAAACTGGTCCATGTAATTCAGGTACCATGCTCAGCCTCCATAAATAAGTCACCCTGGATAAGTGGCCCACTTACATAGGGAGAAATCTTGAGCAGCTCTGCTCAGAGCTTTACTCAGGTCTTTCAGTGCCGCTTACTCCCAAGAAAGGATTCTTAGGATTGCATTGTTGATTATACTAGCAGTATCTTAGCATTTTACTTCAATGTGGATTTGCTGTGTGTGTCATAAACAAACTTTGGTCTTTGGCTTCAGTACATTCCTGTCAGCAAAAGTATTTTCAAGAAGGTAGTTAGAAGAGAGCTCAACCAATTCCATTTAATGCAAATCCAGTTTGCCTGTGGGTTGCTAAATCGCTTCTGCAATGGGGTGATTATAATGCTTGTGTGAAGTTACATTTGTGTGTAATAGGTGCACGCTTCAAATGCTTCACAAAATGTATGTTTATTAGAACCATTTTAAATCAGTTCTAGAAAAATGGGCTGGATAATTAAATAAGTTGCCTTCTGAATGCACTTTTTATCCCAGCCAGAGCAATGTGCAGAGTAAGCCGTCTTGTGCATCATCTTTTAAGCATTAAGCATTCTCCAGCCCACAGTTGATGCTGTTACTGCATTCACCAGAAGTAGCAGTGTGTCAGTGACCTTGGTAAAAAGCAGATCTTTGGATGTTTCATCATAAGGTGCCAGAGGCTTGTTTTGAAGATTTTCTGGTAGAGTGTGCAGGGGGTGGTAGTATCTTGGGCAGCAGGGGAAGGTTATAATGGCATGCCCAGCTCTCTGTGTACAGATCAAGCAGGATTGCGCTTTATGATAGTTGTTTATGCTACAGTGAGTACTTCAGTATATATCTTTCACAGATGCCAAGGAAGAAGCCGCCATTACACAAACATCATGAAAGTTATCTGCTTTTGAAGAAACTGTGTGGTACATTTTTAAAGTTTTATGCATGGCATACATTTTTCAGTGTATACTGATGTCAACAAAGGCAGTTTAACGTGCCCTTCAACATACTTTTAATCTGTGTTTTACTCCCTCCAAATAGATTTCTGTTCCTCATGAAACTAGTAAAGACACATAAGCATTTAATCACATTTAAAATATAATAGTTTTTTTCACAAGTATCAAGATCATTTCACTTTGGTTTCCATTCCAGAGAGTTACGCCAGATTCTGAAGCAGAGATGTGAGTGAGGGAAGATCCTTGTTAGAAAAAAGACATTGCAAATCTGAATTTCAGCTTGGAATGCGAATAGGTTGCACAAAATTATCACATGTCCAGACTATTCAAACACATTTTATATGTATAATGGTCAGCATAAACCACAGACTTGCTAAATAAAGTGTATGGTATGTTTATATTTGACACCATGTACTACAAGACATCAGTACCATTAAAATGAATGAAATTCAATACCTTCTAGGACTGCTGTCTGAAGGTCTGTTATATAATTGAGTCCTCCTTTGCGTCTTATTTGTCTAACAAGATGCTTCAAAGAGATTAAACATTTTCTCATGTGTATCAGATAATTACTTTGTATTTTAGAAACACAAATATTTGCAATCTTGCAGCAGGGGCACAGCACTTCTGATGCGCCTGATGACATTAGAGCCAGTGCAGGGCTGCATGAGAGCCAAAATCACCCAATGAATTTGTCGATCCCACAAGGTTGCAGCCGTTGTCACTGTAGCATGACCAGATCATGCTGTAGCATGAGGACCAGATCACAGAAGTACATATAAATTCATTCTGAATATGTACAATCCAAATTTTAAAATTCTGTTCAACTGTGGGGGAGCCAGCATGGCATTGTGGTTAGGAGTAGTGGGACTCTAATCTGGAAAAGAGGTGACATGATAATCATAGTTAGATATTTGGAGGGATATCATGTTGGTGAGGGTGCAAGCTTGTTTTCTGCTGCTCCAGACACTAGGACCAAGAGTAATGGGTTCAAGGTGAAGGAAAAGAGATTCCACCTGAACATAGCAGGAAAAGCTTCCTGACAGTAAGGGCTGTCTGACAGTGGAATGCACTACCTCGGAGTTTGGTGGAGTTTCCTTCTTTGAAAGTTTTTAAAGAGTTGCTGGATGGCTATATTTCAGATATGTTTTGATTATGTGTTCCTGCATTGCAGTGGGTTGGACTTGATGGGCCTTTAGATCTCTTTCAACTCTATGATTCTAAGACAATTCATTCTGCAGTATTTCCCAGTACTAAGTATATGGGGCGGGGGGGGGGGGGCTGCTTTTCTGTCATGCCTCTGCTTGTGATGCTATCTTGAGAAACAATAATATAATTTGTAAAGTATCTAGCAGTAAAGCCCATTTTAAAATGAAATAAAATGGGTTCTAGACAGGGAGGTGGATGGCCCCCCCTCCCCCGTCACAGCCACTGTTGCTGCCGCCTTGTTTCCTAAGCCCTGCACGGTTTTGGAAACAGGGAAGGATCTCCAATCCTCCCATGTAGGGTTCAGAAAGCTGAGCCTTCATGGAGGATCAGGCTGTTTCTCTCCCCCCCCCCCTTCATTGTTTCCCAAGCCCTGTGCAGCTTGGGAAACAGGAAATGGCCCCGATCCTCCATGCAGGGCTCAGCTAGAGAATCAGGTTCTTTCCCCCGCCCTCCATGTTTCCCAAGTTCTGTGCAGCTTGGGAAACAGGGAAGGAAGGTGGGGGTCCGATCCTCTGTGCTGCACTCAGGACGCTCCCCCCCCCCAACCTCTCTTACCAAGGCCTGCAGACCTTAGGAAGGGACGTGGCGATGGCTGGAATATGAGGGACCCACTTTCAACAAATGGCTGCACAGGACACACTTTGTGTGAGTCCTGTATGCCCATTGGCTGGGGGTTCATTGTCAGACATTCCAAACCCTTAGCAAATTATAAGGATGATTTATTTATTAATTCATGTAATTTTTATCATGACATTGCTCTAAGGAGATCAGGGCAATGCCCTACTCATGTCACCCCAACTCTGGAAATAGGTTTTCTGGCCCTTGTTCAGTGGTGGGTTTCAAATAATTTAACAACCAGTTCAGTTGAGCAGGGGGTCCCCCCTCATTCAACCAGAACCAGCTTCTGCCCCTCCCCCCTCTCTGGATCAACCTGGTGACTCATTTGACTGGCAAGTTTGGTGCCACCTTCCTTCCTTTGACAGCCAAACAAGTCCCCACATGTTGAGGGGGGAGGTGAGGCTACGACTTGTTGCCAGCTGCTTCCTCTTCCTTCTCAAACTCCATCGGCAATGGCCCTGCTGCCTCTGAAGACTAGGTAGCAAGGCCACCACTGATGGAGTTGGAGCCGGGGCAGCAGCCGCTGGCTGCAAGCCATGGGCCCACCCCCTGGCTGCTGCGGGGCTCCACAGCTCAAGTGAGCCACGGGGGGCAAGGGCCAGGGGGGCAGTGGTGGAATTAGCTACCGATTCCACCGAACTGGTGTGAACCGGCTGAATACCACCAGTGCCCTAGTCCATCCCATTAGCTTCATGGAACTGTGTGTGTTTGAACTCTGTCATATTTTAATGTATGCTTAAATAGCACTTAAAGAGTTCAAAGTGCTTCATATAGTAGGATTATTATTCACATTTTGTGTATATGGGCAGTAGTAATGCTGAAGAAACAGTGGTTTGCCTAAGGCTGTTTGGTGAATTTACAGTAGTGGCACTGCTGAACCAGAAACTTCTGGTTTTTGTTCAGTATTATCGCCAGCGTGAGAGTCACCAACTCTCATTACCATCTCCTCCCTTATTATCTCATTGACTAATGTTATTGATACAATGTGATGGAGCCACAGAGGAAAGGACCCTTATTAGTCCACCCTTAATTCTTCCAAAGCCTTTATACCATTTACAAATTTTGATGAACTTTTACTTTGCGTCTCCCAAAATCCATTTTAAGAAAGTAGTGTGTTCAAAATCTTATAAAACACTAGCGGCCCTGGCCACGCTTTGCTGTGGCTTTAGAGGGGGGGTTGGGACAGAGGAGGAAGGAGAGAGCTGTACCAGGTTTTTCCCACAGCTTGGCTGGGGACATCCTCCTTGGTCTCCCGGGGTCCGGCAGCAGGGGGTTTGTCGGCGTGAATGCGCACGCCACGGCAAAGGCGGGCAAGCCATGCCCACCCCGGAACGGCGGGCCCTCATTGGGCCAGCGGAGGTCTGGGGAAATGGGCAGTTTATGGGGCTCAGGTGTGACCTGGGACCCCAGTGAAGGGTGCATTACCTGCTTGCCACGGGAAGGGACGTCACGTGAAAATTTGGGGGCAATCTGTCCAGCCGTTTCCACGTTAGACAGTCACCAACAAATGGACGGTTAGCTTTTTATATATATAGATTTGGTGGTGACAGCTAAAGAAATGCCTGAGGCGGTAACATCAAAGCAGAATTGGGGCAAGATTTATGACTTCTAAAACTCCTCCCGGCAGGTTGCAATTGTAGAAGAACTCTGAGCTAGCACACACTAAATGTTCTGAGAAGGATGTAAATACTTGCTCATGCACATTTTTCAGCAATATTATTATGAACTACATTCTCATATCAAGTGGAAGATAGGCAGATTTTTGATAATTTCTAAAGTATAAACATTTATATGTAAACTGCAGAGCTTTCCATAATAGCAATAAATAGATCTCTAACAGATTAATAGTTTTCAGAAATTTGTGGGCTCCATAACTTCCTAATCTGCTATCCTGAAGACTGTCTGGACATTTTATAATACAGACCCCAATTTTGTCAGTAAGCCATCCATCAATGATCAACAATCACACCAGCAAATTGGCGTACAATGCCAAGAACATTTTGGAAGGTATTGGGGACAATATTAAATCTTAGGAATGTCATCCTAAGCAGTCTAGCATTTAAGACTTAAGTTCAGCAGTCTAGATTTAAGACTGTAGGCTTAAAAGGGTATAATTCTGCTTAGGATGGCACTACAATACACTTGTTGATGGAGGACCAAATCAAAACAATGTACTGTGTCATGAAGATGATGAAACCTCATGGGGAGTTCACAGGGAACAATTTTATTCGCTAATTTGAACTTCCTTTATTCACTGATTTATTCACTAATTGGAACTTTCTTTATTCACTAACTTGAACTTCCTTCCTTCTTGAAACTGATTGGCATTCTCAATAGCAAACAGCTGTTGAGCAGTGGCGTATCTGCCTAGGGACAAGAGGGAGTCAAATGTCCCCAAGCGCCCCCTTGTGGGGGGCACAAAAATTGCAGGTTTGTTTGTGCGTGTTTTGGATTTTTTGTGTTTTTTTCAGTGTTTTGCCTGCAGGGGGCGCTGTTGTTGTTGTTTTTGCTAGCAGCACCAAAATTTCAGGGATTTTTCAGCAGACTCTCCTGATGATACCACCCAGGTTTGGTGAAGTTTGGTTCAGGGAGTCCAAAGTAATGGGCTCCCAAATGGGGTACCCCATACCCCATTGTTTCCAATGGGAGCTAATAGGGGATGGAGACTACACCTTTGAGGGTCCATAACTTTGGATCCCCTGAACCAAACTTCACCAAACCTAGGTGGTATCATCAAGAGAGTCTCCTAAAAATACCTCTGACAGCAGGCCCCCCCAAAATTTCTCCAGATTCTCCTTTTAAATCCACCCCCTTCAGAATGGGTTTAAAGGGAGAATCTGAGGTCCCCAGTTTAAACATTAAAAGTGATGTTGTTTCAGGGTGGGGGAGAATCTACCCCAAAACAGCATCACTTTCAATGTTGTTTTAACTAGGGACCCCAGATTCTCCCTTAAAGGTGGATTTAAAAGAAGAACCTGGGCTCCCTAGTTTAAACACCATTGAAAGTGATGCTGTTGGGGTGGATTCCACTGGAGGTGTTTTGTGAGAGATGATGCTGACATTTGTTTGGTAAATGTTTTGCTGGGGTGATTTGTGAGAGATTTACATGCTTAATACCCACTTGCACTGGCTTGGAGCTGTTTCTCAGGCTAACAACGTACCTCATAGGGTTGGTGTGAGGTCAGAATTAGGAAAGAGAGTTGGTGGGGAGAGAGCCATGTATGTTTTGCTGGGGGTGGGGGGTGATTTGTGAGATATGATGCTGACAAATCACCCCCCACCCCCAGAAAAACATACGGCTGTCTCCCCACCAACTCTCTTTCCTAATTACCAAATTATGTAGGGTGGTGAGAACCGCAAAGGATTGTGAAGAGCTCCAAGCAGACCTTGATAGATTAGGTGAGTGGACTAAGAAATGGCAAATGCAGTTCAATGTAGCAAAATGTAAAGTGATGCACATAGGGGCAAAAAATCCAAACTTCACATACACACTACAGGGGTAAGTGCTATCAGTCACAGACCAGGAAAGGGATTTTGGGGTCTTTGTTGATAGTTCCATGGGAATGTCGACTCAATGCATGGCAGGTGTGAAAAAGGCAAACTCTGTGCTGGGGATAATTAGGAAAGGAATTGATGATAAAACTGCAAAGATTGTCATGCCCAAGAAGAAGAAGAAGAAGAAGAAGAAGAAGAAGAAGAAGAAGAAGAAGAAGAAGAAGAAGAAGAAGAAGAAGAAGAAGAAGAAGAAGAAGAAGAAGAAGAAGAAGAAGAAGAAGAAGAAGAAGAAGAAGAAGAAGAAGAAGAAGAAGAAGAAGAAGAAGAAGAAGAAGAAGAAGAAGAAGAAGAAGAAGAAGAAGAGGAGGAGCAGGAGGAGGAGGAGGAGGAGGAGGAGGAGGAGGAGGAGCAGGAGCAGGAGGAGGAGGAGGAGGAGGAGGAGGAGGAGGAGGAGCAGGAGCAGGAGCAGGAGCAGGAGCAGGAGGAGGAGGAGGAGGAGGAGGAGGGGTTTGGATTTATATCCCCCCTTTCTCTCCTGTAGGAGACTCAAAGGGGCTCACAATCTCCTTGCCCTTCCCCCTCACAACAAACACCCTGTGAGGTAGGTGGGGCTGAGAGAGCTCCGAAAAGCTGTGACTAGCCAAAGGTCACCCAGCTGGCATGTGTCGGAGTGTACAGGCTAAACTGAATTCCCCAGATAAGCCTCCACAGCTCAGGCAGCAGAGTGGAGAATCAAACCCGGTTCCTCCGGATTAGATAACACGAGCTCTTAACCTCCTACGCCACTGCTGCTCATAAAGCAATGGTGTGACCGCACTCTGGTCCCCACATCTCAAAAAGGATATCAAAGAGATAGAAAAAGTCCATAGAAGGGCAACGAGGATGATTGAGGGATTGGAGCACCTTCTTTATGAGGAGAGCTGCAGCATTTGGGACTCTTTAGTTTGGAGAGGAGATGTCTCAGAGGGGATATGATTGGAGTGCCATCTACTCTCAAGCTTATAGTTTCTTACCCAGTGGTAAAGGAGCCATGATACCTTCTAAGTTCATAAGGAAAGAAGAGGGGGCAATTTCACACTTGTACCACACCAAGCCCCTTGTACTGCTGAAGGTTGAAAAGTTGGCAATTTTATGTGATTTATGTGCATTCATGTGTCACCTTTGTTGAGAAAAGAATGTGCACTGTCATGTGTGATTAATGTAACCAATTCTGCACCTCAGTAAGCAAAATATTACATTTGACTACCAGTTAAAGGTATGCAAATTTTCCTATGTAGAACAGCATTAGAACAGTGGGAAAACCATCATGTGTGAAGTGGCTCCTAGCAGAACCAACTTCAGTACTTAATTTGAGGAAGGCTTTGACTTGTATTTTGAAACCAAGCACTGATCCTGGAAACAGTGTCTAATTCACACAGTAGTTGGTATTTTTATTACCCTGCAGATACATATTGTTTAAGAATCACATAAGATGTGTCCCGATTGTTTCCATTGCAAGTTTCTTAGAATCTTAGAGGAAATTAAAGGAAGATGAAGAAGAGGGTGGTTGAAGGCTGGAATGTAACCTCCACATATAAAGGTTGTATGCTTCAAAACGCTACTTGCTTGGAGTTCGTAATGAGGGCAGCTCTACCTTTTGTGTATTGTTTACTTCTCAAATATATCTGGTTGGCCACCATACAAAATGGGCTGCTGAAGTAGGTGGGCACCAAAATCAGAGTTTTTCTATGATGCCAAAAAACCTTGAGTCAGTCCTGAATGAGTCTCTATACCAAGTAAATTTGGATTTTTGGGGTTACCATGCAAAAAAAAAAGTTGGGATCCAGTAGTTTGTACAATCAGATCAGAGTATTAGCTGTTATCTCACTAAGATCAAATTCAGAGTGAAAACAATGTTTCCTATATGAATTCCATGAGTAATTCTAATTAAGCATGTTTTATAAATGATCAAGGATCCCATATAAATGTAATGTTTTTTGTGGCCTGGAAATCACTGGAAAAGCGGAGAGCCAGCATGGTGTAGTGGTTGCTTACAGACTCTTATCTGAGAACCAGGTTGGTTCCTCCCTCCTCTTCCACATATTAGGCCTGCCGGGTGAGCTTGGGCCAGTCACAGTTCTCTCAGAACTCTTTCAACCCAACTCACTGCTTTCAAGGTGCCTGTTGTCAGTGGAGGAGGGAGGAGAGTTGCAGTTGTCAGCCACTTTGATATTACCTCTTTGGGCAGAGGAAGAAGGTGGCATAAAACCCGCTCTTCTCTCTTTTGATGTGACTGAGATTTTCATGTAATGGAGCTACTTTTGCTGCACTTGATGTGTTTGCCTTAAGTTGTAAAACAACACCATACAGATTACATTGAATCAGATACTTGGTCCATCGGAGATCAGTATTCTCTGCTGAGTTCCGGCAGTGGCTTTCTGTGGGTTCAGGCAGAGGTCATTCACATCACCTTACTGTGCGGATCCTCTACCTGAAGTTGTTGAGGATTAAACCCAGGTGACCTCCTGCATGTCAAGCAGATGCTCCACTGCAGCTGACCCGTGAGGCTGCTTCCCGTTCAGCAAATGAGAGCTAATAACATTTCCAGAACTGCTCTTCTTTTTTTTCACCTCAGTCTCTGTTGTGAAGGTGCGCCTCCTTCCTAAGCTATTAATAATTTTAGAGTCTGCCAATGATACAATATTGTTGGATAATTTTAAATATTGTATCATAGTGTATGGATCATTTCTGCATCTCTTTCTATGATATAGTTTTCAGTGAAAATCTAGTGAGAGAAATTCTAGTGAAATGACTTGGAGTGAACATGATCTGTAAAAGGTAGACATTGTAAAGAAGACATACATCATGGAAGCAAATTGTGAGGGAATATTTTTTAGTCTCCTGAACCAGAGTGTCACCCACCAAATGTATAGAATATAATCCAAATATGGTTTCAAGGTGACAGTTTTATATATGTTGGCTGAACCCAAGGAAGTACTCAGCAATGACTCCTCTTCATGCTGGAGAGAAATGACTAGTGGGGTGCCAAAGGGTCCTGGTGTCCTGGGCTCAGTGCAATTCAATATTTTTTTATCCAGTTGACTTGGATGATGGAATAGTAAGTATACTGATCAAATTTGCATATGACAATCAAATTAGAGAGAGTAGCTAATATCCCAGAGGACAGGATCAAAATTCAAAATGACCTGGACAGCTTAGAGAGCTGGATCTCAAAACTAAATAACAACATGAATTTCAACAGAGATAAATGTAAATACTAAATTCTAGGGCAAAAAGTTGAAATGCATAGATATAGAATGGGTGACACTTTACTTGACAACAGCACTATGCGGTGCTGGCATGGAGTCTTAGTAGACCACAAACTGAACCATGAGTCCCAGCAGTGTGTGATGCGGTGGCCAAGAGAAGCCAATGCAATTCTGGAGCTGCATCAGTAGGAGTATAATGTCTAGGATCTAGGGGCTGACGATAGTACTTCTCTTGTTCTGTGACATTAATTAGAGCCTCACCTGCAATAATAGTAGCCAGTTCTGGGCACCACAATTTCAAAAGGATATTGATGAGCTGGAACAGGTCCAGAGGAGGGGACCAAAAATGATATACAAGATGCGCCCTTGCTGAGCCAATCCATGGGTCAAGTTGGTTAGTATGATCTTCAGAACAGATTATCAGTTTCCAGCGCCCTTTTACAACCAAATCTTGTTAGCTTAGTGTTATTCAAATATTTTTCCTCCATCTCATCCACTCTGGAGACCTCGGAGACATCCAGGTACATCCACTTTCAAAAGAAACAGCCAACAGAAGGTGAAGTAATGGCACCAGTTAGGAATAGATATGACTGACATTGCTGATGAAGAAGAAGAAGAAGAAGAAGAAGAAGAAGAAGAAGAGGAAGAGAAAGAAAAGAAGAAGAAGAGAAGAAGAAGAGGAGGAGGAGGAGAGAGGAGGAGGGCAGGAGCAGGGAGCAGGAGCAGGAGCAGGAGGAGGGAGGGAGGGAGGAGGGAGGGAGGAGGAGTTTGGATTTATGTCCCTTTCTCTCTCCTGTAGGAGACTTTCAAAGGGGCTTACAATCTCCTTGCCCTTCCCCTCACAACAAACACCCTGTGAGGTAGGTGGGGCTGAGAGAGCTCCAGCTATGTGACTAGCCAAAGGTCACCCAGCTGGCATGTGTCGGAGTGTACAGGCTAAACTGAATTCCCCAGATAAGCCTCCACAGCTCAGGCAGCAGAGTGGAGAATCAAACCCGGTTCCTCCAGATTAGATAACACGAGCTCTTAACCTCCTACGCCACTGCTGCTCATAAAGCAATGGTGTGACCGCACTCTGGTCCCCACATCTCAAAAAGGATATCAAAGAGATAGAAAAAGTCCATAGAAGGGCAACGAGGATGATTGAGGGATTGGAGCACCTTCTTTATGAGGAGAGCTGTAGCATTTGGGACTCTTTAGTTTGGAGAGGAGATGTCTCAGAGGGGATATGATTGGAGTGCCATCTACTCTCAAGCCTATAGTTTCTTACCCAGTGAAGTAAAAGAGGAGCCATGATACCTTCTAAGTTCCATAAAAGGGAAAGAAGAGGGGGCAAGAATTTCACACTTGTACCACACACCAAATATATGCCACTTATTGCTGCTGAAGGAGGTTAAGAAAAAGAGTTGGCGAATTTTGCTATGTGATTTATGTGCATTCATGTGTCACCTTTGTTGAGAAAAGAATGTGCACTGTCATTGTGTGATTGAAATGTGAAACAGAGAGATTCACTGCACCTCAGTAAAAAAGCAAAATATTACATTTCCCAGACTACCAGTTAAAGGTTATGCAGAATTTTCCCTATGCTGAGAACAGACATTAGAACAGGTGAGAGGAAAACCATCATGTGTGAAGTGGCTCCTAGCAGAACCAACTTCAGTACTTAATTTGAGGAAGGCTTTGACTTGTATTTTGAAACCAAGCACTGATCCTGGAAACAGTGTCTAATTCACACAGTAGTTGGTATTTTTATTACCCTGCAGATACATATTGTTTAAGAATCACATAAGATGTGTCCCGATTGTTTCCATTGCAAGTTTCTTAGAATCTTAGAGGAAATTAAAAAGGGGAGAAAGATGAAAGAAAGAGGGTGGTTAGAAGGGAGGCTGGAATGTAACCTCCACATATAAAAGGTTCAGTATGCTTCCAGCAGCTTCACTTGCTTAGGTTAAGTTCAGTAATGAGGGCAGCTCTACCTTTTGTGTATTGTTTACTTCTCAAATATATCTGGTTGGCCACCATACAAAATGGGCTGCTGAAGTAGGTGGGCACCAAAATCAGAGTTTTTCTATGATGCCAAAAAACCTTGAGTCAGTCCTGAATGAGTCTCTATACCAAGTAAATTTGGATTTTTGGGGTTACCATGCAAAAAAAAAAGTTGGGATCCAGTAGTTTGTACAATCAGATCAGAGTATTAGCTGTTATCTCACTAAGATCAAATTCAGAGTGAAAACAATGTTTCCTATATGAATTCCATGAGTAATTCTAATTAAGCATGTTTTATAAATGATCAAGGATCATATAAGTAATGTTTTTGTGGCCTGGAAATCACTGGAAAAGCGGAGAGCCAGCATGGTGTAGTGGTTAAAAGCAGCAGACTCTTATCTGGAGAACCAGGTTGGTTCCCCCTCTCTTCCACATGAAGCCTGCTGGGTGAGCTTGGGCTAGTCACAGTTCTCTCAGAACTCTTTCAACCCAACCTACCTTTCAAGGTGCCTGTTGTCAGGGGGGTGGGAGGGAGGGATTGCAGTTGTCAGCCACTTTGATACCTCTTTGGGTAGAGAAAAGCAGGGTATAAAAACCTGCTCTTCTCTTTTGATGTGACTGAGATTTTCATGTAATGGGCTACTTTTGTTGCACTTGATGTGTTTGCCTTAAGTTAGAAACAACACATACAGATTACATTGAATCAGATACTTGGTCCATCGGAGTCAGTATTCTCTGCTGAGTCTGGCAGTGGCTTTCTGGGGTTCAGGCAGAGGTCATCCACATCACCTACTGTCGGATCCTCTACCTGAAGTTGCTGAGGATTGAACCTGTGACCTCCTGCATGTCAAGCAGATGCTCTACCGCTGACCCGTAGCTGCTTCCCAAGTTCAGCAATGAGAGCTAACATTTCCAGAACTGCTCTTCTTTTTTCACCAGTCTCTGTTGTGAAGGTGCGCTCCTTCCTGCTTACACAATTTTAGAGCCCGTCAATGATACAATATTGTTGGATAATTTTAAATATTGTATCATAGTGTATGGATCATTTCTGCACTTTTCTATGATATAGTTTTCAGTGAAAATCTAGTGAAATCTAGTGAAATACTGGGAGTGAACATGATCTGTAAGGTAGACATTGTAAAGAAGACATACACCGCGAGCAAATTGTGGGGGAATATTTTTAGTCTCCCAACCAGAGTGTCACCCACCAAATGTATAGAATATAATCCAAATATGGTTTCAGGTGACAGTTTTATATATGTTGGCTGAACCCAAAGGGTACTCAGCAATGACTCATCTTCATGCTGGAGAGAAATGACTACTGGGGTGCCACAGGGTGCTGTCCTGGGCTCAGTGCAATTCAATATTTTTATCAGTTGACTTGGATGATGGAATAGTGGGCATACTGATCAAATTTGCATATGACACCAAATTAGGAGAGGTAGCTAATATCCCAGAGGACAGGATCAAAATTCAAAATGACCTGGACAGCTTAGAGAGCTGGACCAAAACTAACAACATGAATTTCAACAGAGATAAATGTAAAATACTACACTTAGGCAAAAAAAATTGAAATGCATAGATATAGAATGGGTGACACTTGCCTTGACAACAGCACTATGTGAAAGGGCATGGAGTCTTAGTAGACCACAAACTGAACATGAGTCAGCAGTGTGATGCGGTGGCCAAGAAAGCCAATGCAATTCTGGGCTGCATCAGTAGGAGTATAATGTCTAGATCTAGGGACGTGATAGTACTTCTCTGTTCTGCATTAATTAGACCTCACCTGCAATACTGTGTCCAGTTCTGGGCACCACAATTTCAAAAGGATATTGATGAGCTGGAACAGGTCCAGAGGAGGGGGACCAAAATGATATACAAGATGTGCCTTGCTGAGCTAACCATGGGTCAAGTTGGCTAGTATGATCTTCAGAACAGATTATCAGTTTCCAGCTCTTTACAACCAAATCTTGTTAGCTTAGTGTTATTCAAATATTTTTCCCTCCATCTCATCCACTCTGGAGACCTTGGAGAGTTATCCAGGCATATCCACTTTCAAAGAAACAGCCAATAGAGGTGGTAATGGCACCAGTTAGGAATAGATATGACTGACATTGCTTTGATTGTAAACTAATAAGACAGTAACTAAGGAACCTTGAGTTACAATTACTGTTGGAAAGGAGGGCTATATCCAGATGTGAGAAAAGAATGATGAAGGCTATGTGGTTAGAAATAAAGAATAGAAAATCTCATCCAGTCCTTGTTGATGTGTAGAGTCCCCCAAGGAGAAATCCTCCCCCAATCATGTTTAACATCTACAATACATGCACCCTCTTGCCAAGTTGGTTTGGAGCTTTGAATTGGGATGCCATCAATGCTCTGACGACATCCAGCTGTATCAGTTGATAGGTGGCTGACTGGATGCTACCCCGGTTGTGTAGGCCAGTTGCCTGGAGATGTGGTAAAATGGCTAAAGTAGAGCTGGCTGAAACTGAATCCATTGAAGATGGAGGTCCTGTGACTGGGCTGGGGAGGTCCAGCACTCAGACCCTTGACAGTGCACAGTTAACACATTTGCAGGCCTTCAAGAGTCTTACACGTCTCTTTATTCATGGAGGTTCTGGTCAAGAATGAGGTATGCCTGGGATTTTTTTTCCACCTTGTCCAGTAGAAGCAGCTGGTGCCATACCTGTCCCAATCTGATCTAGTCACAGTGATCCATGAAGCAATCACCAACAGACTGGACTGTGTAACTTGCTCTATACAGGGCTGCCCTTGAGGTTGCTCTGGAAGCTTCAGCTGGTGCAAAATGCAGCTGCTCAAGTCTTGCACTCATAAACAACTCCTCCAGGTGGACTACTAGACCCAGGTGGACTACTAGACCCAGTTCAAGGTTCTGGTATTAACCTTCAGAACCCTAAACAGTCTGGGACCATTGTACCAGTAAGACCACCTCTCCCAGTAAATTCCCCAAAGAACAGTTCACTGGTGGTAAACATTGTCCAGTTATCCTCAACCAGGGGGAGGGCCTTTTTAGCTCTGGCTCCAGCCAGCCTGGTGAAATGCTCTGTGGAAGCTATTACAGTTATAACATGGAGTTATTGTTGAGGACTGCAACAAGTGTCCAACTGGCCTCCTTCCCCCTCTTTCCTCCTCCCCTTTTCCATTCCCTTTCCCTCTCTGTTGATGTGGTTTGGTGTTTATTGGCGTGTTATCCCTCAAGTTTTAGAATGGCGCAGAGTTATGTCAGGTATTATTGGTTTTATTGTGTTGGAACATGTTGTAAGCTGCCCTGTGCCCTTGTAGGGAAGGGCAGCCTATAAAACTAATAAACTAAACTAGACAAGAATATAATAAGTAAGGCTCTCAGTTTATATGGCAACAGTTAAAACAGAAATCTATGGGGTTATTTTTAAAAGGCATGTGTGTGTGTGTGTGTGTGTGAGAGAGAGAGAGATCTCCTGGAGGTGTATAGGCACTTTTTAGTTTGCTAGACTCAAGTTCCATGCTAAACCCACATCCATACCAGCAGCTCAGTATTCTCCTGGGCTGTAGCTGTCTCACACATCTTGAAGTGCAGGAAGGATTAGAAACTGAGACACTTCACCTGGAAATGTTTGAACTGAAACAACAAGGCAGCCAAAGCTGTCCTTCCTGTCAGCCAAGGGAGGAAAGCTCTTGTTGCACTCTGTCCACCTGTAGTTTCAGACCCCATCAACACGGAAATATTACAGAGTTGTGCTCTCCAGTGACTTGAGGAGTTGTCATTCAGTAGCAAGAGCATCTTTTTTAAAATCAGAAGGCCCTACATCCTCATTCAATCCCCAGCATCTCCAGTTGAAAGGATCAGGTAACAGATGAAGAGAAAGACTCTGCCTAAGACTCCAGAGAGCCTCTGCCAGGCTGAGTGGATGACGCTGACCTTGATGGACCAATAGTCTACTGCAGTATAAGGCAAAATCCTTATACTGCAGATCGTCTTGGAATCTAGTGTCAATGGAATAAATAGAAAGTATGCTCCTCTCCATGTGATGCCCCCTAGGGGCTAATGGTTTGAAACCCAATAACAGTGGTATGGGTCTGGGAAGCAACAACCAAGATAAGCTATCCTGATTACACCTTTCTAGTTGGGCACCCTCTGCCAACTGGATGTCCCCAAGTACCCACTGGTCTGGCTTGAGTATTGAACTACCTTTTGCAGGCTAGTGATGATACATGTTCTCTCTCCTGATGGATATTTTGCTACTTTATAATTAAAAGAAACCTGGATAGTTAAAGAAAACCCACTACAATCTTATGAAAAAGTGTGTGGGGAAAAACATTTTAAAAGCAGATATGCACAAGAAAAAGAACCATACAAGTCTGTGTCCCTTAACCTGCTAATGTCTTCCCTTCCACCTTATCAGGGCATGGATGAGGCCATTCTGATATACCCTTTCTATTGCTGTTTAACTTCCCTGACTGGGTGTGGAGCAGAGGGTTTCTGGTGGCATGAGGGGGAGGTAGCTGTAAATTTCCTACCTTGTGCAGAGGGTTAGACTAAATGACCCTGAATGTCCCTTCCAAATCTGTGTTTCTGTGCTTCATTGTGCCCCTGGCATATTGTGATTAATATAACTCACCAGGGAAAGATGCTTGGAACACCCAATATATCCACAAGAAGCCCCTAACAAACATTTTAATTTTCACTTGGAATTTTTAATTTTTTTTGTAGAAAATGCAATAAGAATTAAATAATGCAAAGAGTATACGATTCAAATGCTTGCCTTCATTTTTTTAAAAAGGCCTTCTCTGTTCCATAGAAAGCTAGCATGTTTGTTTGCTTGTTTGTTTATATTTTTATACCGCCCTCCCCAGAAGGCTTAAGGCGATGTACAACATTATTAAGTATAAACCCAACAAACAAAACCCATAAAACAATAAATTACGTTCCACAATTCCACAATGTTAGAGAAAGGACTAGTCTGGAACAGGCCCCTTTGAATATATTTCCACGGGCAGAGATTTGTGATGCAGGGGAGCATTCAATGAGGTGACCTGTGTTTTTGAAATGATATTCTGAGAGGATGTGCTTTTTCTAAAACTGTAAAGCAGTCAAGAGCCTCACAGTGTTCTTCTCCACAACGTTTAATACCTTTATTAACTTTTTCTTATTTAGAATTTTCTAAATCTGGCTAAATAGTCTCTTAGACGTCCTATTGACATAATGAACTAAAAGACGAGACTTACATTGTTCAATGTTATCAAGTCCAAGAGTTCTGTTTAGTCAAGGTATCTTTTGTAGATAAAAAATGTTTCTGGGAACAGGGGCAGTTTTTGTTACCAAAAAAAGATATCAACTGTTCTTTGTAGAACCTGACTACCAGTGTTTAGTATCTGTATTCACCCCAAATTCCATTCGATCAAAAAGACCATCAGATAACAGCAACTTCATTTCAGTAGACAGAATTAGAACAGCTGTACCAAAAACTGCTTTGAGTCAAAGATGCTTTACAGGAAAGTGGTATGAGAAATCTCTAGAGAAACATATATCTTTGCCCGAGCACTCTCCATTGTTCAAATAGATCCATAATTGTTTCAGGAACAAAAGAACTGTTACACGGGTGCTGATAGCTTTCTTTTTCTCTTTTTTCTTTCTGAAAAATAAAAGTATGACATCATTATAATTATGTATATTATATTGCTATATGCAATATAATGAGGTGTATATAGCATTATATAGAGAATTTTTGGAGAGTCGTCTCCAGAGGTCGTAGACATTGTTTCTTGGTTAGTGCAGATAGCTTTGGATGTTTTTAGGTAGTGTTGGTATTTAGTCAGTGTAAGTGTTAGTTAGGAAATTTGTTTATTGCTAGTGATTAAAGGTAGTGTTAGGTAAGGGTGGGAAGGGATTGACTAGTTGCTAGCTTTAGTATAATGTATTAGACTAGCACTGTAGTGGAAATTGCTAATCCTAGGTTATGGGGTAGTTGATTAAGTCACCATCTTAATGTGTTATTCATTTGAAATTATGCTAAGCTGTTGTATCATTGTTTCTATGTTTTTATTATAATATTTTGATTGCTCTTGCTGCTGTTATCATAATAGATGTTGTGATGTTATGATATTTTGCCCTGTGATATTGCCCCCTTTGATATTGTTATTATGAAACTGTTATCATGTTTCCTATGCAAATGGTGTTATGTTGGATTAACTTGATGGGAAAGTTAGGTACTGTTAATTTGATTTTGTTAATTTTATTGATACTGTTAATGGGTCTACTGAAATTGTTTACTGTTGTTGGGATAATTAGCTTTGTTATTGCATTATAGTGTTATGTACTGTATTATGTTATGATGTATTATATTTTGATGCTGTCCACCACCCTGAGCCCTTCGGGGGAGGGCGGTATACAAATTAAAATTCACATCAAAATCAAATCAAATTATAAATAAGAAAATGGGCTGGGTCCCATGGACAATTTCCACGTAACCTAACTGGATCTTGCCGTTTAAATCTTGCAGCAGCAGATTCTGTTTAGTTTCTCTGTAGGTCCTTTCTTAAGACTACTGAGGCATAGACCTTGAATTGTTCATTCACATGCCACAAAATGGTTATAATAGGCCAGAGTTGTAGAGCAACCACATTATGAGGAATGGTTAAAATGCTTACGGCTGTTTAGCTTAAAAAAAAGGTGGGTAAATTATGCATGGTGTGGAAAGAGTGGAAAAGGAGAATATTTTCTCCCTCTCTCATGATATTAGAATGCTGGGTCATCTGCTGAAGCTGAAGGGTGAGAGATTCAAAACAGACAAAAGGAAGTAGTTCTTCACACAGAACTCCCTGCCCCAGGATGGGGTGATGGCTGCAACCTGGACGGCTATAAGAGAAGAGTGGACATGTTTATGGAGGATAGAGCTATCCAGAGGCGTAGCAAGGGGGGAAGCGCCCGGTGCACCAGCACGTCCTCCACCCCTGCCCTAGACCGCCCCCGCCATGCTCCCACAGGGATGCGTGCCCCCACCCTGCCACCTTGGACCTACGCCTTTGGATATCTATAGCTACTAGGCGAAAAGGATACTAGCCATGATGCACACCTATTTTCTCCAGTATCAGAGAGCATCCCTGTTATATTAATTGCTGTGGACCTCAGGCAGGATAATGCTGCTGCAGTCGTCTTGCTTGTGGGCTTCCTGGAGGCACCTAGTTGGTCATTGTGCAAACAGACTGCTGGACTTGATGAGCCTTGGTCTGATCCAGCAGGGCTTTTGTTATGTCCTTATTTAACATCCTCCTGGGGCAATTAGCACAAATTTTGAATGTGGTATTTGTAACCAATTAACAGAAGAAAGCTTAGATTTTTCTCTGGTTGTTCTCACCTCCCATGTTGAAAAGAAAAGCTTTGGCTCATTCCGCACATGCAGAATAATGCACTTTCAAGCTGCTTTCAGTGCTCTTTGAAGCTATGCGGAATAGCAAAATCCACTTGCAAACAGTTGTGAAAGTGGTTTCAAAATGCATTATTTTGCGTGTGCGGAAGGGGCCTTTGAAACCTAAAACCGGACTTTAAAACTATAATTAGGAAGGTGATTACAGTGGGTTGAATTGAAGGGCTCTGTGTTGTGTTTTGATAGTTGCAGTTTGTTTTGCATTGTTGATGTTTAGAAATTTGTCCCATTAGGGAGACTGTATGTTACTGGGCATGACTGGAGCCCTCCATACTGAAAAGAAAAAGAAGAGTAAAGGAAGGAAAGAAAGATGGGGGAAATGTAAAACAGGGACTGTACGGATGATAGAAGAATAAAACCTTCTGTTGGGAATCCTGCCTTATGTTGTCTCCTTGTCTCCACCAAACTACCCAACATTCCTTTTTTTCGAAGAGAAGGGGCTTCCATTAATGGAGAAGAACTCCTCAATTAGTGACAGGGAATCCTTGAATCCAACGTGGGGTACCAATCTGCAATTGCCTTATTCTATAAATTTGTGTGGACTCTTTAAAAAAAACCTATGCAATAGCATTACAATTTTTGTAATGTAGGTGTAAACAGTCAATAGGTACTGGAGATTAACAAAGTACATTTGTGATATTATTTGCAAAGGGGGGGTGTCACTGTGATCTTCTTTTGTTACCTAATATTTATTCAGCTTCCACTGGATCTCTGCATGCTAGAAATGGGTTCAGCATCAACTGATTCATTCCGGTGCTCAACTGCCCTGAATTTTCCACACTATCCCATGGATTAGTCACACATTTGCTGTGGGTTGATGAATAATCAGGCTGTGGAGTTCACTTTGAAGACTGTAATCACTATGCTGTCATCTGCATGAGAGAGAGGAAAAAATAGGTGAGACACACATCCATTATGACAGGCAGTTTCAGAGTTACCTGGCTGTATGAGCAATATCAACACAAATTGCCCATTTAGAGCAATTACTTGGTTCCTCATCTTGAAGACCAGAAGTCTGTCACTTAGTCTTTTCCTAGGTCATTTAAGCACAGAGTAATGGTTGTCCTCATTTTGAGTGCTATGAAGAAGCTGCCCATTGAACGAGGTTAGCACCAATAAACAGCCAGATAAAAGGCCACAGAGATTCACTTCTGGTGGTCTTACTCAGCGGTCGCCAACCTTTTCTGAACCTGTGGGCATCTTTGGAAGTCTGACACAGGGTGATGGGCACAATTTCAAAATGGCTGCTTCAGACTGTGGAGCCCATTACAAAATATCAGGGAATAAGTATAACTCTTAACTCTTCAGCATTTCAGGCAGAAGCTCTCTATAACAAGGTGCCTTTTAAAATGAAGATATAATTTCAAAATATTATCTTGCATTCATCTTTGGTCATGAAGAATCTGCTGTTGTGGCAGCTGCTGTCAAAACAACGTCTGAAAAATGTTCCACTTTCTGAAAACCCTTGGCGGGTGCCAGAAAACATGTTAGGGAAACCACAGTGCCCACAAGCACCATGTGGTGAGTTCCTTTATCTTTCCGTTCAGAGAAATAACCCAGGTGTAAAACAAATGAACAACAAAAACCTGGAATCAACAGTGAAACTCTACTCTGAACTGTCAAGGCACAAGCAACATGAATTATACAAGAGTAATCCATTGGAATGCAGGTTGCTTCCATCCAGGGACAACTCACCGTTTTGATGCCATGGGTTCTGCACATGCGGAAGTATTTTGTTTGCAGTGGCAATGGAGCTTCTGTGTTGGGATTTTGCAGAGCTTGGGAGCTAAGCAGGGCCATCCGTGGTAAGTAGTTGTATGAGAGACCTTCCAGGAAGACTGGGGTTGCAGAGGGAGGAATGGCAAATCTGGAGAAAAGCCATATGTGAAGCAAACTCTCCATGCAGAAACACCAATACAAGGATTAGATATATTTTCATTTAAAGAGAAATTGAGATACTACTGATGCTGTTGTGATCTTTCCAGTAAATATCAATACGTTTACTTTCTGAAAACCAAGAGTTAATACAAACAGGAAACAAAGAAGGTTTTTTTAAAAAACAGTCACGTGATATGCCACATTAGCATAAATTGACTCTGATCTTTCTGCTTCAACTGGCAGTAACCGTCCTAGATCTTAGGCAGAGATATTTTCCGCTACTCAAGATCCTGTCAACTGAAGACGCGAAGAACCTTTTCATGCAAAACATGTGCATTGCCACTTTACTATACCCCTTCCCTCCAATAATATTAAAACGAAGTTATGTCATGTAAGAATCAACAGCCTACTGCTAAAAAAACATTCTCAGAAACAAATCTTACTATGTTCAAAGTGCTTCGTCCTTACTCACAGTTAAGTGCGTGTAAGATTAGAACCTAGCTGTACCATCTTAAGTACGGTTATACCCTACTAAGTGCATTGAAGTCAATGGGCTTAGAAGGCCACAACTCAGTTTGGAATGGCATTGATACAGTGCGAACATAAAAACACTTGCGGGCAGGGTCAGCTGTATTGAGTATTCAGTACAATTTTGAATAGATGTGGTTAGAATGGCTCTCTAATCAGAAAATCCTGAACAGAGTTATAACCTTCCATTGAAGGCCACCTCTCTTTATTATTGTACTAACATTTTTATTGAACTAGATTGGAGCAGAGGTTGGGATTGTGTAATTAAGATTTTCAGACTTTCCCTCTTCATTTTACAACTCTTAATACACCAAGAGCCCCAGCCTTACAGATCTTTTGGGAATTTAACATGAAATTTACTAACCCACAGAAGTTTGATAGGATGTCCCAAGTTAGCCATGTAATGCTATTGAAATGCAAGTAGGTAAACATAGCAGTTAAAAAGGACTCTATGGACCTGTGACATTTGGGATAAGGGGTGGGGGGCACAATATTCTGCAGTGGGGCCATGTAGTACTTGTGGCTTCTGTCCAGCTTCCAGCGTCCACATTCAGAACTACACTTTCTGACAGTGCATTGAGCAAATAAGGATCCCATAAGGAGCTGAAGCAGCAGTCAGTCAGTGGCTTGGTAGATGGCCAGATGTCAGGCACATCAGAAGAAAACTGGCAAGTTAGGGATGACCTGATATTGATTTATAACTTCTGGCCATCACAGTTAGCTTGGGGAAAAATGTGTTACATTCCTGGTGTTTTGGGATATGCTAAATTCTTGACAAGTCAGTTTTACTTTTTCTTAGATGTTATTATGGTTCTTCCGTTGTCTTTTTTGTTCTTCCCTCTGGGTGCCCCTTGAAGGGAGGGAGAGAGAGATAGTCCTGGCAGCTTTGGCAGGTCACAGGCAGGGCAAAGAGCACTAATGGATGCTCTGTTGTGCAGACCTTTCCTTTTCCCCCGCAAACAGCAGAGCATCGATTGCTTTCTGCACCAAGCGTACCCGTGCATGGATTCACTCAGAATAACTCAGCCCACGGGCGCGCCATCCCTGCCCCACTGAATTGGGAGAAGAACCTGCCCTTCTAGGCCCAGGACTCTGGAGGGGACCGGCCAACCTTCCTGTCTGGGGCCTTGGGAGGGGGCGGCCGGGCGCCTGGCTGGCTGGCTGGCTGTGCCTAGCCGAGGGGCCTGGGGCGCTGCCTGGCACCGTGTCCTGCTGCCACCACCCGTTCAGCTGTCACCGCCGCCTCGTTCCGCTCGTTAGCAGGCTAATGACGCGCTGCAGGACTTTCGCCCGCAGGAATGGCCTCGGCTGCAGCAGCCTCTGCGGCCACCCCGGCTGCCTCATCCCCCCCCCCCCCCAGATGGCCCCGCAGAAGCTGTCCGGGGGCGAGGGGCGGGTGCCGCAGTGCACCGACTCACGGCCCGGCTCAGTTTGTGAAGGGTCGCCCGTGATTCCTTAAGGGTCCGGGCTGAGAGGCTCCGTGGCCATCATCGTAGGCACTGGTGGCCCCTCAGGACGAGCGATGCCAGCGGAGCCGCCTGGCTTTGCCTGGCTTCGCCTGGGTCCAAGTGGCGCGAAGAGGCAGCAGGAGGGCGCTGTTGGGGGGGGGGGGGCGCCTGGAGTGCAGTGCGAACCGCCCGACCTCCTCCGGCTGCCCACGTCCGAGGCGAGGTCCTTGGGAGCCATTTGGGGTCCGTCCGAGGGGGTGGCCATTCAGAAGCCTTCAGACCTTCGTCTCCAACTGCATCTGTCTGGATTGGGTGGGCAAACGGGTTGCTGTGTCGCTTGCCTGACGGTGACTCTCCCAGGAGGGGGACTCCAGTCGAAGCCCCCCGCCCCGCCTGGAGCCACTCGCTTTGGGACTGCCCTGCTCACCTGCTCCACAGCTGCTTGGGAGGGCCGCGTCGCCCCTTCCCTTAGGCCAGATTAGGAAACCTTCGGAATAGTGCAAGGTTTCGTTTGTGCTCCAAGCTGAGGAAAAGCCCCCCGCCCGCCCTGAGCCGACTGCACCGGGGACTCCCCCCCCCCCCAGCCGCCTCCGGGCTGGCCGCCTGGCCTGTGGCCGCCCCCTGCACGGAGGGGCTGGCGCGGCTAATGGGGAGCCGCGGGGGGGGGGGGGAGCCGGAGGCTGCATGCAGATTGCCCTTATTTATCTGCGCTAGTGAAATGCTTGTTGCAACTCACCGACAATTTAATGCCCCGGCTAATGGGCTTCCCTTTATTATCTTTCACTGGCATAATATCCTCCAGGAAAAAAGGATGACAGAATATATGGATTTCTAGATAAATAACTGGGGTAATTTATTGCCCCTGATGCTCTTCTGATGGAATGGTTGATAGATAATGTAATAATATGTACATAATTAAGCGGGTTTACTGTACCTCCGTCAAATTAGGTGCAGCTGCGCAGGGTGTGCGTTCCCCACACACACACCCGCGCCCTTCCCACACACTCCAGGCCAGGCCAGGCCAGGCCAGGCTAGGGGTGCCCCGGCCAAGCTTCCCCGAGGAGGCCGCTTCATGCTGGAGGCGAGCCTGGACCAGCCGCTCAGCCCGAAACAAAGCCCCTCCCGCCTACGGCCACTGACTCCAGAGGGCGGATCTCCGCCACGGATCGCCCCGTCTGCACAAAGGGGGGCCCGCCGCACCCGGCTCCTGGCTGCGGCTCCGGCACAAAAGAGCTCAGAAGAGGAAGAGCCCAGGGAACAAGCGCGGGGCGGGGGGGGGGGGGGCTGGCAGCACACGCCCCCTGAGCCCACCAGCCCCAGACGCCCCCCCCCGGTCGAAAAACAGGGGTTTGAAGTTCATCCTTTGACAGCTTTCACTGTGGGGGAGGCTCGCTAGCCCAGTCCGGTAAGAGGCAAATGGGGCATCTCCAAAGAAAGGGCAGCAGGATGAATGAATGACCCCATGCAGCGACAAGGATCTCTTGGGAACGCGCACACACACACACTTGGAGAAGCAGGGGTCCTCAAACACACAGACCCTACAAGGAGAAGAAGGAGGAGAGTTTGGATTTATATCCCACTTTCTCTCCTGTTTAGATTTATAGTCCCCCTTTCTCAAAGGGACTGACAATCTGCTTTCCCGCCCCCCCCCCCACAACGAACACCCTGTGAGGTGGGTGGGGCTGAGAGAGCTCCCAAGAACTGTGACTAGTTCAAGGTCACCCAGATGGCGTGTGTTGGAGTGCACAGGCTAATCTGAATTCCCCAGATAAACCTCCACACAGCTCAAGTGGCAGAGCGGGGAATCAAACCAGGTTGTCCAGATTAGAATGCACCTGCTCTTAACCACTACGCCACTGCTGCTCTCTGGGACTGGCCGGGAAGTGACTCTGCAGGAGTGGTTCGAGGGGGCGGGCTGGCAGTGCGCAATGTGCAGCTCCTCCCGCCTGGGCCGGGGACCCTGCAGCCGGCCTCTTGCCTCCCTCCCCTGCTGTCCTCTGTCACCGGGCCAGTTCCCCTCCCTCCCTTCCCGCCCCCCGCCCCCGCAGCGCCCCCTCCCCTTGTCCCCGCCGCTTGTCCAATGAGGGCCTGGCGCACTTGCTCTTCCAAACTCATCTAAATGACATCAATAACGGCGCGCGGTCTTTAATGAGCTCTCAACTTTAAAGACTTGAAGGATATTAACAAGCCGCTTGACAAATGGTGCTTAGAAGCACATTAAAGACGCTGCTAATGGAGCGCATAATGACGGCTAATTTTCGATCAGATATAAATTAGAGCCCCAACAGTTATTTGCCTTAAGGACTTTATGTAAATGATCCTGTTCTGTATAAACTGAGGAGCGGAGCGAGCCCTGCCTGGTGGCGAGCCGGCGCCCGCCGTGATTGATGGAGCCGCAGCCGAACTGGGCAGGCAACTCCTGGCATTTCCAGCTAAAAGTCACGCGGGGGGTGGCGGGGGGGGTGGAGCAGTAAATATCACGGCGAGCGACACCCAGGCAAGGAGAGCGCACGGACGGGGGGAGGGGGAAGAGATTGGCCGAAGGCGAGCAGCGACAGATGGGCCAGGAGAGGACGGGGAGGGCGACCTTCAGCCCAAGGAAACCTCCTTGCCTGCCCCCCTCCCGCTCCATGGCCAACCCAAGGCCGCAAGAGCTGGGATCTGCAGGCTGAGAATTCCCTCGCTGGCCCTGAGCGGGTCCCTCCGCCTCACCCCGGAATCCTTGGGATGCAGCTCAGACCCCTGGGGAGCAGAGAGCGGACTCTGTGCCTTTGGCAGTGATATACCAGCGGGGCACATCCCCTGATTTCTACGGTATACCTTTCCGAGGCGTCCTACTAGTAGCACCTTGGAGAGCGAACACATTTTGGGAGTGTGGGATTTCCACCAGCCAAAGCTCCCTTGGCCAGTTGGAAGGGAGACCTCTGAGGTCCTAAATCTTAGTCAGAAGGAGGGGAGGGCATTGTAAAGGATGCAGCGGTACCATGCACACCACAGTCATCTTGATTAGAGCAGGGGGGATGCTTGGGGGCAGAAAAATAGCATCTTAACTTCCTTATTCAATCCCTGTGGGTCCATTGTTCTGAACCTGTGAATGAACTCCAGTGCTGCAATCTCTGGTTGTAATCTCCCCCTGAAGCTTCTCTTCTTGAGGTCTGATATCTTTCAGATTTGATCAATCTCAGGCAGAAGCCAAGTGAGTGACCCTACAGGGAAGCCCTGCACTACTGATTGCCTTGGAAAAACTGGTACAAGCTGACTCTGCAGTCCAGGATCCACCCAGTCCATCTGCATTCCATCAAGAGTTCCACATCAGTCTTTCCCACCAGTTTGCTCAAGGTTTCGAAGAGGATCGTTGCAAGGCATCCAAAACTCTGGTTCCCTACATGCAAGGGGACCAAGTTCCAAAGCATCTCTAGGAACCTGCCTCCCTTCACCTGTGATTTGATCAAGTCTGTGGCAGACATTCTGGAAGATCAAGCCTCTTCCACCACAGCTCAGGACCCTGGAAAATCTTTGTCATGAAAGGATAAAGAAGGCCCATCAAGGAGGCCAGGGAGATGCCAGTGACTCTCCAGGGAGTAACTGTCAAGGTTTTGTTTGGGAGAGGAAGCAGCCAGTGTGCTCCCCCCGCCCCCCAGGAATGGTGTGTGTATGCGTGAAGGAGTGGGGTGGGGAACATAATAGTTACATACCCATGGTCCCTTCCTCCCCCCCCCCCCGTACCAGAATATATGTATGATAGATTGTATTCTGTTATCTAAGGTAGAGCTTTGGGAGGGGGGGTTGATTTAAAAGTATTCCTGCAAATTCACATTTCTGTTAGAAAAATCGCTTGCCTTCAATATTAACTGCATGTGACTGAAAATACAAATAAGCATTTTGAAAGACTGAGGAGTTCAGAACATAAATTCTCTGCAGACTTCCCACGTCCTGCAGCCTGACTTTTCTCTTCAAAATTTCCTGCCAGTTCCTACCAGTAGTACTACCCCAATCCTCCAAAATATAAATAACATTGACTTATTTGATAGTTAGCAGTCTTTGCATATTGTTAAAAGATTTATACCTCCCCTTTCTCTCCTGCAAGGAAACTCAAGGTAACCTACAAACTCCTTTCCTTTCCTCTCCCCACAACAGACACCTTGTGAGGTAGTTGGATCTGAGAGAGTTCTGAGAAAACTGTGACTAGCTCAAGATTACCCAGCAGACTTCATGTGTAGGAACAGAGAAACAAATCCCCTTCACCAGTTAACAGTCCACTGCTCTTGTGGAGGAATGGGGAACCAAACCCGGTTCTCCAGATTGAAGTCCATCGCTCTTAACCACTACACTACGCTGTCAGGAAACGTTGTGAGACTAATAAGCACTGAGAGATTCCACTCTAAACCCATGCAATTCGATGCACTTAAGCAGGAGTCGCTCTCTATAGGAGGGCCCTGTAAACCTATTGTGTAATACTAACCAATGACTAGCTGGCCAGCTGCTAGACCGGAGGAGGCGCTGGATCTGCCAGCCTTTGATTCTGGTCACAAGGTCAGAGGCCCGCTTGAGGTCAGGGACAGCAGGCTCCTTGTTCCTGAGCGGCGAGTGAGCAGCAAGATGGGTCCGGAGCAGGGGGAAAGGGGGCCCGTTAAATTTACCACCCGATGGTCTAACAATGGATGTGAAATCTGGAATTCATGCTGGTAACAACGGGATTGGATGATGCTTCAAGGAGGTCTCTATAAAGCCACAAACAATGCTAGAAATTCTTCTGGTCTTAACCTATTTAGGAAATGGAACAAACTGATCAAGTTCCAAAGACAGGCCACTAGGGGTGCTCTTCTCCACTTCCTTTACTCACACATCCGTCCCAAAAACTTCCACACAGCGGGTCCCTTTCAACCACGTTGTACAATTCCCACAGGGAAGACCCTTGCTCCCTCTACTGGTCACACAGGGCGCCGCCTGAGGGTCATACCTACGTGGTGCTCGCGTCATTTCCTGCGTAGGCGTGGCTACACCTATCACGAAAGCCCAGACTTCCTTCCCGCTGTCAACTATAGCCGAACTAAATGCCCACAGGTCATTAAAGGGACAGATCTCCACATCCAAAATGGATTTCTAGTTCCGGTGAGGGATGCACTCTGTGGATGTTGGAGGAAATCTGCAGCCGTTATCTTGTAAGTGGCTACAGTGGGGTTCACAATTCCGTCGGGCTCTGGAGACACCAGTAGGCAAGTAGTCCTCAACTCTCCAAGGAAACTGAATCTGCCAGCTAACGGCTGTGCGTACCCATCACGTATGATCAGGGAAACGACCGTGATGGGAAAGAGATTCCGCTCATTGCCATGCGGGAAGTGTTGGACAGGTGTCTGAGAGAGGCTGAGACATAACTGGAGCCCATGGCCTCCCACCAGTGTTCTCGCTGGAGACCTTTAGAGGTTTGTTGCTGGTTACTCCCTAAGTGGAGAAATGCACTCGGAGCTTCTTCATGGGAATTCCCTGTCATTCCCATCTGGCAGATTTTTGGGCTGAATCAGGCAGGTTCTGGTGCTGAACCCGGAAGCCCGCAGAGGTCAAAGAAGGCCCCCTTGTGCTTAGGCAGAAGTTTCCGCTGGAGACCATCACATGCAGGGGTGATGGAAAAGAAGCATCAACTTTCTGTCAGGGTTTGCTCCAGTGGTCCCGATGGCTGGAGAGTCACACTCTTGTGGAGCCCAGCTGCTCAGGAGCAATCCCTGATCTTCCCAGAGGAGGCTGCTGGGGACAGACCCGGCCTCCTCCTCAGCTCCACCCACCGTGAAGGAGGAGGAGGAGTTTGGATTTATATCCCACCTTTCTCTGCTGTAAGGAGACTCAAGGTGGCTTACAAGCTCCTTTCCCTTCCTCTCCCCTTGTGAGGTAGGTGGGGCTGAGAGAGTTTCAAAGAACTGACTAGCAGCCCAAGGTCACCCAAAAGCAGGGGTAGGGAACCTGCGGCTCTCCAGATGTTCAGGAACTACAATTCCCATCAGCCCCTACCAGCATGGCCAATTGGCCAATTGGCCATGCTGACAGAGGCTGATGGGAATTGAAGTTCCTGAACATCTGGAGAGCCGCAGGTTCCCTACCCCTGCCCCAAAGGAATGTAGGAGTGTGGGAACACATCTGGATCACCAGATAAGCCTCTGCCACTCAGGTGGAGGAGTTGGGAATCAAACCTGGTTCTCCGGATTAGTATCCACCTGCTCTTAACTACTACACCAGGCTGGTTGGGAGAATAAGCTCTTGGCCAAGTCTGCAGATGATACTAACAATGCAAAGCGACTCTTGGTACTTGGCTAAAGAGAGCGGTGTTTTGTTTTAAGGGAGGTCGGGCGCGCTAACCACTAGCCCACTTACCCTCTCGGGGGTCTTCGACCTTCCTCCGGCTGGCTGAAGGAAAAGGCGCCCGGGTCTCCCCTAGAGGTGCGGCTCTCGGACAGCAGCGCCTGTGAAAACAAGCAGCAGCAAGGCCAAGTCAGGAGCGCCGCCAGGCGGCCGACAATCCCAGCAGGGCGGGCGGCGGGGAGGGGGCTCTCTGGGGAGGGCGAAGCGGCCGACGAATGAGCCGCAGGTTGGGACTGCTGGGCCCAAAAGGCCTCCGCTCTCGCCAGAGCTCAGACACGTCGGAATGACATGGAGCACTAAAAGCCCTGCGTAGATCAAACAACTGGAAGGGGGGGGGGGGATTTGGAATATTAATAGGAAGAGGAAACCAGAATCCTCCACGCAGTAAATGGAGACCTTCCAAGACGTCCCCCGCCCTCCGTGTGAATAAAATAAGAGAGAGAGACTGCAAAGTGGTCAGCTAGCTATTTGGTCTGTCAACCTCGGTATTGTCTACTCGGACTGGCAGCGGCTCTCTGAGAGCTCAAGTGAAAGTACTTCGTCTGGCTCTTTTGTCACCAGATGCCGGGGATTGAATCCGGGACTTTCAGATCGAAAGGTAGGAGTTGTACCACCGAGCTCCCCTATCGGGTCTTAAATTCAGATTAAAGCTAAAGTGCACCGAACCCGTAACTCCTCGTGGGAGAAAAAGCTAGTAGACCATGACTAATTTCAGGGCTCGCTTTTGCATTGCAGAGATCAAGCCTCGCCGTAAAGAGGGTTGAGCAGCTGTCGTCGGTACGAGACATGAAGAGGGTCAGAAGAGTGAAACAGGATAAATCACAGACCAGCCGCCATGGGCTCTTTGGTTCTCGCCTGTCGATGGGGATTCCGCCACTGACTTGAGCAACTCAGACAAAGGATTTCGGGTTCGCCCTCCCTCTCCCTCTCCCCCCCACCCCCAGGAGCAGGCGTGAATCCAGCAGAAGTCCCCTGGCCGGCAATGCAGGCGCTTGTCTTGACGTACCAGGGACGTCATACAGTTGCTGGGTGCAGGGAAACGAAGCCCCCCCCCCCCCCCGCGCGCCCTGCTTTGGTGCCCCTCAGATCTCTGGGGAAGTGGCAGGCAGGAAGCTCGACTTTTCCCGCCCACGCCCGCCTGCCAGTTTTATTTGACCGTCGTGTTCTCCTCCGTACAAGGATTTTTGAGGTCTGGTGGAACTACAGTGGGAGTTTTCTGGGCGGGGTATTTCCCTGTTGCGCACTGATTGCTTTGCACATCTTTCTGAGAAGTCCTACAGACCAGTTAATTCAGGGGGGTCCAACCTTGCCCCTCCAGATATTAATGGACTACAAGTCCCATCGGCCCCTGCCAGCGCGTGTAGTCCTTGAACATCTGGAGGGGCAAAGTTGGACCCCCCTGAGTTAATTAATCCAAAGCGGGATCCTTCTGTCTAAAGAGCAACCGTCCCAGGCAACAGCCAGGATAAGATTCCATGTTATTTTGCTGTGGTGACAGATGGCTTCTAGTTCCGCGGTGGCAGAGCTTTCGGTCACCGGTTTTCCATTTCTGTATGACCGGAGTATTTCAAAAGCAAAAATCAGAGGCAATATAACCACTGCCCTCTTTCCGTGGGTTCCTTGTCTACGATGTCGCCTTCCACCTTTCTTAAAGAGCAGGCGAATGCCTCAATCGGCAACCCCGGCCACACCTGAGTCCCACCTGCGGCAAAATGACAAGAGAGGTAGAATGGACTGTTCCCCTGCAGACCGCAGGTGGGAATAGGACTCTCTGCAGACAGGAAAAGGGCTCTGCTAGACCTTGGCTTGCTACTGATCTACCTGCAGGCGGAGGGATTCAGACCCCTGGGGCCTGGATTACCTGCTGGTTGCTTGTGGAGATTCGCTGTAAGAACTCCAGGGCATCCTGGGCAGTCAGGGCAGTCAGCTCGTGCTGGGAAGGACAACAGTGGCCGGCCCCGGGCTAGTGGACCGGACAGGCCTCTCTGCCTGCTCCTCCCCTCCCACACACACACACTTCCCCGGAGGCCCTAGAAGATCCTTCTTTAGGCTGCTTGATCCTAGACTTATTTATTTGAAATGCAGGTTTCCTCTGAAGTAATTGGACTGACTTTCATTGCCCTGACTCCCAAGAGAGCGTGCAGGGAAATGTCAGCTTCTCTAAAGACGATCCTTTTCTGCCTCTGGCAGAGCTGTGATAATTTCATGGTCTCACCGGTTGCTGAATGGAGCAGAATGGAGCCCCTCCATTCCTGCGGTGATGACAAGCGAACTAAGATTCCTCTCCCCCCCCCACCCCCACCCTGCCATCCGGTAAATTGTACGTGTGAATGCACCTACCTTCAAGTTGCAATCGACCAAAGGGAACCCCAACGAGGGGCTCTCAAAACAAGAGAGAAGCAGAGGGGATGTGACATTTGTCTTCCTCTGCAGAGCCTGCCTTGGTGGTCTCCCTTTTCCAAGTAGGGACCCGAGACCCCGCTTAACTGTCACGATCTGACCAGATTGGGCTACATCAGACCTCCTTCCCCACCCCTTCTTGAGTGGGGATGGAGTTCAGAGTCGGATGCCAATTGCCTGTGCCCACATCAACCACAGAGGGTTTTTTTGTTTTGTAAACTACTGTTTTAAAAGCTCTATCATCTCCCTAGTAATGTATGTATGTGAAGAATCTAAGCCTTACCAAGTTAACAAAAGGAAGCAGGAAATGACAAAAGAGATTACATTCCACAAGGAACACGATTTCCATCTAATTTTACTGTAACCCACTAATTTTACTGTAAACCCACTAAATCTTCACTCCTAAATATGCCGTTCTGAACCCACTGTAGCCAACCTCAAGGCGTTTGGGCCCCCTTCTACACATGCAGAATAATGCATTTTCAATCCACTTCCACAATTGTTTGCAAGCCGATGTTGCTATTTCGCCCAGTAAAATCCAGCTTCAAAGTCCATTGAAAGTGGATTGCATTATTCTGCATGTGCGGAAGGCGCCTTGGACAGCCAGCAAGCACAGATAGTATTTGCGTGGGGGATCTTAAAAGACAAAATAGTGTTCTCAAATGTTTACTTCTAGAGTAGACCAACTGACTCCCGTAGAGTCACCCCTGAGTCACTCTACTCCTGTAGAGTCACTCCCGAGGTTTGAGGGGAGTGATCTGATTTCACTTTATGGAGAAGCAAACAAATGAGAGGCAGCGTGGTGCAGGCGTTAGAGGGATGGATTAGGGTATGAGAAAGCAAGGTGAAAATCCCCACTCTGCCACGGAAGCTGGGTGACTTTGGGCCAGTGGTACATTCTAACCTACTTCACAGGGTTGTTGTGACGATTAACAAACAATGCAAGCATTGGGTCCTCACGTGGAGTATAAATGAAAGGAATACGGGAGTTCTCCTGGGGGAGTTCTTTTACCACTCTTTGGACGTCACTTCCCGTCGACATTCTACTACGGCGACATGCTGTTGATGTCAGCGAGCGGAATGAGGCGCTGCCCCTGGTCCTGAATTATGCAGTAACACACAGTACTGATTCCTATAGCTGAAGCTCCGTCCTACAGCCCAAAAACTACAGCCCAAAAACAGTCAAAAGAAAAAGAGCCTCTGCCCCGAAGACCTTCAGCATTTCGAAAGAATCTGAGAAGAGCTTTATCTGGCTGATTGACATCCAAAGGGCCGCTCCTCTTCTCATGAAATCAGATTCGTTGGTTTAGTAGGGCTGGACGGGGGTGTGGGTGGTACCTGCTGGTGTCCAGAAATATATGAGGGAATTTAAAATATGAGGGGAATGCTAAGAACCAATATTCTGTGTTGGGGGACTGGGGGCTATTGAAAGGCAAAAGGCTGGTTCCTGTGGCCTGCGGCAGGGTAGGGTAGCTGGGGGGAAAAACAGAAATGTTTACCTGCTCTTTACACGCTGGGTTGTTGCTTTACACTACAGTGTTCCGACGCTTGCCTGTAGCACCTCCTCTCCAGGGCTGAGGGTTTCTTTGTAGACCAGCCCAGACGGGCAGAAATCAAGCTCTTCCAATGACTTCCTGAGTCGCCTCGGGGGACAGAAATCTGTCAATTAAGAGGCAAGAGGAGGATCACTCGTCCCAACTTGCACCCACGACACAAACTCGAGCCCACCTTTCCAAAGAACAAACAGGCCACAGCAGGAGCCTCTGAAACCCGGCCCGGCAGAGAAACAAAACTGGGGGGGGGGGGGCGGGGGGGAGGGACCTGATGAGCGTCGACCCCAACTATCCGAGGGAGCCGCGTGCAAATGAAGCCCAAGAATACAGAAGCCTCCTGCATCTTGGGTTTAAAAAAAAGAATAATTGATGTATTCGGCTATCTGGCGCGTTTTCTTGGGAAACGGTTGGGCCCGCATTAGAGTTTAAATAGCCGCGATTATTAAAACACCACAGGCTTAAAATAGCCCTTAATTCTGGATGACTGATTTGGGAAGTTAAGGGCCAGAGTCTCTGGCGGAGGGAGAGGCATTTGTCTGCCAGAGCGCAGCGCCAGGCCAGGCGGCGGCGCGCATAGTAAAGCCGTGCGGTGGTTTGAGGGGGGGGGGGGCTTCTGGCGACGCCTTCTTCCCAGCTCGGGGGCTGCGCTTTCCCCAGCGGCGGGGACGTTTTGCTGTGATTAATGTTGAGGAACAGAGCAAAGCCTGGCGAGGCGCCCCTTCCCTCCTCCCCCCCCCCTCCACCTCCAGTGCATTATTATTAGCAGAGCAGCTACAGGCCAAGACAGTCGCCCCCCTCTTTCTACCTGCCCACGCTAGCGTCCAGTTTTAAAAAAAGATACAAAGAAAACCACACAAAACAAAAAAAAGTACACACAAGCAGAACTGACACTCTTACTCACCCAAAGCTCAAGGAGCCTTTGGAAACCCGACTGCACCGCAAGGAGAAAGGTAGTCTTTGCTCTTCCCATCCCCAGCCGCCATCGATTTGTTCCTGAAAAACCCTGCGCCTTCTTATAACAGCCGCCAGTGATTAATATTGCATTAGCCTGTTTTTTTCTTTCAAAAAAAAAATCCAAAAGCACCAAATCCCGTACCCCATCAAAGCCATGCATTATTTACGCAAATGTAATTGGAGATTTGAGATGTGTGTGCTGTTCTTGGGCAAGGAAAGGAAACACACTGGTGACAGTACTGTGGGAAGGAAGGGAAAAGAACCGAGAGGGCGTCTAATATTTAATTTCAGGTCTGTGGTTTTTCTAATTCGAGATTAAAAGCAGTCACGTCTTTGAAGCCAGACACTTGGCGTAAATGTACAGTTAAAATATTCTCTTCCGGCGTCCCCAGACAAGGGCTCCCCCTCGTCCCAGCCGTCATTAAATTTTAATTATCATCCCGGGCTCCAGCAAGGAAAGGGGAGAAAGACTGTCCACCTAATTACTATAGATAAAAAAAAGAACCCTTTAGATTTGTCTTCTTCTTTTCCAATATGTGATTATCAGTTTCCCCCGTGTGCTCTGTGTTTCAATGTAGAGAGAATGCCACCCAGTTTACACTATAGATTTGCCCTGTGCGAAGATCCAAGAACATTACAATAAAAAACCAGACGTCCTGTCGAATGGTGGGGCGGGTGGGGTGGGGAGAACGACGACGACCAGGCTTGACATTCGCTCTGGGCGAGATTTGGCGAAAGATCAACAGAAGAGGCACCGCTTCCTAATTAAGGTCCTGCAGTTAAGAGAGGGATGCTTTTATTGTCTCCAAAACAAAGCACCCCTGGTTGCCTGAAAACCCCCTCCGCCCTCCCCCTTCTGGAAACTGGTCTCTTTGGCAGTAGGAAAGGAGAGCGCCTTTCCTTGGGCTCGGCTTCTGGCGCCTCCTTTTTCCTCCTTTAATATGTGATTCAAAATCTGTAGGAAACAGATTCCGAGATCTTCCCTGGTTGTGCTATAATTTGTGGGTATAGATATAGATGGAAAGGTCTCTAGGGGGTTGTTTAAGGAGTAAATGTTCGTTCCTTCCTTCCTTCCTTCCTTCCTTCCTTCCTTCCTTCCTTCCTTCCTTCCTTCCTTCCTTCCTTCCTTCCTTCCTTCCTTCCTTCCTTCCTTCCTTCCTTCCTTCCTTCCTTCCTTCCTTCCCGCCCGTCCGCCTCACCGTTTTGATTTTCTAAGCAGCTTTCCCCCCCCCCCCACTTAATTTTATTTCCATTCTCTCCAAGTTAAATGGGAAGCTCGGCTCACAGGGGAGATGCCATGCGCCTACAGACTAGGGATGTCAAGCGCAGCCTCGCTGTGGCAAAGTTAATTTCAATTCCCGAGGAGGGTTTCACATTCCAGCTCACTGTGACCCGCAGTAATTAGCTGAGATAACGAATGATTACTTACTTATTCCTTGTAATTATCTGGATTTAATAATTCGCTGTGTAATTTATTAATTCGCCCATAATAGCCTTTAAGTGAATGGCTCATTCAAGAGGGGCGAGAGGAAGCGCCGCAGCAGCCCACAAGATTCCCCGCCTCTCCTGACAGTAGTTCCTGAAGGGTTTTTCAGCGCATGCTTTTTTCAGGGACTCGGAAATGCCCGGCCCAGTCCGCACTGGCCTTTAGCTGTTGGCCTTATTGCTCTGACCTCAGCCGCGTTTGCTTTTCTCTTCTCTCACTATGGGCTACATTAATAACTTCCAAACCCACCCTAGTCGCGTGATTTCCGTAAACACTGGAGAGTCAGCAATAGCGGGGGTGAAGACCCCCTTTGTCCATAAGCGAAAGGGTTAACAGGGCTTGTTTTGAACATAGATTGAAAGCTGTTAAGTATCCCTTTCTGTTGAACGCTTATCTTAATAAGCACGTGTTGCTTCGTTGACCATTCCTGGAAATCTACCATAATTATTAGTTAATGGTCTGAGGTTGTTCTTCCTGTACTTTAGTTCAAAGTATTTTTTTTTAAATCCTCGGCATTTGTAAACATTACTTCTCCACCAGATCATCACGGAACCTCACCCTCCACACATTTAAAGGAGTTAAAAACAAATCTAACATCAATGTTTGGATTTCAGGTTCTGAGTTTTAGGCACGGAGGATCCAGGCTGAAATTCTCCTTTCCTCGGCGGCGACTCCACGCCCCCAAGTTTCCTTCCCTGGGTCTGATCGGCGTGATGGGAAAACCGAGAGAAAGGAAACCTCATCACAGAAGCAACGTACCAATAGCACCCAACCTTTAGAACACTTAATCCAAAACAACACGCGGAAAGTGGGCTGGGGGTGGGGAAAAGGCCCGGCCTATATAGTCTGTGGTTCTTTCTTCCATTATTTCTTCAACCCTTAACAACCACCCTGAGCCGCGACAGCTCCACAGTACCGAGAAATATGTCTCAGCAAATGAGACACAACCATCCGGTCTGTTTTTATTGATGTACTAGTCACTAGTGGCATCCAGTTAATATCTGACTCCGGACTGGGTTGCAGGGGAAGGGGGGGATGGTTAGCTGCTCCAAGATATTCATAATCGGTACTGGTAAGAACAGATAGCTATAGCGGGGGGCGTTATAAAGACCCTCTTTTTAAAGATCCAGATGCCGCTGTCTTTTACGAAATCGAGATAACTAGCTATCTGGCAAATTCATCTTTTTGGTTCGTACTCACTTTATCCAACCAGAAGCATGCTTTCATTAAAGACAATAAGATAGCCAGAAACAAACAATTCCTTTGAATGCATTTATGGTTCAAGACCTGCCCTTAATGCTGAATTCCTACCTAGAAAGCAACTGTAAAGGGGAAATATACATCATGCTTTGAACACAGAGTGAGCAGGAGACGAAGGAAAATGTAGTGACCGATTGATGGTGAAAAGGCCGCTCTGTGATCTTTTTAGCAAGCGGCGAGATTAACCCTTCTGCAGGGTCCCCCTTCTGTTCTAATATCTGGCTCCTGAGCTGTTATGTCAGTTAAAAAAAATTAAGACATTTTCTTGTCATGCTCGTCTTTGGATCCTTTCCTCCCTTCCGTCTTGCTATTTTGTTGTGCTAAACGCATTTGTAGTAAATTCACACGAGCATCTTTTCTGAGATCAAATGATATTTCGATAAGATTGCGGAGTCCCTATAGCAAAAACCTGCCATGTTCATCTCCTTCTGTCTCGGTCCCCCCACCCCACTCCACCCCACCCTCCTATTCCCCCCCCCTCCCCAGTTCACTCCGCCTCTTTCAGTTCTCTCTCTCTCTGTCTGCCCCTCCGAGTGAGGGAAGAGACCGCCTCTGGCGAAGTGGCAAGATTGAACTGAGAGCGGGAGAGCGCCGAGGAGCTGTCCTTAGTGCTGAAAAGCACTGGCGGCGGTGATCATATAAGCTGCCGCCGCCGCAATATCGCCATTGTCGCAGAAAATCAAAGGGGATAAAGTGGAAAGGGAGGGGCGGGAGGGTATTTCAACACGCTCCCTTTCCTTTGTAAACGCACCGCACAGCCGTTTTACTTTCACGCTTTCCTTACGCTCTTCACAGCCCACTACCTCAGAGTTTAAAACCGCGTTTTACAAGCTGACCTGCCTTGCTAACTTAAACCTGTTCAGGAGGAACTGTGAAGAAACCTGCCAGCCCCTTTCTAGAAGAAGAAACAGCCCCTCTGTTCAGTATCGCTACATCAAAGGTTTGATCTCCTTGGGCAACGAGGTTACCTATTTACACATAGCGGTTTGATCCTGGAGGAGAAATGATGTACCAGGCGCAAACGTCTCTACTAGTACTAGTTCTTCCCTGTGCAAGAGACAGCACGGTTTCTGGAGGGTGTTTACACGGTTCCTTCAGGCCTATCTTTTGATCGCATGGCATCATTTTAATGTAGCTCTGAATCCGGGGCAATCGGGGCCTTTTATGAAATACAAGAAGGGTAATTCTAGCGGATTGGGGAGGGTGGAGGGACTGCCGTTTTCTCTGATCTTTCCCTGAGGCTCCTTTGCTCTTTTTTAAAAAATGGAAGCAAGTCTTGCCAAATTTATAAGAACATGGAAGTTTTCCCATCTATACATTTTTTTACAATTGAATCTAGGAACTTTTCTCTGGAAACCTTACAATTCCCTTCTGATTAGTTACAGTTGTTTGGGCGTAAAGTTGTGTCATAGCAATTCAATTTCTAATTTCTCATGAGCGCTCAAACTCTTCAGTAAAACAACAGGACATGTAAGCTGGCAGGTCTTTCTTTCTCTTCTCCTCCCCCCCTTCTGATTTTTTTTCCTGTCTCTTGATCTTGCTGTTTATGCGCCTGGCACTACGGACACCACAGTGTTCGTGCTGAGCTCCTGGGATTCAACCTGTCCTAGTCATCATGCCCATCTAGGAAGACGGACTAATTGAATAGCTCCCAACCTGAATAGCTCCCTTCCAAGGTTTCTGAGCTCCTGCGCCACTTTCTGTGTCCTGGGCTGACAATCTGGCCTCCCAAACTGATGCTTAGTTCGAAGATGTCATTCCTCACCTGACTGAGTCTAAATCGCAGGATTGGGGAGGAATAATTTCCACTTACCCCTCCTTCCCCTTGCTGACCCCTCTCTGAATCCCCCCCCCCATTATTTTGAGATCAGTGAGCTGAAGTAAGGAGAGGGGCAGAAAAGTTCAGTCGCCAGAGAACTTAGACAACATCCAACCCATTGACCAAAAACAATCCTGCATGAAATTCACCCTCATCCCGTAAAATAACAGCTCAGATAATCCAGCTGTCTCTAGCTTGCATTTGAAGTTCTTTAGTGAAAAGAAAGATCTACAAAGAAAAGATTCACTGAATGGTTTATACAACCAACCGCCTAAGCATATGGAACTGGAAGGAAGTATTCTTGGTTTCTATGAAATCCCCTTTAAACATGTGTTTTAAGGATTACAATCTATATAAGATCTTGGTTCCAATTCATGAACTTTTTAATAGATAGGAGAAACAAAGGAACCCAAGGAAACATGTTTGTCAATAAAACGTTAAAATCTTTTTTTAATGAAACACGACCAAACAACATTTTAAATAACTGAATACATTACCATAATAAATAAACTTTCTATTAACAAAAACAAAGAAATTGCTTTAATAATGTACAGAAGTAAGGCTTCAAATAGCCTTCGAACATAAACAGCAATACAGCGAAATCTGTAAGAATATAACTATATGTGCGTCAATTATGAATTATTTACAACACACAGCGGTACCGCAATCTAAGTACCTTGGAGGGGAGGGGTAGAGGGGGTTGTTCCAAAAGAATTGTACCGAACAACGTGGATTTACAAACAGTGCACTATCTCTCTTGCACAGGTCGCTCTCTTTCTCTCATTCTCTTTCCCTCTAGTATATAATTTTGGCTTTTGTACAAATAAACCTCCAGAATAATGCAAACCTATAGCAGTCAAAGAAAATGAAGACTAAGTAGCAGAGCTGAACACAGATGAGAAATTCTGTTAAAATCTAGGAAAGACAATATTTTAATAAAGAAATGCTAAAGCAACAAGCCCACCACACCGTCACCTATTCAAGTGCATCTTCTTAAAGTAGCATGTGGTGGGGACAATCTGGGGATCCCCATTAAATATGTAACCAGTCAACAACTACCTCCTTGGACAAGTGAGTCAGTCTACACAAACAACGCAGGACAGCCACTATAGAGCAAGAACTCCTTACAAATAAGAAAAATTGCTAGAGAAATAGTTCAATTTCAGGTGGCAATATACAGATGGTCAAAAACAAGGATTTCTCTGGTGGGGAGGGTTTTAAGAAGGGGGAAAGTTCAAGTTCATAAACTGTACTCACCAACACAAAATAATTAATTTACAAGAACCATACTTTTCTTTTACTTTTGTCTAGACTTTGATGAAAGAGGTGCAATTAATTCAGATTGGCACAAAATGAAGTTATTAGAGATATAAATTAATAATTTACAGGGGGTTGTTTGGCAGTAATCTAATAATAGCTCTCAAGATCTGTGAACACAGCAAAATCAGCTCTTTCCTTCAGTGTAATCACTTCAGAGAAGAAAAGGGTAGTAACCACAGTAAAAATATAGATATATATATATAGATTTATATGCAGTTTAATCCCAGAAAACCTGCCATCTTTTTTCTTTAAAAAACCAAAATACTTTTGAGATGCTTCACTTAACAGTATTCAACTATAAGTTTAAAGTTTCAATCCCTAGTTAGTTTATGATTTCTTTTCTGAAAAATAGCTGCAAAGTGTACTCTTACATCTGAATAAAGGTGATGTCTTTAAGAATAAAAACAGCTCTTACTTGATACTCTTCTGTCCTCTATAAAGATTTCATAACTGCCTTCACAAAACCAGTCTGTGTCTGGGGCAACAGCTCATGCAGGAGCCTTCAGGGCAGCCAACTTTCTGAAACTTGAGGCTTCCCCATCCACAGTCTGTGAATATGTCTCACCTCTGACGGTCATTTTGAACGCTGTTCTTTCCTTTTTTTCTCTCTCTCCCAGAAGTCTTGTAATTCTTAGTGTCAGGAGCTTGTTTGCTTTAAAGCAGACAGGATCCCCAAACGCTTTAAATCCCCGCGGAATATTTCATCCGCTTCTGTTTTTGTCTCTGGTTGCAGAACCAGACCCGGACCACGTTCTTTTTGAGGTCCAGTTTCTCCGCGATGGCCGCTATTTTTTCCGAGGAAGGGCGCGGCTGGATGGCGAAATAGGCTTCCAGAGACCTCTTCTCGGGCGCCGCGATGGAGGTACGTTTCCTTTTCTTCTCCGCCCCGTTGAAGAGCTCGGGCTTGGTGAGCTTTTCCCGGTGTGATTTCTCCGCCTCTTCCAGCCAGGCTTGCAAGATGGGCTTCAGGGCGATCATGTTGTTGTGGGACAAAGTGAGCGACTCGAATCTGCAGATGGTGCTTTGGCTTAGGGATCCCACCCCGGGGATCTTGAGGTTGGCCAGGGCGGATCCCACGTCCGCTTGGGTCACCCCCAGCTTGATCCTCCTCTGCTTGAAGCGCTCGGCGAAGGCTTCGAGGTCGCGCGGGTCGGCGTCCACGTCGCTCATGCAGCCCATGTGCGAAGGCAGCCCGTGGGCGTGCGCCATGCTGAGAGCCGCCTGGTGCATAGGGTTCATGCTGGCCATGTGGGGAGCGTGGCCCGGCGTGGAGACCACCGAGCCGTCGGGGCCCGTCATGGCGCCCAGCGCCAGCCCCGGGGTGATGTGTTCCAAGAGCTCCCCCTCCAGCGCCTGGTGAGGCTGGTGGTGGTGGTGATGGTGGTGGTGGTGGTGGTGGGAGCCGGAGAGGGCGGACGGGTGCGAGATGGGCACGGAGGACGAGGAGGCGGCCGAGGTGCAGGGGATGGTGTTCATGGTGTGGTAGGTGGCGTCCGGCTTGAAGGGGCTGTGGTGCGGCGGGTGGTGGTGGTGGTGGTTCTTGCCGGGGGAGACGATGTCCACGGCGGCCAGGGCTTCGGCGCGGGCCAACAGGCTCTCGTCCAGACCGCCGAAGATGTTGCTCTGCAACGGCAAATAGAAGGCACACATTATTGCTGCCAAGAGGGAATTCGCCTCCTTCCTCCTCCTCCTCGGGGTGCCATCCGAGCGAGCCCAGCCCTGTTCGGAAAGAGAGCCGGGGGGGGGGGGAGAGAGAGAGAGGAGCAGACACAGAGAGGCAAAGGGGAGCGGGGGAGCAAGGAAGAGGGGAACGGAAGAAAGTGGGCAGGCAGGAGGGCGGGTGGCTCCCCCCTCTCTGGCACCCGCCGCAGCCCAGGTCGTCAACTTTCAGGAGCGCCTAAGCGGGCTTTGGGGAGGGTTTTGGGGAGCGGGCAGCTTCTCCGCCGGCCCCTCGAACCCACGACCGCGGGCGATGCCACGGCGCGGTGCTGGAGGCGCGACCTACCGGTGGGGTGGGCAGGCAGGCGCGGCGCAGGGCCTCGGAGGTGCTGGTGCTGCTGCTGGGGGCGCCGCTGGTGTTGGGGGCGCTGCTCCGTGCGCTGGCGCCGCTGCCGGCGTTGGTGCTGCTGGGCGAGCTGGCCGAGGGCGCGGCGGCCGAGGAGGTGCAGGGCGAGGCCGAGTGCAGCGCCGAGTACTTGGGCTCGTGGAGGCTGCCCCCGCCGCCGCCGCCCGGGTGGGCCATGCCGAAGGGCTGCTTGCTGTTGAGGGACATCATCATCATCGCGGCCGGCGGAGGGGGCGCCCACGAGGGGAACCAGCCGCTCGCCAAAGTGGCCTCAGCCGCTGCCTGCCTGAGGGCGCCCGCCTGACTTGCCGCCGCCGCCGCTCTGCCTGCCGCCCCCCGACTGGCCCTGCCGCCGCCGCCGCTTTTGACCGACCCCCGCCCCTCCGGGCCGCCCCAGCCCCGACTCGGGCGGGAAACGGAGCGACACGCCTCGCCCTGGAGTGCTTTTTCGCTGCCCGCGTCCTGCCTCCCCCTGGCGCGCCCCTCCTCCCGCGTTGCCCCTGCCGCGCCTCAGGTGCCCCCCCGGCCGCCTTCGCCAGCCGCCGCCGCTCCGCCCTGCCCTGCCCCGGGCGCCCCTTCTGCGCCTGGCGCCGCCACCGCCGCGCTCCGCCTCCTCCTCCTCGGCCCGGCCGCCCGGTGCCTCCGCCCGCCCGCCCGCCCGCCAGCAAGACCGGCGACTGACTGAGCGGGCTGCGCGGGGCTTTCTGGCTGCCTCTGCTGCGGCTGCTCGGCGCCCATTGGACGGCGCGGGGCCGGGGCTGAGACCGGGAGGCGCATGCGTCCTGTCAGAGCGCGCGGGGCGGCGCGGGGACCCGGGGGCGGGGCGGGGCGCGCGGCAAAGAGAGTGCGGGGCGGGCCGGGGAGCCGGCGAGGAGGCGGGGCCCGGAGCAGGAGGGGGCGCAGCGCAGGGACCCGGGCAGGGGCGGCTGCCAGGACCGAGCCACGGAGAGGCCGGAGGTGCCCGGGGGGCTGGCTGGGCTTCGGCAGCAGCGCCTCGGCCCGCGCCTGCAGGCGGCCTGCCTTGCCTCGCGGAGCTCTGAAGCGCGCGGGCGGCGGCGGCGGCGGCGGCGGCGGGGTGTCCGGACCGCGGGCTTTTCTACGCGGGCTCTGGGGAAGGAGGGCCGAGCTCTCGGGGGAACGGGGCAGCCCTCTCTGCGAGGCGGAGGGAAGGAGCGGCGGAGAACTGGAGGAGCCCTTCGCCCCGCGCGACTCTCCGGGGGCACCAACAGCCTCTGGGGGGAGGCGAGTGTGGACGCCCAGGGAGGCCTCATTGCGCAGGTGCAGCCTGAGGGTGCCCACCCTCCCCCACCCCCCAAGACCGGCGGGCTCGAGTCCTCTTCGGCTACGCGGCCTCTTGGGTGCTCGCCGCCGCCGCCGCCGCCGCTCTCTGAAGTGGGGTCGAGCCAGAGGGGGCCGCCGCCGCCTTCTGCCTGCCTCGCAGAGTCACCTTTGTTTGTGGCTTTCTTTCTGCGCTGTCCGTATTTGGAGCTGAATGCCTCCGGGGCGGCCGCAGCGGGAAGATAAGGAATGGCGGAAAGGTTCTGGGATCTCGCAGGGCTTCCCGGGGGGTCACCTACAAAGAGGGGGCTTTTCAGCGGTGCAGTGGGGAAAACTGAGTGTCAAGTGTTTGGGTCACTGTCTCCTTCCTTCTCCAGATTCCACCAAAAGCCACCTGGTAGGCTCAGGTTAGGCTCTGTGGATTTTAATACTCCCCCATGTTTACGGTTCTATCCAGGTTTTAGATTGACATTTCAATACCATCAAGTCCTCTTTTTGTGCTTCAAGTTTACACGAGGGCGCTTCGATAAGTGCTTAGGTGTTTAATTTCTCTCTCACACACACACACCAACCAGTGTGCTTCGTAATTTTCAGGGAAATAAAACAAAAATCCATTGTATCAGCTCTCACTGTCGCCAGCTCAAAGAAATGAAATAAATCAAAGTTAAAAGCTTGAGTATCATTTAATTATTGTGCGAACAGCGCTTGGAAAGGAGCGGAACAACATCTCTAAACAAATTATGGCCGGGCCAGGAAGGAATTATTAGATTGAAATTTCATTTAGGCTCGAGAGACACGGCGCTTCAATATGTAATCTGTTATGCCTCATCTGATTTGTATGCTTAATTCAGCTTGACGAATTTATTAGTTTTCATAATAGTAAAAAAATGAAGCGGCACTTGGGCGAATGCATTGTGTGTACTATAAATTGTATGTAACCGTCGAAAGGCTGAAGTCTATAGAAATCTTTTATTAATGACAATGTGGGGGAGGGGAAGCAGGTTCTCGCAAGCCTTTAAGGGGTTCACGCCAGCCCTCCTCGCGGGGCTGTCTCGGTAGCCCATTAACATATCGTCATACTAATTAGGCTACTTCATCAGTGATATAATTTCAAACTTTAAATTATGTTCTAATTAACAAGGGTTGTCCAATTTGCTTAATCTTCAAAAGGCTTTCGGCTTGTCTAATTAGTCTAAACTATTGAGCATCTCAAACGCCTAATAAAAAATCCATAGATAATATATTTGTAATTTCTCTGAATTATGTCGAGTGAAGTTTACAAAAAAAGAACTGAAGGCCAAGTAGGGAAAACAGGCTGACTGGCTGGCTGGCTGGCTGGAGCCCCGCTACCTCGAGTTCAACCCACTATCCTCCAGGTTTGTGTTTTATGTCTGGCATTCCAAGCAAACAATAATTGTTTATACTTTATTTCAAGAGGATATTGAGAATTAAAAACCAAAGGCCGAGGTAAGATTGCCTTTCACCCGAATAGATTTAAAATCAGATTACCACCCAATGTTTCAAATGAAACAGGATTAACTGAACTTAATTCCTAACTCTCAGTGAAAATTGCGTTTAAAACTCTCTTTTAAAAATATTTAACCCCCTGTATAGGGTTTAATTACTTGCACTAGTTGTTTTAATGTATGCTGTCACATGGGAGAACAGAGAATGCATATCGTTAATATGAATTAATCTTGATTTTAATAGCAACTGACAACTGATCTCCAAAATGCTAAACACTTGTCAACACTTCCTATGGTAAATAAGGGTTTTAATATATTCATGAAATAAACAGAACACTGCTGAAATAAGTGAGCAAACTTTGTTTGGTGCTACATTCAGCAAATATTTTTAAACAATGCACTCGCCAAGGCCTTTTGAACCAAAGATTTGTGCCAGGGGGAGGTTGCTATATTTAACTTATTAATGCAAATTGGCTATCCACTTCAACAAAACTCTCTCTCCTAAAAAGTGTAGTAACTTGTACACAGAATGGATTTAAAAAGGTGAATAGAGTTTAAGATTACAAGCTTTACAATTGAATAGGAGCTGTCTTTTTAAAAAAACGATTCCCAATTATTTAAATGCATTAAGATCTTTCCTGGGAAGAAAACACATACAGCCCTTAGTGTACACCTCCTCTGTCATGGTCACGTGCCCAAAGACACACAAAATGGCTAATGTAAACAAAGTCTTCCTAAGGTGTTGAAGAACCAAGCCTTTTAGGATGAATTAGAAACATAATGTTCAGTATTTTCCCCCAAAATAAGACTCTTTATAATAATACTGGCGTAATTTGATTGTATTCCTACTATATTCTAAAAGACAGAGGGGGGTCTTGCCCCCACTACAATCAAAAGGAAACTAGCCATTGGCTTCACAGCAATCAAGATATTAATGCTTCCTGGGGATTTGCTCAGAAAATCACAGGGAAAACAAAGCTGGGTGGAATTCCGAGGGAGAAAGCAGGAGCCCACAATCACAGGCCTGACTGAGACTTTATTCATGTGGCATTAATGAGACAGTTGTCTTTTAATGATATTGCATCACTGTGTGCACTGGTGGTGTTAGAAGAGCAAGTGAAAAAAGTAGGCCAGATCCACCCCTGACAAAGGTCTTCCATGGCTCTTGGACCTGGCAGCCCCTTTGTTTGCCTGCAGACTGCTCCACTGGACTGACCTGAGGCAGTGGTGAGATGCAGCTGTCCCAAAGCTCTGGCAAGCCTTCCAGGACCAGTGCAGAACCGCCTCTGCAAGCCTTCCAAAGCCATTAGTCTTTCTGCAGTCTCGGCACACAAATGGACTTCCCTAAATAAAATTAGAGTTCCCCTTTCATTTCCTGACCTATGGAGACATCAGGGGAGAAATCACTGTCGCCTCTCATGTATCCCTGCTCTGATTTATGATTAAAATTTAAAGCAACGCATTCATATTTTACTGAACCTAATGCACTGGATGAAAATTTAATCCATTAAGATGCAGGCTATACTTTTAGGAAGCCTTGCCTTTGTTTTTCAGCAAGGAGTCGAGTTCAGTTACGGCTACGACAGTTATTTATCTAAAATGCAGCAGTTCGATCCCCTCCCTGTTTTATATTAATGAGCTCACATTGGTTAGCACATTCCTTTTATTTTATTTTAGCACGCAGCAATGTTGACCCACATTCCACCCTCCCCCCCCCCTCCGGTTCCCAGTCAACGAGCCTGCTCTGATATGATTTATTCAAATAATTCACTCCCTTTCTTTGCCTAACACTGAAAACCCTATTGGGAAAAACGGTACGTGGTGAGTGTTCCAGGTGGTGACAGGTCGGAGCTGGTGAGTGAAATGAGCAAAGAAACGCGCTGAACTGTTGGTTTGATGTGATGAAGAACTTTGGAAGAAGTCAGGACCCTGGACAGCGAAGAGCCACCGGCGTTGCTCCCTTCCTATTGGTGGAGGGGAAAGGAGAGAAATAGGCGCGGCATCTTTCTGCAAACCTGAAATACCTACACACTACTCTCACACACACACCAGCAATCAATGGCTACACCTCAGGCAAATACGGCCGACTCTAGCCAATTCACGTTGAGGTCAGTATCCTCTCAAACTGCTGTTACTTTATGAAGCTCCTATTATACTTCCGCGGGGCGCACCTCTTTTAGATCAAGAGCCCTCCTGCGCGAAGCCAAAGCATGAACAGAGAAACTTGCGGTCCACACCGGCCATCCTGCCCAGAAATAGGCACAGTAATTCAGAGGCCTCCCTCTTTCCCGCTTGAGGACAAACATCTAGTCCGCAGACGCCGACGGATCTGGAAGATCTGCATGCAAACCTATAGCTGAGCAATGGCCCTGGGCAAGTTATTGGATGCCCCACCCCCCCGCATGTCATCCGCGCCCAGCCCCGTTTAACAAGGGCAGTCCTGACGACCGGCCCCACAGAATGACTGCGAAGAATGGCAGAAAGTAATTGTTTTATATTTATACAGTCAAAATGATGTATTGGTGAGCTCCACTGAATACAACTTTTCCTTGTCAGCACCGTCAGTAAAGCCAGTGCAACTTCATATGGATATAGGAAAAGGATCAGGCGAACACAAATGGGATTCTCTGATCCTTAGAGCATGTCGAGCATCCAAAAGCCAGTCGTTTGGCCTTCTGTTCAGGAATGCGACTCCTCGCCCCTGCTTTCTCATCATGTGGAGTTAATATCACTTGAAAAGTCTGCTGCTAGGGAGTCATGGCAAGAAGCTCGGTCTAGAAGGACTAGCAAAGTTTTCTCCCCACCGCAGCCACACACAGTAGCAGAGGCGATGATGGGGGGAGGTCTTGCTGCAGCAGTGTAGTTTACAAAGAGGCTCTTTTTCAGGCTGACTCTCTCTCTCTCTGAAGTTTAAGAGGCACTGACTAACAGGAACCTCATTGGCCGCCCCGCCCGGCCGCGCAGCTGTGAATGGACCAGGCAGTCTGCGATCCAATAGATCGCCCCTCATCCACTCGCTCACACCTCTTGCAAAGTTTCAGGAGCTGGATCTGTCGATATGGGAGTGCGCTCCCGATAGCTCAGTCCATCCTTTGTGGGATTGGTTGGTCGTTGGTGAGACAAGTTCTTTCCTCTGTTTCCACCCTCCCTTGGAAAATTGTGGTCCCAGCAAAAAGGAAACGAAGGGCCATAGGATTCTTCACCGAGAGGAAGTCTGGGCTCTGTTCGGGTATGAGCTTTCTGAGCGGCCCTGGGCAAGGAGGCTCAACCAGCCATCCTGGGCAGAGTTGCGCCCTTCAAGGTCCGTCGAAGTCCGCCTCCTCTCTGGCTAAGAGAAGAGACTGGTGGAGACAGACCTGCCTTGTAGATTTGGTACCGGTAGAGCACTTCGCACAGAAACAGCCGAATCTTGTGCAAGTTTACTCGGGTTTAGCTTTACCCTCAAATTCAGTGCGACCAACGCACGGGCTAAGGGTGACTAGCTAGGGTTGCAGTCAAAGACATTAAGATATCCCACTGCGCTTAGTGGAGTCCACTTCTGAGTACTACTGTTCAAATGTTGGAGGGAGTTTTGGCGCTAACGATAGGCTGTCAGTGCTGAAGCCCCTCAGAGCTCCCTCCTTCTCACTCACAGACGCTCAGGAATGGTCGAGACCAGTCCTGCCAGCTCTACATACTGGAGACTTATCTCAGTCAACCCTTAGGTTAGTTTAACCCCAGGTGCAGATATGAAGATTGCCTCTGGGCAGACATCCTGGCCGTGTGTTTACAGACCCATAGCTGGACCTCCTTGTGAAGTGGGCGCAGGATGGCAGCCCACCCAGGGGCCAGCGCTCTCCCCAAACATCAGGCAGCCACAGCGGAGGCCTCTTGGGCTGGGACTTGGACGGCTCTCCCCCGGCCGCCGAAATTTACCTCTCCTCAAGTTAAGTCAAGTCACGAAATCAAACTTCAAGTCTGGAACAATCGATGAAGCTTTTTTGCAGCCCGTGGCGCCCGGAGTTTCCTGGCACTCACCGAAATGCAAGAAATCGAAACTTAATTACTTGAAAGAAATCCAGAAATCCCTCTGCATAATTTATGCAGGAGTTCGGGGGCGAACGTGTTGAATGCGGGCATTTAAACTCTGCACGTTTTGACCAGACCCCCCCCCCCTCCCCACTTCCTCCTCTCTCTGCACTGGCCGCATTTGCCATTGCAGGATCTCTTGGGTTTAGAAACTCATAAGATTTCAGAAGAGCCCCTTTTTGTAAAGGGGAGGGGAGGGGCGCTTGACGCTGTTTGAAAGAACTCCGGTGCCTTAAATATATATAAGGCCATCCATACTTATGCTTATGCTTTTTTTGTGCTTGCGTTGAAAGAGTAGCTATCCGCCCCACCCACCCTCCAAAATAGTGTCTCTGCGTTGGGATGTTCGTCCGTTTCCTCAGTTCTGGGCAGCTTCCTCCTCCTTTGGACAGCGGTTGCGCTGGCGGCAATTTCGGAAGAAAATGTGAAACAGTCTCTCCTTCAGAGATCCGTGCCGGATCCCAAAGACACTGACGGGTTCAAAGCACGCGTTGCCAGCGCGGCAATTTCATGGGCGCACTTTGAGAACTCTTCTTGAGGAGGAAAGAAGGAGCTCTGTTAGACCAGGCAACTGGCTACCGTGGGTTCATCTTTCTGCGATTGCAGAAATCCCTTCAAGTTTCCTTAAAAATCGTGCAGCTCTCAAGACTTGCAGGAGAGCCAAGTGAATCTTTGCTTGAGTGACATTTCCTCTCTGTGGAGGGAGACACCCCCAACCAGAGTGAGAACTGGAATTTAGAAATGGGGACGGGAGGATCTTCTCAACAGCACCCGAATCTAATCGGCCCTGTTCCCTGCCGCACTCATTAGCACCACTTGGGGGGGGGGGGGGCAGCAGCTCAGCAGCTAACTTTATGCTCAGCTGCTCTCAGAATTTGAACTAATGTTATGAAAGAATGAAAAATGCATCGGGGAGCTCCCCGGGAACCCAAGTACATTTTTATTTAAGGCACATTAGCAAAAATATAATGTAAAAAGTGAAGGGATCTAACAAAACCATTAATAATTAAAAAATAATTACAGATAGTCTGTCCTTACTATTCATAACCATCCAGTACCTCAGACAAAGAAAATGGAATATGCTTAGTGTGAGAGGGATGTGAGCCCACTGCTAATCAGAAATCAGCCGCAGACAATAATTGCCCTGTTGGTCTAAGAGAATAAAAATGAAGCCAAGATAAAGTGCATCTTTTAGTGGGCATGTTTGCGGTGGCAAAAGTTAGGTAGACCTTAGAACAATCGATGGTAGACCTACCCCCCCCCCCCCAGTTAGGTAGACCTTAGAACCAGCGTGGTGAAGTGGTTAAGAGCAGCAGACTCTAATCTGGAGAACTGGGTTTGTTTTCTCACTCCTCCACATGAAGCCTGCTGGGTGCCCGTGGGGCAGTCACAGTTTTCTCAAAATGCCTTCAGCCCCACCTGCAGTGGTGGGATTCAGCAGGTTCGCACCACTTTGGCAGAACTGGTTGTTAAAATGGTGCTTGTAAACAACCAGTTGTTAAGTTATTTGAATCCCACCTGCCTCACAAAGTGGGGGCAGCAGGAGGCAGTTGTTAGCCACTTTGAGAATCCTTACAGTAGAGAAAGTGGGATATAAAAACCAACTCATCTTCCTCCGCCCATGAGGTACAATGCCTCATGGTATATATTTAAAAGTTTAATTATTGATCTAGGTGTTTGACCACTTCAGGCAGAGAATGGCTGCATGCTTGCAAACCACTTAGCACTTCAGAAACACCCATAAAACAAAAACAAAAAAATACCTACTGTAAGTTGGCCTGCTGCCACTGCTGCTACTCCCCACTCAAAGCCATCATCTGAATTTAGCAAGGCTTATGATGAACTTCTCAGGGTGTCTTTCAGAACTGTTGGATAGCTTTTGTTTTAAGGCATCCTGTAAAATGAAACAAGAAAGATGTTGGGGTGGGAATGCTCACCTGCAGGAGGCAACCTGGGTTTTGAGAAGGGGTCTTCAGAGAGAACCTTCCTGCCTTTGTGGCTGGTCACCAGAGAGAGAAAAAACAGATGTTGCAAAGAAGAGGCTGCATAGCCCTTCTGCCTGCTCAGGCCTTCATGGCCATTTGGATTCAGTTCTCATCTGTCTGTGATTTCAGCAGATGGTTTCATTTTATCTACAGAGTCCACTTACCGTAGATTAGGTACTCTCCACATGCTGCTCACAAACTCCTGCATTTCCCACCCTCATATACTTTTGCATTAAACATTAGAAAGCCTCAAAGCTTCAGGTGATGCTTGCATGTTCCCTGAAGTCCCTTGAGGGGCACAAAGTGCTCCACCCAACCCTATTATCTTCATGGGGCATCTCAGAGGGGGAGCAGGATCAACTTTTCACTTTGAGTGGGTTGGCAGGAATCAAGTGAGATTTGCAGCTTCTGCATTGGGTTGGGCATCGGGTGCAATGTTAAGAGATCATTTTGCCCTGAAAAATCCTGGGAAGGAGCTCAATCCCTTCCTTTGACTTGGCATCTGGGAAGAGGACAGGCAGTGGCTGTTTCTGTTGTGCTGCTTCCTGCCTCCTCTGGACATTCTGAACTGAGTGACAATTACAGTGAAGCTGTCCTTTTGCTGGACACTCTCTGGCCCCCAAGGAAGTCTCAACATTACTAATCTCAGACTCTGTCTCTAATGACATGTGAGGTTTTTTTTGCAACAATTAAAGTTTTAGAACTTTGAAGCACACTGTAAAAAGAAATTGAACACCTCTGGTTATCAAGTCATTAATACACATTGACTGTGATCCAAAGAAACTGTTAGTGTGTGCATGAAGGAATGAAGGAAACACCCAGCCTTTCTTTGCAACCTTTGCTCCTCCAACTCTGAAAGCCAATGAACAAAATACTGTTCAGTTTTCCATAAACAGAGTTGCTGAAGCAGAAAACACCAATACAGCTGGTTGCTCAAAGCATTTTCTGATGTACACATGAATAGTTCCTTTGCCCCAATCCAGCCTTTTCTTAAATTGATATACAATTTTTACCCATAAAGCTTTTCGCATTCGTTGACATGGAGAATGAAGATCTCTGTGTGTTTTCCTTTATGTACAGAGATAATCTCTAGTCTTGGGTTACAGGCTAGAGATTATCTCTGTACATAAAGGAAAACACACAGAGATCTTCAATTGAAATTGAAGATCTCTGTGTGTTTTCCTTTATGTACAGAGATAATCTCTAGCCTGTAACCCAAGAGCCAACAGTTCCCCTTCCTGTGCTCTTAGAAGATCTGTCCCAGAGACCAAATTACCAAGACCCACTTGCCAAAGATATTAGAGGGGTGTTGCAGGAGATCCTGAGCACTGCTGAACAGAAGGCTGTGAACACAAGTTTAGAGATACTCCTCATTCTGTAGCATTGTAGGGCCTACACACTATAAAGGAGCTCAATATAAATCGTCAGAGCTGTTCTGGGTCATGTAGCTAGGAAGTTGCCCAGCCAGGTCCCCTGCTACTTGTTCCCAGCACATACACCCACTACTCTACAGGCTGAAACATACTTGACGGTGCCCTACAACATGCTGGTTTCTGCAAGAACTTGACTCCTAGTCAGGATAGGAGGATGGCCTCAAAAAGAAGATAGTAGTAGTGATGGATGAGCTTTACTGTACTTGTTTAGGATTGGTTTATTAACTGTCAACCACCTTGACAAGAAAAAGAAGAGGAAAAGGAAGAGGAGGAGGAGGAGGAGGATGGATACATATTCCACCTTTCTCTCCTGTAAGGAGACTCAAGGAGGCTTACAAACTCCTTTCCCTTCTTCTCCCCACAACAGACATCTTGTGAGGTAGGTGGGGCTGAAGGAGCCCCAAAGAACTGCGTGTAGCCCAAGGTCACCCAGCAGGACTGTAGGAGCGGGGAAACAAATCTGGTTCATCAGATAAGAGTCCGCCACTCAGGAGTGGAGAATCAAACCTAGTTCTTTACAGCAGAGTCCACTTGCTCTTAACCACTACAACATGTCTGAATTAGGAAAATCCAACTGTTTTCAGTATGCTGCTGCTGCTGTGCATATATACATACAGTGATATTGTTTATATATACATATAGTGGTAATGTTCTCTCAAGAATTTTTCCTGAGAGTCATAGTTCCTAGCACCAGAATCAAAAAGGGGTCTCTGGCTACATTCATTTCCTTGTCTCTTCTAAAATGCACACGCATCTGGAATCAAAAAGGGGGAAAGCAGTGACCTCATCAAATGGTTGCAAGAAACTACTGAGAAGCATGAATGTACTCATAAAGTTCCCTTCTGCTAAGTCAGGCTGTTGTCTATCAAGGTCAGTATTGCCTTCTCTGACTAGCAACAGCTCTCAGGATCTCAGAAAGATCTTTCACATCACACATTAACAGCTCTTTTTAACAGGGGTTTATTTTATTTAAAATATTTATTTACCTGCCTTCCTCCTAGGTATCCGGGGAGCCAAGGTGGATGATGCTGCTGCTTGAACCTGAGACCTTCAAAACTGACTCAGACAGAGAAAACTTTCATATTAATAAATGGGATTAGTTAACAGGAGTTTCAGTGAGTACAACGGCTTCAGCATACAGAAATTCTGCACCTTCACATCGCCTCTACATACCTCCTTTGTAGATGATGCAGTAAGGGAATTAACTTAAAATAAAAGCTTTTATACATGTACCTACAAAGCAGTTAGCTGCAGAGGGTTTGAACTGTGAAAGGCTCACCCCTAACGGGAAGAATGTGGGTTAATATTCCCAGCTGGGAAGTAACTGTTGCTTTGATTTGTAACACAGAGAAGTATTAGGAGCTGGACACATTTGTCTTTTAGATAAGGGATTGTGAAAATTTGGTTACACCCAGTGGCATAGCAAGGGGGAAAGCGCCCGGTGCACTGGTGCATCCTCAACCCCGCCATGCCACACTACGCCCCGCCACTCCCCCGCCATGCCCCCAAAGGGGCACACACCTAGTGCATTGCGTACCCTCCCCCCATCCCCTTGGAGCTACGCCTCTGGTTACACCGCTAAGTAAAAAACAAAAAGGAAAGACAAAGATGATCAGGGGTAGAAAATTCTGTTTATGAGTAATTGTTATCAAAGCTTGCGTATGGATAAAGTGCTATTAAGCCTTAGCCGATTTATGACAACCCCATCAAGGGGGTTTCAAGGCAAGAGAGAAGCAGAGGTGGTTTGCCATTACCTTCCTCTGCAGAGTGTTCTTTGGTGGTCTCTTTTCAAGCACTGGCCCTGATTAGCTTCCAGGATCTGATGAGATCAGGTCGTACCAGGTTGCCTTTCCTGGGCATGACAAAGCTGAGGAGGGAGAAAAGAAAAAAGAATACACCTCTGTGATACACCTCTGAAGATGCCAGCCACAGATGCAGGCGAAACATTAGGAACAAGATCTACCAGACCACGGCCACACAGCCTGAAAACCCACCGCAACCAGAAAAAAGAATACATTGGAAAACCATGGTAGAAATCAATTATTTATCTTGTACTGTGATACTAGAACACATTCACACTATCATTCTGACAAATGTTTGATTGGAAGGCACCCCTACCAGTTTCTTCCCACATGCCTTGTTAAACCACTACCTCTGCCTGAGTCTTTCAAAACGCAACTACACAAACCGCTTTAATTCCCAGGTAAAACATCTTTTGTTTTGAAACCAAGATGGCATCATGTGAATTGTGAAATCACTAACTTATTCCTCTGTTGATAATGTGTGCGTGGCCTTATTTATGGATTATGGCAATATTTTTATTGGGTTAGGACTCTACACCCCTCAGGGAAGAACTTCAAGTGTACAATTTGTTTGTATTTCTCAGTTGAAAGATGGGAGAAACAAAGCACATCCAGACAGATGAAAACAACTGCACACAGCTGCACGGAGAGTACATAATGTTACTGGAGAGACAAGTAGTGTCTTACCTGTATTCATTAAAATGCCTCTGAAGTATCTGCTATCAAGCACTCTAATCCAATTACATGTTTCTCTGTTGGCAAAAAGAATACTTTAATTGCCACAGGGAAACAGATGAGGGTTCCTTTGAATGCATCTAGTACAACAATCCCTCTTAGTTAAGACTGGCCTGGGGAGTATCCTGGGACAAGGGAAGCAAGGAAGAACAGGGAGGAATGTTGTGTGATAAGACAGGCCTTGGACATGTTCCATTTTTGATTGTCACACATAGGTCAGGTCAATGTGCACTCCCACAATACAAACCCACCCAGTTCCATTGTATCAGATCACGACTCTCTTTAAAACAGCATCTTTTTTCCAATAATGGCTAGCCAGATGCTTTTAGGAGACCTATATGCAAGGAACAAAGGTTGCAGCCTTCTGCCATGGTTTGTTTTCCTCAGTGCAATCCTGTACAGCCTATTGAAATCAATTACCAATGACCGGAGCAATTTGGCATAGGATTGCACTATAAGTAACCTGTATTCTCACTTCACATTTCTTTCTGGCTTGGCTCACTCCAGATAATAGGCACTTTGCACTAGAGATTACGTTGAGCATTGAGGGAGGGGGTGTATACGGTACAGCTTACATGATAAGGTAGATTTTCTAAGTTCTTGCCCCTTTTTGAAATACACCAATCTCCTTTAGTCCTGTTTAGTGTGTGAGCAGAGCAGTTAGCAGCCAATCAGCATCCCTGGAAGGGCTGGAGGAACCAGATGAGAGGGTGGAGGAAAGAGGAAACCAGTTACACAGCTTAAGTAGAAAGCATAAAAGAAAGCACCTTGAGAGAAAGAAAGAGTGGGCTGCCTCAGAGCTGGACTTGTGAATATAGGGTTTGTGTCTCCAATCTGGGAGAGAACTTGTCTCAGGAACCTTTGGAAGTCTCAGAATCTGTCTCAGAAGATAAAGCAGGCTATCTTGAGGAAAAGACTGAAGCTGTCTCAAAGCCCCAGGCTCATTCCGCACACACAGAATAATGCACTTTCAAGCTGCTTTCAGGGCTCTTTGAAGCTGTGCGGAATGACAAAAACGGTTGTGAAAGCAGCTTGAAAGTGCATTATTTTGCGTGTGCGGAATGAGCCCCAGTTTCTGAGGGAAATTTGTGAGAGAAACTTGTGAGAGGACTTCACATTTACATAATGAGAGTCCTGAGGCTGAGGGAAGGTTTTACCTCAAGGACACACATTTCAGTAAAAACTGCTCTCTACTCCCTTACATTATAACCCTATTATACCAGTAAATATTTTCCATTCTCTTTTCTGAATCTCTATCTTGGAAGCAAATAAAAGTTACTATTGTTTTTCAGTTTCCCTCTCAGGTGCTTAACTTATTTTGTTCAGAAACCACTTGGATTAAATCTGTCAAGTGGACAGCTCAGGTAGAGACCACACTAGTCAAAGTTTATATCATGCTACATTTAAGACTCCAATGTTCACACATGAGTAGGGAGATTTTTACTTGACTATGCTTTAAAAAAAGATATGCCTTCTGAAATGGCATTGGCTTGTGGAAGGGCATAGTATGTGCCCTCTGGATGTCTCAATTGTATCTTATAAAATACATTTTAAAAGAATTCACAGCCTAGTTCTGAAGCACACAAGAGTTTAGATGGAGGCATAATAAATCAGTGAAAGATTAGAAATCACAACATTATTTAGCCTTCCAAGGACAGTACTCTGGGACTGGAAGCATACACACTAAAACAAGTCTTTACTAATGAGGGGGGATAATGCAGAGGGGCTCTCGCAAGTACTATTGGTCTTTGTCTTGCAGTCTTTCCCAGCTATTTGGCATCACATCCTTTTTCAAGAACTCTTTGCCCATAATCAGATATGACATAAAGCGTCATATAATGAAATGTTTATGAATACACACAGTCCACTGAGCAGTTACAGAGCCTGTTTCCACAAAGGTGGCAAGGAACAGGGGTTCTTTCCAGAGCTGACGGCAAGACTCCTTTGCAGGCCTCAACTTTAGCATCTTTCTTTCAAGTCTGGCCCTTCCATCTCTTGTCAGCATCCTGATATTGCAGGCCAAAAGTGTCAGCCTTGGACTTAAAAACTCACCACTTGTCCCTGCCTACAGAGCATAGCCACCCAAGCAGGGGAAACAATTAATATAATGTGCATAACCGCCCCCTCCAACTCTGGTTTTTAATGAATGAAACATTATTAAATTTTGATGAATATTAGCATAATTAAATGAAAGCAGAGAATAATTTTGAAAATTATGGAAACCTCTCATATCAGAAGGATCCAAACTTAATTATACAACATTACAACGATATTATTGCAAGGTGATTATGTTCCTTTAGAAAGTAAGTGCTTGAGACATCATAGGCTCCTGCAAGCAGGTCTCTTGCTTCACTTGGTTGCCCAGGAAAACCACTTGCTTCTATGCTGCAGTTTCAAAACTATTCTGGAGTCATCTTTCTTGCTTGACTCTGGGACCCATGGCATCACTGGCTGAATGCCTAATTACTAAGGAGTCATAGATAGACACAAGGTCACAAGCGTTGTTTTCACTTTGTCTCCCAGCCTAGATGTATTGGTTCCAAATATTCACAATCCTATACCCTGTCTCATCAAAAGAAACAAATCAAGATGGTAACTTCATTTACACATGCTGGTTTTAGAATGCTCTGTTTGGGTCCAAGTTCTGTTAGGCAGACACTAGCAGCCAAATTGAGCATTCTAAAACAAAGGCGGCCCAGAATGCTCTGAATGAAGTTACATTTTTTTTTCTTTTGGTGTGACAGAGTATAGTGCATTAGTTACTGATTGCGCCAATTGGTTGATTGTATTGACTTACTTTGTGTAATCCACTTTGAATCTGTGTGAAAAAGGCAGACTGTACATAATGTAAACCAATCAATCTATCAGTCAAAGTAAGCCAGCTGCGGACAGGGCCACTGTACCAATGAAAACCTCCTGTAAACATAAACAATGTGTTTATATTTATTTATACACCACCTGTTTCCTCAGCGGAGACCCAAAGTTAGTCAAAAGTAATCATTTTCCTCTCCTCCATTTTAACTTCACAGTAAACTTGTGGGGTGAGTTAGGTTGATTGCTGTCACTGGTTCGAGGTCCCCCAGCAAGCTTCCACGATAGAATCCTGTACAGAAGGAGCAGTCAAGTCATGTTAAAGTAGAATCAGAATAAATAACACATCAGGACAAATTATCAACTAGAATAAGCTACCAAGAAGGTTAACAATAATAAAAATAAGATAGAGGGCATTATAGAGTTGCCAGCTCCATGTTGAGAAATACCTGGAGATTTTGAGGGTGGAACCTGAAGAGTTCAATAAATGAATCAGTACTTTGAAAGCAACATTCTTTTTTATTGATTGCAAGCATAGAAAAGTTCTTGACCTATACTGTCAGAACCGAGTAAATAAGAACAGGCAAAGCATTATATTCCACAGCATAGATACGTCAGGCCCACAACCACCACCTGTTACTTTCCCTGTGGTGAAACTGTCACACACTCACACACTCCTCACTCAGACAATGAGAACTGGAATGAAGATACTCAGTCTTAACCCCTATGCTGCAGAATTAGATAGGGGCAGACTGGCACAGGGAGAGATGAAAGGTAAACATTCTCAAGGCTGCTTAAGCATTAAGCATTCGGTAGAAAGAAATATGGCAGGACCCAGGCTAAGATGGGTCATGATGCCACCTTCCAAAGCAGCCATCTTTTCCATATGAACTGATCTCTGTTGCCTCAACATTGGTTGTAATCCCAGGAGGTCTCCAGCCATCACATGAAGAATGGCAATTCTAATGGTATGTAGGATATATCTCAGGTGAAGAAAAACAAGCAATCTCTAAATGAGACCCAGAAAATATGCCATATTAAACTCTTGCTAACTGTGGGCAAAGAAAGGTAATTCTGGCCCGAGTTAACCCCATCTGCTATTATAAATTATATCACCAATATAGTCTTGATCAATCTGAATGGCCTGTCCAAAATAATTAGAGCAAAAGGGAATACAGCCACATCATACAAGACTTTACAAGAGGATATTCTCTAAGAAAGTTTTTTCTATTCTCTTTTTTTTTTACTGCTAGGAAAAATAAACCGCCCCTTTCAATAAAGAGAAGTTTCAAGTTTTAAGAGGTTTAACTTATACTTGGCAATTTGCTGTCATTTAGAACTATCTTTTGCAAAGACTCCTCCCCCATCATTTTTTTTAAATGGTGTCATTTCCAGGGGATTGGATGGAATTCACTGAAAAACAGCCTCAGGGCCCAGACTGGTAAGACTAGCTGGCTCAAGTGAAAGGGAGGTGTCTTTAAAGAAGCATATAAATAATTAGTAACATATTTCATGTAGGCCTTTTCCCTGTCAGGCTTGGAATTTTGACTCAAGACATGAAAGTACTGCGTGAGGACTTCCAGGTTTCGTTACTCTAATATAGGTATAATGTTCAAACCTAAAAACAGCACTGAGTGTTAGATGTTGTTTCAGGCAACTCTACTGTTCTTCTGTAGACTCCTTTTGCTCCTGGCATGTTTCTCTTAGATGTCAGCATAACTGCATGATGCATGAGCCTCTCCTGTTTGCAGCTTAGTTTCGCTTCCAAATGCACACCATTTACTGTACAGAAATGAAATTACAATATCTCTTTTGGTTGAGTCACTTTTTGTGAAGCATAAACACAAGAGGTAAAAGCTGTAGTCACAGAAAAAAATTAATATATTGACTTAAATTTTTGCAAGTGTGAGTGCATCATGTTCCTCTAAGGACATTTACTGATCAAAGGTATAACACTCTGTAGAGGAAACCATAGCAAGGAAGTTCTGAAATGAATCATCTATGTTTACTGCAGCATTTTTAAACATCTCACTGGTTCTGAATTATGTACAGTCCTGGGCTTTGGCAGATCTGTAAAATATATTAACATCTGCAGTTTGATGTTGGGTCGTGGGTTTATTTGGCTTCAGTTTGCACCTTTTGTTTCTTATCATCTTCTTGCTTTGTTCCCTGGATCATTATGCTGGCTCTTGAAAGATATCTGGACAAACTGAAAGTAAAGGCAACGAAATGGGTGACTAGACTTCCAGGATGATCCTGGAAGTTCCCCCACCCCCAAAAATAATTTTCTATGTGCGTGAAATATTTTTGTTTGGAGAGGTATTTAATTATTTGAGCCCCACCCCAAAATATGAAATGGTACATCCTAGAACTAAATTTATCACCTCAAAGACAACTTAATAAGAACATTCTTGTACTTCTTCAAAAGATCTTTTCCATTCAGGAGTAAAGTGTGGTTTCCTTGTTGCTGTTGTAGTTGCAAATAGTGCAATGCAGCAGAGTTTCCACATGTCACGCTACTCCACATTTTCCTTGCCTCATTCCTATAGTAGCTACCTTTTTTTTTTCGCCAGGCCAATGGGGGCTTTTTGCCATTTTTAAAATTTTTCAGTTGAATGTCATTATAATTCTACTATATATTTCCCCTTATATCTACACAAGCGAAAGAATTTCACTATTACTTTTTTAAAAAAAGCTGTGAATTCATAGAACTTGACAGACATATTTTCACAATGTTGCAACACTATGGCTCATTCCGCACATGCAGAATAATGCACTTTCAAACTGCTTTCAATGCTCTTTGAAGCTGTGCGGAATGGCAAAATCCACTTGCAAACAGTTGTGAAAGTGGTTTGAAAATGCATTATTTTGCGTGTGCGGAAGGGGCCTATAATAATTATCAATTGACATTAAAAAAAATTCCTCCCACTAGTTGGGAGGAAATGACCACTAGAATGGAAAATGGTCCAGATTTATAAGGGCTGGACTTTCCTTTCCTTATGAAGACCTACAGAAAAAAAGCACTGAGCAAAATATGTTTTGATTTCTGTAGCCTGTTCACAAAAGGCTGGAAATTTCCATGAAAGGAAGAATAACTACTCCGGCTCTGACTTTGCTTTGTTGAAAAGAAGATGTGGGGATTCAAAGCATTCCCACTTGGAATGCACCAGGACAGCTCCAAAGTCGGGAAGAAAGGGTAGGGAACTGAATTACAACACGAAAGGGAAAATAACCTGGCATACAGCTAGTTCTACAGCTCAGTTCTCTTGATACATGTGATTTAATGTCATATTGCGTCTCTGGTAGCAACCTTTGTATGTTTCCCAGGCATATACACACTTCCTCTTTTCAGAAAGATGGGGTGATTTCATTAATAAATACTGAATGTGCAACATTGGATCGCAGCAGCACTAGAACACAGCTTAATCCATCTGATGCAAAGGAACTGCAACTATGTTTGTTGATGTAATCAAATAAAAATCAATATAAATAAGCAGAAACATCAGAGCAATCCAATACATCTTTATTCAAAACCTTTATCATTCATTAAACCAGCGCAAGGCAATCCACATCAGTCCCTTTTTTTATTTGGGCTAATCCATTGTTTTAACTGTTAAATAAAATTCAAACAAGATTAATGATGCCCTAAGCTTGTAGGCCATCTTCTCTGGCAGCCATATTTATTACTGCTGCCTTTATTTTTCTTTCTATATGCCGTCAGTAGAGTATGTTTTGGATTTGACAAATTAACAGTGAGAGGGAAAGAATGTTGCCAGGCTACGGATTTAATTTCAACTGCCTGTTTTTGGAAGGAGGTGCGGGAAGGGTCATCCTTATATTATCAATACACTGTGTTGTTTTGTTTTCTATAGGGTAACCGCACTTCACAGTGTTTGTAATACCTAACCACAATTCATTGTGTCTGGCAGGTATTATTTTTGTTACCAGTGAGGCAAGTTAAAAAATTTGCCCCATGGCACATACAGCCATAAACATTTTGTATTTGAAGTAAGTGACAACATTTAAGAGATTTAGGCAAAAATTTATGTTTTTGGGAATGCTAATAATGTTGTTTGGTGAATGACTGTGAATGACTGTGAATGAGTCTCTCAGTTCAGGCTTAATGGAAATCAGAGCCAAACCAGGTAGAAAACATAGCTGTCTTTGTTAGCAAATGTTTCCCTAATCGAGTTGTGACCCTTCCCAGCTGAGGAGAGAGGGAAGGTGTGCAAAATAGCAGTTTGGAATGTTTGGAATGGAGGGAGAGAGATGCAGACAGTAGCAAAGTTGGCTGGAGCACTTTATGATTTGGGATCTTGCTGTCTGCCTTAGGATTTGAGATTGGGTGGTAGATCTACAAAAGCGCCTCTTTATCTCCATCTGCACTCACATAAATGAAGCAAAGGATATGTAGGTGACCTAAGAGTTTCCTCCAAAGGAAACCAACCCAAGAAGTGCTAGCCTTGGCCCTCTGCCTGTTTATCTCTGCTATTTAACATGTGTTATCCTGCCCTTTTTCTAAGGAGCTCCTGGCAGCTCCTTTCCTCCAGTTTCGTGTTACCCAGCTTAACAGTGTACAAACTTATTTTTATAGAGCAATGGGGAATTACTCAGCTTGGCAATGCTAGAAGCAGGCTGGGAGAGGATCTTTTTAGACTATGTATACCAGAAACGGCTTGAAATGTATCTGCAGAGAATTCACAAAAGACCAAATTGCAGTTTAAATATTTTTATATAAGTTTTGGCTGCAAATAATCACACAGTGAGACGTTAAGGCACATGCACACAGTTCCTAAGAATATAGATAGGGAGGAAAAGGTAGGTGGGATGATAGAATGGGATTTGGGGAAGCAGGGGAGTTATACGTTACCAACGATCTGCAGAGAAGTTCCAGAAGAAGGCAAGGATCTCTATGCCAGCATAGGGACCCAAGCAAAGGACGATATATCGTGTCTCACACCAACTTGACCAAGGGAGGTTCAGGTTAGAAATGAGCAATGAGCTTAAGGTGAGCAGGGCTTTTATAGGGTGGATCGCTAGTTTGGCGGGAAAAACGACCCTTTGCATTAGGTTTCGTTTCTTGCCTCTATGCTGGTTGCAGGGCTGAGCTAATTAGCAGCTCTATCTATTGTTCTACTCCCCGGGACAATGGGGTCAATTGGTCCCAGATTATATCAGTGATACCATGAATGGTTCATGCAGAGGTACTTCCTACAGTCTCTGCCTTAAGTATTCAAATTTGGCTGAGGCTTTGGTGAATCAGGACGGGATCTTGTTGTTAGGGAGATTGTATCTAGAGGTTGAGGAAATGCATGGAAGAAGCAATTGTTTGGAGAAATGTTTTCTCAAAAGCACAGTATCAGGGACTTCCAAAGAAACAGCTTAGCAAGGTGTGGTGCTCAGGAGTTCTACAGACTCCATTATGTTAACAGAGTACTCTGGCAGGGCAGGATAATCAAAGATTCATGTCCTTGTTATGAGACGTCCATATAGTATTGCTTGGAGTAACTCATAGATTTGCAAACAGATTGTTTTGCCTTAGGCTTGCTCTCAGCTTGGACACACTGCTATCCACCCCCACAAACATGGAAACTGGCATTTTGCAGCACACAGTATGAGAAATAATATGAAATCCAATATTTCCTATGGCAGGGGATGAAGGCCATGCTAACATTAGCCTTGGAGCTGTCCAGGAGAAATAGGAGTGTGTAACAGTAAGTTGTTACAAATGTTCCCCAGGTTCTATTTCCAATTATTTCAGAGCTTAAGAATGGGATGGATTAATGATCCATTTAGGAGACAACCAATGTGGTAAAATCTGTTGTCACCTCCCCCACTCGCACCAGTCAAAATAAGATGGCCTCTGAACATGAAACCCATGAAAGGCCATGGAGAGCTCCAAGTCATTACTGGAGGAGCAATCTCAAAATAAACACAACCTGTGAATTTGGCAAGGAACCTTTGTTTGTCTGTGAATGGATACTGCATTAATTATGGGCTAGATTAAACTAATTGCTGCCACCATGTTCAGGATTGGATCTGATGAGTACTCGTCAGAAGACAAGGTGATCATGGTGACTCACCCTGTAGATGTCAAGATCTCAGAAGACCCCATAGTTTCTGGGCCCTCAGACATCCAGGACTCAGACAGGTCACCTGCTGGCGTCAGAAACGCAAAGGGTACCAGAACAGAATCCTGACATGGAGGCTGCAGAAGAAACACACCCTTTGCCAGGGATCCCACAGGTACCCCAAGAGGCCCTGAGCAGAAAAGAAGGAGAGCCTGGGTAGAGGTTCAGATCTAATGATAGAGTGCCTGGTTGTCTGACCAGGACCTCTGTTCCACCCATGAAACTTGTGATGCCTAAGATCCAAAATGAGGTCTTGCAGGATGATCACTAAGCCCAGGTGCATTCAGGATCCTGGCCTTGATGGCAGCTGTATACCCTGACCTCCATAAATAGCATCAGTCCTACCTGGGCAATTGTGGGAATCAACAGCTCCTCTAGAGTTTGCTAATTCCTGCTGGCCTGTGCTGGAAGAACCGTGACCTACTGAGATAACCATCAGTTCTAGCCCAATTTTTTTAGGACTGGTAGTTGTTAATAGATGTAATTCACAAATATCCAGTATTTCTCAATTGCTATAATTCTGAAACAACCCTATGCAGGTCTGCTCAGAATTTTACTCCGGTCTGATCAGTGGGACTTCCTTTGGGGAAAATGTAATTGGAACTATACTTTGGCATGTGCAATGTATGATACAAAAGTGCATGAAATGTTAAATGTTGCTAATTAATAACAGAAACAGATTCAGTCAGAAAACAACATAATAGAAAATAATTCTAGTTATTTAAATGATTTTTTATATTTGATTGCATTAAACATATAAATATATATATAAAGGGACTGCATCCATAATGCACCTGCCCTTATTCCCCAAGAGGAAACCTAATTTATTTGAGTTTGTCGATAATATTGACCATACTTAAATAGTGGAAAAAAATCAATTTTCCTCTATGCAATAGGTACAGTTTACAGTCTAAGAAGTAAAAAGGAAAAGTGTTCATCCAGACTAATTTGGCAAAGAAACAACATTTAAAAATGTTTCCAGACCTTTTATACCTAGCAGTGGAGGAATCTGTATACTCATGGAAGCAATCTAAACTAAAAGGCCTGAAAGAGAACAACTAAAGAAGAAAGGATGTCAAAACAAAATATGGATTTAAATCCCCATGGTGAGAATATATGGCCACTTTCCCTTTATGGGCTTTTTCCTCTAGGGAACACTGTCACTCTGGTGACACAAATCCTAATATTTGATGAGAAGTGGCAGCCAGACAGTCAGGCATTGCTTCCAGAGCCAGCCTTCAGTACCCCTCCCACAGGGAACGATGAAGACCTCAGAGTTGCTGGGGCAAGAAGGCTGGCACCTCGGCTTTGTGACTCTGCCACTCTTCTATGCTCTGTTTGCAGCAAGGAACTCTTACTCCAGTTCAAAGGCACGCTCACTGGAATCCTAATAAAGAATACAGATACTGTGGAATTTTGATACAGGCTTAAACACTCCTGTTGGTAGCTCTGCCATGTTGCTCCCCAAAAGTGCCACTGGGAGCTGTCCTGATGGTAACTATCGAAAGAACAGAGGAACTGGAACTTTTTTGGTAAACCACTTGGCATTTTTTCCCCCTTTCTTCCCCTGGGAAGAAATGTAATAAAATAAAATTGGGAAGAAGTTATAGTCATTGTCAACTATACCAGAATAGCAAAGCTAGTCCTGATTTCTACTTTGTGAGCAGGCAAACTGTTCTAGTTTATGGTTTAATCCCCAACAACACACAAAGCCATTCTCACTTGACAGCTGCCATTTTCAGAGCAGCTACCAGATGCATGATTTCAGAGCTTTCCCAGAATTTAGAAATACTTTTCAGAATAAGATATTAACACTAATCACTTATTTAGAAAGTGTACAGTAAGAAATTACCTCAAAGAGAGACAAAGCGAGAGAGCAGAAGTGAGTGAGAGATATTCCCAAAGACGTGATGCTACAAGAGGTGAACATGGATCGGGTGGTAGCTGTGGCTTGATGGTTATTTGCTTTGTATTCAGAAGGTCCCCCACTCAACAACTCTGCCTGAGAATGTGAGAGTTGCTGCCAGTCTAAGCAGACAATACTGACTTTGGTGGACTGATGATCTATCTAATTAAAAATACGGCAGTTTCGTGTGTGTGCATGAGGAAGATCATAGTCACAGCTGCACCCAGTGACTGGCACAAATGTCAAAAATCCTCACAGGCATGCCACTTGGCGATCAGGCCAGGGAATCATTGCTTCCAGCACAGCTGATCTCTATAAACAAGTGTTCTTGAAAGCCAGGCAACACCATCTTTACAAGACCTAGGATTTGCTTATTTCTTTCAGGGAACCCATCCCAGCTGACTAGCCTTACCCCACAAGCACAATCACATTTACAGAGGGGTTTTGTATTAGTGCTGAAGCAAAAGGTGATTTAGAGCACTGTTCCTTCCACAGATCTCACAATCTTTTTCAGTGATAGGATTTTCTTTTCAGTGAGGAATGTAATACTCCAAGAACCTCAGCTCTTTCCATTGTGCTTCCCCCCCCCCTAAAAAACATCATAAACAGGATGTTTGCCACCATAAACAGAATTACATCCTTCTAAGCTCATTGAAGTCAAGGTACTTAGAAGGTTGTAACTCTGCTTGGAATGATGATGTACAGTATATAAATGACTAGAACACATATCCAGCAAGAGCCTCTTGATTCCATGATGAAGCACCTCAGAAACTTGTATAAATGTGGAATGATGACAGCAGAACATTGTTATAATGTCCAGTTTGACTTGCTTTACTATCTAATATAAAGAACAAAAGTAATTTACTTAGAAGAAAATATGTCATAAGAAAAAAAGCTGGTGACATCCAAAGATCTTTGTGAAAAAAAAATAGCATGTCCTTTATTTAAAAAAAAGACACTATGATCAACAGCACAAACAGGATGCTTGTGCCTATATTATATCCAGAGGTTTTCAAAGGAACCAAAAATCTTCATTTCTATAGAATTGAAAGTATATTTATAGCAGCTGCAATTTTACAAGCCATCAGCACAATCAATTAAATTAATCCCATGAAATAAAAACTCGAAATAAAGATGATATCTGAAATCATTTTTATTCATGGTTAGAGACCACACAGATTCATTTGACAAGCCTTAAAAACCTTATGGGTGATGTTGAAAACTTCAATGTACACGTACTGATTCAATTTGAGGGGGGGAAATTGACTTGATAGGATGGTTTCTGTGGAGACATCACTAGAACAGCAAACCCCCAAGCAATACAAAGGCAACTAGAGTATTGTATGCTCATTACCTGAATTTTCAAATGCTTAACAACTGTGAGCAGTATGAATATGCAAAGCTTACAGACACTGAACCAATACCTTTCTCTTTTTTTCCAGCCTTTTCCGCTTGTGAAGTAAAGATGTCACCAGGTCAAATTCCAGCTTTCAATATTTGCATGTGTCTTAATCTAATGCAGGGGAGTTGAAGCTACAGATTGAGACTAGAGCCCTGTCTTGGGCTGGGTTTGGATATTACCCTTACATGTAATGTATCAAAGTCATATTTGACAATTCAGACAATACAATAATCCAGCCTTTCCCCCTTCCTTCTGTACTCAGGGCTGCAAGCACAGAAAACAGTCATATATCTATCTTTTTAAACTCAACCAGACACCTTCAGCAAATATTTGATTTGGTAGTTTAAACAGACAGGTTAAATTCAGTTCCCAGATATGGGGAACCTCAAACTATGTATTCTGGCAGCTGGACCCAGGGTCCTTATACTCTCTACCATCCCATGGAACTGCAGTTTTAAAAGGAAACTGATAAGATTACTATTGGCTACACTTGGGCACCCTTAATGCAGTTTACCAATGGAGATACTGCACACAATAAACTCAGCAGTTGTCAAGTGGCACAAAAGTTTAAGTCTTTATCATGCATCTCTGACCTGTGAGCCAACTGCCTTTTGAATAAGAACAAGCTGGTCTTAGACTGCTAAACATGATCACTAGTCTACCTTCTATATCCTCATCAGGCTCATCTGGCTGACCTACTTTGCCACTCCCACTTTTGGCCTCCTAATCCAACCACGGCTGTGTATTCAGACTACCAGCCTGGGATACTATTCATATCTCCTTTAAATCCCTCAAACCACAGTCTCTCAAACCCTCTTGCTGAATGGTGCTCTTGAATATCTTATTGCTAAAATCTTAGCTCTAAGAACTCCATAGTTTTTGTATGATAACATATCCAATGAAGCAATAGCCAAGTGATAATGTATAACATAAGCCCCTTTGTTTCTGCTCCTTTACATACATGTTTAAGGAAGTACTGTCCTATGACTCTAATAATCAACTGAATTGACATGTTCTTCGTCCTTCTGTAATGAAGATACACAGGATACATCCCTAGTCTTTGTATACTCCAGTTGGTTCCTTTCTTTAAACCTGCAAAATAATGCCAATCAACTCACAATTCACAACCACAGAAGAAAATCTTACATTTCATAAAGGAAAATGGAAAGCATACATATCAGCTCCATTCCTTTGCCCGTGAGAGAAAATAATAGTGCCATAGTTGCAAATTGTTAGATGCCCTTTGGCATCAATTGTACAGTTACAGAATTCAGCTCTCCTTGGCACAAAAAGTAGGTTACTTCATCTGGAAAAAAATCAAGATGTTTCTGCCCCCTGCCCTCTAACTATGGGTTTGACTGAGTACTGCCATTGCACCTGAATTGTGATGAACTGGCACACTACTTTCTTGTGCAAACCTTGCCATGCCGATTCATGCAATGCCTAGTTACTGCAATACTGGGAGGGTGGGGTACCCTTAAAGGCAAGTTAGTACCAAATGCAGAAACCCTGAGCCCTATGGGGAATGGGTGGGGTAGCAATATGAGAATATATAAATAAATGAACTGGAACAAATCCCTTCAGCAATATGAATCCACGTCACAAGCCTTTATTGGCATAAAATAAACATACAAAATCAGCATACAAAATTTGCCCATTATTGCTCACAATTATAGACACTGGTACTAAAATACTAAATACTAAAATATATACATGGTCCTTCTGTAACTATAGGACATTCCTTCAGCTAAGTTAACTCACTTAAACGTCATCGGATACTGACAGAAGCTAGCAAAATTACTGCTGGCTATATGTGGTCATAATACATAGACATTGGTTGGTATTCATCTAGACTTACGTCTATTATTGTTAGCAGAAATTTTGCTACATTCTCACACACTGTGGGATCCATGTTGTTCAAAAGCATAGGTATCTTAAGAGCATCAGTTAGATTGTTATACAGAAATGGGATAAGTGCAGATTGTGACATTCTGATTTTTGCAAACCTTACACAATGAAAGAGGGTATGATCGAGTGTCTCCACCTGACCCATATTGCATGGACATAGCCTCCTCTGTTTATCAATTTGTTGATATCTGCCATAGAGCAGCATAGAAGGCATTAGATTGAATCTGGCCAGTGTTAAAGCTCTTCTTAATTTAGGGTTGGTGATCCACTGTAAATAATTGGCCATGTGTCCTTGTTCAATTGGAATAAGCAGGGTCAGGGGGGAACACGTTTTCCTCGCAGCTGTTATCATATCCCGATACTCTTGTTCTAATAGCTTAGTTTTCAAGCAGCTATATGCTTCTGATAGGGAAAGAGGGACTAACGACTCTAATGAAAAGCCAAGAGTGTTGATTTTTCCCTCAACTAGTTTCAGCCACCTAGAATTTGCATAGTCGGAAAGCATGAGGTGTAACAAACTGGAGTGATCCTGCAGAGCAATATGAATCTACATTAGAACAACTGTAGTGTCTGTCAGTGTATTCAGGAGCTGGTTTAAAGCCTTCCATGGCTCGAGACCCACCTATCCAAAGGAATGCCTTCCAATATGAGCCCAGGAGCCAAGTCCTTTCTTAGCCAATTCTCTGTTCACTGCCATAGGGAGGTTAAATCAGCAGCAGTCATTTCTAGGATGTCTGGATTGCCATATGAGTTTAAGCTCTAGAACCGTGGTGGTGAACCTTTGGCACTCCAGATGTTATGGACTACAATTCCCATCAGCCCCTGCCAGCATTGCCAATTGACCATGCTGGCAGGGGCTGATGGGAATTGCAGTCCATAACATCTGGAGTGCCAAAGGTTCGCCACCACGGCTCTAGAACCTTCCTGCTCTATTTTGGAAGAGATGGTAAGATAGTGTTATCCAGTAGGGGTCTTTCTAGATATTTTCTTTTTTTATATTAGTATAGATGATTATGCAAATATTTAATGTTGTGGATATGTGGGAGACAGCAGATTGTAGTTATGGACTAGGACCGGTATTACATTGTTTTTATCAGTAGGTGTTATGCTGCTTTTTGTATGCTTCCTTTTTACCTTTATTTATTCCACCTTGAGTCTGAAGACACAGGTGGTCCACAAATAATTTTAACGAACAACTTGCATTTCATTTTTAAATTACCTAGAGCTTAGGCTGTTGAGGCTACATTTAAAATGAGCAAAGCAACCAGAACAAGACAATTCAAAATTGGAGCAGGGTCAGTCTGATAAACCATGATGGGAGGCCACTGTTTGTAGCTCTCATTGCAAACTCCCCTCTGGAGAACACTGAAATGACTTCTCCTTGACAAGCGTTACTTAAATCTGAATTTTAAAAGAGGTCCTATTAATACAAAAGGTTTGTGATTTAATCAAAACAGAATAGGATTTTGTTTATTATCATTGTTAACAAATATTAAAAAAGAAAGGATTTGTGAACATAAAAAGCAACTCATAGCTCAAGGCACTGCTATATGCAACTTGCAGGAAATATGAGGCTTAAGAGTTGCTTTAATAAATTGGTATTTTTCTTTTTTTTCCCATAAAGTTATCTTCAGTCTTCTTTTTGGTGTGCTGATCTAAAAATTAAAAATGCAGGCCAGTCATCAGGAAAAATTTTACTTACTGTTTTAATAAACTTTTGTTTATGCCTAGAGGTGCTGTTAAATTACCAACCAGACATTAATATACAGTACCCAAGGGATTCTGTATATAAATGTGATTATTGCTCTGTGATTCGCACAGAGCTTGCAATGCACATGGATATCTTCTGGACACAAAAGAGAATGTAAATCTAACTCCTAATGCAGTATAATACCAAGTGTACATCATTTCCTGCAATTGTGAAGTTGATGGTTAAGTGTCTGTCAGTATTAACAGGAACCACACAGAGACAAGGTAGAGGTGTCTGCATGCTTGGGGGACTCCCCAGACATGAAGGAAATATTTCTTCCTAAATTATTAAAAAGGAAATCCTCTGAATAGCCTGATAAGGATCGTGTTATGGAATGTTAAGGGCAGTTGGGAATAGGGAGAGGATAAAGGAAGCAAAAGGTGGATGGAAAAATGACCAGATCAAGTCCCTAAGAACGTGCCTTATGTTAGTTCTTGATCTTTGATTCAATAAACAGACTCTGGACTGTTGATCAGCAGAGTTTATTGGAAAGGTAATGAAGCACCCAGCTTGCAAGCAGCCACTTCTGCTGAACCTGGCTTTTGCGACTCCCTTTATCCAGAAACAATCCCTCCCATTTTCCCAAAGAATGTGAGGAAGAAGATGCCAGATCCTCTGAAGATGCCAGCCACAGATGCAGGAGAAACGTCAGGAGAGAATGCTGCTAGAACACGGCCATACAGCCTGGAAACCACACAGCACCCAAGTGATTCCGGCCGTGAAAGCCTTCGACAATATAATGTGAGAAAGAGTTACATCAGAGCCTAAGCGCCCCAAGTTCAGCGACAGACACAGATAAAGTCACCTGGCCTCCTACCCTAGGCTGACCAGCCGTCCCGCTTTTCGCGGGACCGGCCCGCCTTTGGACAATTTGTCCCGTGTCCCACGGGTTCTACAAATTGTCCCAATTGGGGAGGCTGCTGCACTGCCTTGGGGGCGCAAGGCAGTGCGGCAGCCTCCCGTGTGCCCGGCTGCAGGAGCGCACAGGCTTCTGGGGCTCGCCGTTTGCCGCTCTGTCACAGGGCGGCAAACCGCGAGCCCCAGAAGCCGTGCACTGATTACAAAATTACAAAATTATCTAAACAACAATATAAAAATACTATAATTATATACAGGCTATTTCCTAACTTGAGGGGATGAGTAGACTATCATTCACCCCAATAGCATATTGGGATTATTCTGCCCATAAGAGGTTGCTATTATGAACGATCTACACTAGTCTTTATATTAGTCTCTATAGCGTGCATGCTCAGCCATCCTTTGGATACACAGTTTATAACTTTCTGCAACTCTGCCCGAAGAAGTAAGGGTCTGTAGCTGATGAAGAAGAGTTTTTGTAATTGGCTTTAAGTCTTGCAAAGTGGCTTAATGGCATTTAACTTCTTCAATAAGTGCAATGAAGTCAGCATCGTAGTCTACAGGGGATGCTGTGACAGTGTATCAGCAATAGCTAGGGTCTTATCTGGATGGTGCTCTGCTTGAGGGTTATATCTCATCAGGTGTAGAAAGAGTCTTTGACATCTCATTGAAACTTTATCCAAATCTTTGCAGTTTATCAGTGATTCTAGAGATCTGTTGTCAGTGAAGAGTTGGAAGGAAAACAAACCAAAGAGATATTTGGAAAAAACATTCACAAGTCCAGACTGCCGCTAAACATTATTTCTCAATCTAAGCATATGGAGTTTCTGTGTCAGTGAGGGTTCTGGAAAATCAATTGCTTAAAGCGACAGTCACTCCTTTTATCATTTTCAACTTTTTAAAAACTGTGGGGGGGGGGAGGAAAGAGGGAGGGAGAGTTCATATTATCCTGTGGTGGTGCCATTTAGCCAAAAACTGCTGATTAAATAAATTGCAAGAAATTTCAAACAGTTTTTAAGATAACACACCAGTTGGTAATAGGATTGTGATTCCAGACAGGATACGCTGAGTTGTTTTCACACCTATGGAGAATAAAACTGATGAAAACCAAACTGAGAAATGGATTTTAGTCCATTTATTAAATTTGTTAGCTACTTCATTGACATTGCTCCAACAGATTGACACACAGACAGTCTTTTGGAAGTTCTATGGCCAATCCAGAGGCATCAAATTTCAGGAAATGGGAGGTGGGACTCTTTCCCTTTACTTGGTTCTGAAAACTACTTCTTCAGGGTACATTGAAGTTACCGGTAGAAGTTGCAAAGCCATTTCTAAACCTTCTCAGGTTCTCTCTCAAGTAGCAATGTGTACTTACACTACATTTACATACATTTTCAACCATGGGAGTGACTCCCCAAAGTGTCTGTCATTAAAAAGTAATGTGAGAAATGTCCTCAGTTGGGATTTGCTTTCACATCAGATCTGTTTTGAAGAAAAATTCATCTACAATCCTGTGAGAAAAGTTCAGAAACATTCCCACAGAGGAGATGCTTCAAAGCTTTCTTTCCTACCAAGGGAATGAGACAGACTTTTCTTTCCTGTACACCATATTAAGAGAAATGGAATTAAAAGCGATTCGCAATAGCTTTTTTAACGGATCAGAATGCAACAGGTTTAAAGAGGAAGGAGTTTACCTGTGTTGACTCAAAACACAGAAATTGCTTGACTTGCAAAATACCACAGCTAGCAGGAACAAACATAAACAGAGATCAGACATTAATAGGCACTCCAACTATTTACCTCCCATTCTATAAGGACAGTTTAAGAAAAAATTATATGATCAGTTATTTTGTGGGCCCAATTCATAGGCCCATTGTGTAAGAATTTAAGTCTTTAGGATGGTTTCTGTGTAGCAAATATTTGTTCAGTATATTTTTATCCTGCCCCTGTCCCCAAGGAGTTCGGAATGGTACACTAGTTTCCTCTCCTCTATTTATCCTCCAAACAATAATGTGAAGTAGGCTAGACTGAGAGGGACTAGCCAAGGTCATCCAATAAGCTGCATGGGAGAGTGGGGATTTGAACCTAAGTCTCCCTAGCAAACACTATCTGGCATAACAATCAGATGCACATGTTTCAAATAAGTGTGACACAGTTGCGGTGGTACTTAAAAAATTAAGCATCAACTCTTCTTTATGAAGAAAAGCAAAGTGAAAGTTTAATCATACAGAAGCTTAAAAGGGTCTCTAGATTTAGCCAGTGATATTTAAAAATGCTTCCTGTAAACACCCCAAAGGAGATCAACCTGCCAGATTTTCCTTTACCTTGATACAATATTTCTTGGGTTAGAAGAGGATGATTTTTTTGAAAAAAAAAAGAATCCTTCTTTTTTAATTTTGAAAGCATAATCATGGTATCTATTAACCTGTTTGTAAATTCAAAATCATTTGCTTGCCTGATTTTTCTGGATTACATGTACATTGTAGAGAACAGCTTTAAAGATTGGAAACTTATTCAGGAACCCAGAATTCAAATCTGGGTGGTGGGAATAGGGTGGATATCGAGTACTGGAGGGCGAATATCTGTTTAACATTTTACAGACAAATATTGAATTCCCATTATTTTGATTTTTCTTGAGATATTTCCTTTTGAAACAAATATGCAGAAGAAACAAAGCCTCTGTACAGATAATGTTCTATAGCAGCATCTGTACAATCTTCTCAAAGACAGAGGTTTTTAATAATAGGTCTTTTAAATGTCTCCATTTAACTCTTTAACCAATGGCAATCGAATAATTTTTGAAATTCTCCAAAAGGCAAATTCTTAAAAACTGAATTATATTTTCACTGGTTTGGCATTACAGAAATCTGTTTTTGCTTCTTTTACATTTACAAATAAAACTAAAGAAAGCTTGTATTTTATTGCAAGAGAAACATCACTAGAATTGCTTCTAAATATTTTTGGATTCATATTTTAGAATTAATTGTTTGCAGTAGAACTGATACTTTTTAAAAATTGCAATCAGATAATCTGAACCAGGGTTGTCTCATTTTAGGGAACAAATCAACTTCAGGGCAGTCTATTTGTTTATTGGATTTCTAGACTACCCTTCCTCTTGATATTCTCCATAAATTTTGCTGTTTGACTCACAGCTGCATACTAAGGAAATATAATGTCTCTAAGAAGACAAGGCATTAACCATTGTTGATTCTAAGCTGTTGTTGATTCTAAGCTGGTTTGGGGCATTCAACCATAGTGAGTATGAAAATAATATATATTTCTATCAACATTCCAGTTTGTTTTTTTCTTCTCATTCAAACATAGTTTGTTTTTAGGTGAAAGCACTGAAGCATCCTTCCTGCTACTTTTGCTTACTGAATAAGACCCACTTTTTAGCTGTTCTCTGCTTTTCTCGTGATGGCCAAATGACCGTTCTTGGCCTTACAACTCCAGGCCTCCCATATTCAGATGAGGAGGAAAGAGCTGTGACATCATCACATGGGGCCTGAATGGTTGTTTTGGTGTTTGTTCTTGCCTGCATTTGAATGCAGTTGAAACGGCTGCCTACTTTTACATCAATAAAGTCCCAATACATATACTATTGTTTCAACATTGGAATCATTTTCATATAGCTTAATACCACCCTGTATCAATCACCTTCATAGGCAGGAACTGCAGACTGAAAAAATTGCAGTTACTTTCGAAGCTGGCACCTCATTTCCCTAGGGACTAGCAAAGCTAATGAAAAGGCATGGGGTTGGTCCAAGTAGAATCAATTCCTGTATCTCAGTGTCAGCACTGTACTAAGAATGCATGTAAAAGTGACCATTCAAATGACTTGAGCAGGTGACCCAAATCACATAGACCTAGTGCAACACAAAATAGAAGGCACACATATTGCTTTTATGGTGGAAGGAGTGATTCACAAATATTTCTTCAAAGGGTCCACTGAGCACATAGAAGGGGCATTAGAGCTATGTCCATTAGCCAGGAAAAAAGAATGGTAGCCTATTCAAAAAGATACCCTCCTTAAACCAGATGAGCATAAGTGGGACTTCTCTAGTAGTCTCTGATTCTCTAATAATTTATAGAGATGATCAATACACTTCCATTTTTTTCCAAGTCTGCTTTTTTTTGTTTTTCATGGAGAGCTGACTGAAAAATGCCTATCTCTTCTTTTGGACTGGCAGCATGTCATTCTACTGTGTACAATAAAGAACAAACGTAATTGTGCGGAAGTCTGCATCTCCAGAACTACTTCCCTGGAATGACAGGAGAGATCTTTCTGAAGCTGACAAGGGAGGCAAAGTCACTAAACCACCTAGGAGACATCCCATACCCAAATATCCTTCCCCTTGGCCAACAGCATGGAGGTGTACAGCAGGGTTCCTCTGATTTAGCAGAAAAGGTGAACTTTTATGACATTGTCAGCCAGTACACCAATCCCTGTCTTTATTTTGCTTGCCAAAGAAGTCTGAGATGCTGGTGAGGATTGGTGCAATGGTTATTATGTGACAGAGGCATTTTTGACCTTCAAAAACATGCTGAAGGAATAGGCTACCGAAGATTATTGAAGGCAGCTAAGGAAAGAACCAAGTGCTGGTACTTGAGGGGAAGAGAAAAGATAAGACCAAGGTCAAAGATGGAGTCCCAATGGATGGGGAGAGAAAAACAGTGGTGTATCTAAGGTATGGCAAATATGGCATGTGTTCTGGGTGCCTCTTGAAGGTGAGTACCATCCCTGCCTGCCCATTACAGCTGCATCATCTGTGTGCCTCATCTCGCTTTACCTGTCATTGGCTCCTCAGTGCCATTCAGCTTCTGGTGGCACTCCATATGCCCCATACTCAGCTGAGCTTCAGAGAGAGGCTCCCGCCACTCAGATCCAGCAACAAGGCACATGGCCGGCCAATAGGAGGACTGACTGCAGGGCTGGGTAACTGAGGGGTGTGCCAATATCGAGGGGTATGCCAACACCATAGGCACTATTTTCCATAGAGATGTATCATCATGCCATCTTTCCTGAGATCTGATAGGGAGATGAAAATACCATGCCATGAAAGGTTCATCACATCCTGCACCATTATCCCTCATATAATGCAGCTAGGGGGAAGTTCCTGGTGTCTTTGTTGATTGACAACAGGATCCTCACAGACCAACAGAAAACCCTTTTCCTTCTGGACAATGGCTCAAGAGAAGTCTTAAGAGTTGGCTGCCAGGTTCCTCTGCACTGTAATGGCAAAGTGTTCTTAATGTAACCCTGGAAACACTTTATTTGGCTTTTAATTTTCAGTTTGAATTTTTAAAATAGAACCCAAGTTTATTATATGCTCCTTTATAAATTTGTATCCTTTTAAAAAATATGTATTACTGTTGTTATCTGAATGCCATTAAAGGTTTCCGTTCAGAGTCTTAGCCACTGTCTGTGCAAAAAGTTTGTATTGTATCTGGCTTGGGGAAAAACACAGCAAAGCAGGTAAAATCCAGAAAGTACATTATTAAGAAGAGTTTGAATTTATACCCCACTTTTCTCTTCTCAAGGCAGTTTGCAAACTGCTTTCCCTTCCTCTCCCCACAACAGACACTTTGTGAGGGGGTGGAGCTGAGAGAGTTCTGAATGAACTGTGACTTGCCCAAGGTCATCCAGCAGAAGCGGGGAAACAAATCTGATTCACCAGGTAAGACTCCACCACAAACCCAGTTCTCCAGATTAGAGACCATCTGCTCTTAACCACTATGTCACATTCCATGGATGCTCCCTGCCCCCCCCCCTCTAACTCTGCTTCTATTTGAACCAGAGCAAAACCTACATGTGGAAGCAACCTGAGAAATGAAATTGGGACCAGCAAAGTCAGTTACAGCTCCATTGTTATGGACACATGTCCACCGTTTGGGGCATTTTAGTAATAAGAAAGTAGGTTTCTTTACAAACGTATCTTTCTAAAGCAAAAAGTTCATACTAAACTAAAAGAAACATTTTTCAATTGATTAGAAAATCTGAGATTATACTATTAAGTACCTATGAGAAGTAAAAATGGGCTGTAACCTGTCTCCTTTGTATTTCTACGTTTCTTTCTCAACTTCTCTATACATAATTAATCTTTCTCTTTATCTTGTTCCTTTTGAATATCTTTGTTCTTTCCTAGTTAAATTATTTACTACCACCTCTTCTTTTAATTTAAGCTCTCTTTATCTTGTGAGCTTCTTTCTTTTATTCTGAAATCTCTGCTGTCTAAAAGCATAATCAGATGACATCCTCTACTGAACAACTTAAAAATCCCAGTGCATTCGTGAAAATCATTTAACTGTGTATTTATTGATGGCAAGGTATGTCATGCGGATATGATGCCAAAATACTTCAGAGGGATACGAATTAAAAGGTCAAGGACTTCAGGGCTACAGTTGCAACAGATTTACACATTATTTCCCTCACCCACAGTAGAATTTCATAAAGCCTGTTAACAGATACAATTTAGCAGATTAAAGACGATACCACATAGAACTGCATCCCTTTAAGTCCATTAACTTCAATGAATTTAGATGGGTGTAACACTTTAGGATTGCACTGTAACTGTTTTTAAACAATTAGTCATTGAACCAACCTATTAAAACAAGCCATAGAAAGTCTGAGGATACAGAAAGAAAACAGAGATTCCAGTTAATAGGGGGAAGGGGTGTTCTATTTGAACATATTGCTTGAGGACAACAGCACTCATCACCTTCTGACCTAACAAGTCCCACAAAGCCCAGCAACAATAGTTTGTGCCCTGCTAGTGGCTTGACCTAGATAGCCTAGGCTAGCTTGATCTTGTCAGATCTCAGAATCTAAGCAGGCAAGTATTTGTACTGGAGACCTCCAAGGGATTCCAGGATCATGACAATATCAAACAGAACTACATAGAGGTAGCCAATAGCAAACCACTTCCGAATGTCTCTTGCCTTGAAAACCCTACAGGTTTGCCAGAAGTCAGACATGACGTGATGCTTGACAATCCCTCTGTTTTTTTGCAGCCTAAGACAGGAACCAAAAACAGGCTTATCAAGTTGACAAGCTGTGTTTGGTTTGGAGGTCAAGGTATGCAAGCTCATTTTAAGGGCTTAATATTTTTTTACAGCAATGCCTTTTGTTCCCACTCTGTAAACAAGGGAGTACTGTGGTTAAATCTATATATTTATTTGTACTTTTAGATTCCTAATAGGCAATAGAGATTTTTTTTAAAAAGCTCGGTTTGTTCCCAGAACTGTCAACCTTCCGCACATGCAGAAAAATGCACTTTCAATCCACTTTCAATCCACTTTGCAGCTGTGCAGAATAGCAAAATCCACTTGCAAACAATTGTGAAAGTGGATTGAAAGTGCATTATTCTGCATGTGCGGAAGGGGCCTCAGTCAGTGTATGTCAGTAAGTGGGTAGACACTAGAATAACTGATGCTGTACTTGCATGGAAATAACATACTAAATTCCACATCTTTATTCAGAATGCCTAATAGGTTCAGTAGGAGTTCCTTCCTGATAAATGTACCAAAAGAACCAAAAGCCACAATTTGTATCTTAGTCAAAACACATATAGACACACATAGGGGGGATGAGTTTCCTCACATAACCTGTTTGGTCTTTTAGAAGGAAGTCTGCCTCAGACTTCAGGAGATGTCTGCACTAAATTCATATCATATCTGCAAGAATAGGTTATAACACAAGTAGGAGAAGAGCTTAGTGAGAGAAATGCCCCCCTCCAATCTAGTTTCCTGTCTTTACCCCTCCCCAGCTTCTTTTATAGGTTTACAGAAAAATCTGAAATGTTTGAATTTCCCACCAATTAAAATTTTAAAAACCTAAAAGGTGCACTTCAAATCTTAAATAGAAAAGGAGAAAGAAATTGAGGGAGAAGACAGGCAGGGGTAGGGAGGGCTCGAACTGGGCAATGCATTTAGTACGTGAGGCATTTAATACTCAGGTAGGTACAATTGGGAACAAGAGTCTGGGTGTTAAGCCAAAAACCTCAAAGAAAGCAAAAGTATTTGAGGAGGGATCTGCAGGAAGAGAAAGAGAAATGACACTACACACATGTTCTGTACTTTACAATATAGTTTATTACAGGCAATTTATTTAACATTAAAATAAGTCCACTGACTTTCAGGTGAAGTACGTGAGAGGGTCATATATATTTTCCTAAGTCTGGGAAAGAGCTCGTTCAGCAGGAACTCATACATAATGAAACAGAATAAATCACCAGAGATTAAGTTGTCTTTCATTAATAATAGGTGTGCCCTTTCCCAAAGGAATGGCAGATGTTTCAAAATACAGTCAGGTTGAGGCTTTCTAAAATGATGTATGATATTTGCTGCTAACCATTTTCATCAAATTATTGAATTAATTACTAACATTACTCCTATTTGTTCTAAATTTAGATAGAAGTAAATTTAAAATAACCTTACAAAGCGGGGGGGGGGCACTCTTTGTGGCTTCCTTCCTCTCACTACTGTATCTGCCGTGACTATGTAGGACTGGCTTGTTCCTTCCTCTACTAGCTTCAAAGCAGTATTAGGGCTGGAGGCTTCTAACAGCGGGTAAGAACCTGGGGTGCCCGTGCAGCCAGCCTCTCTCTGGCCAGCCTGCTCACCTGCAGCACTGCTGCCAGTAATTACTTGGCTCACGTGGAATGGGGTGTGGATTCCAGCTCCCCGCCCATCTGCCTGATTCATTTGACAGCGGAGAAATAATTCTGGCACTGGATTGGAATCCCCCCTTCTCCCTGTGCCTGCCTGGCAGCTCAGGCAACAGTGGCTCCTTCATCCTCCATTTTCCTCCAGCCCAAGGACACATTTTATTTTTCCTTCCTTCCTTCCTTCCTTCCTCACTTCACTTGGTTTCATTCCATTCCATTTTGCTCTGATCTCCTTTGCTTTGTTCTGCCTTCAACTTTTATCCCACCCTTTCAGGATCAAGGCGGGTCACAACAAATTCAAACAATTAAAATCACATCATCTACAGTTTAAAATCCTCATTATCTATTCAAATTCTAGTGGCACCCTTAACCCCATAACAGTAACAGAGAACCAGTAAAAGAGGGGAAGGTATAAGGAAGGGAAGAAGAACAGGGTACCCTCAGTAAAGGGATCAGGAATAAAAAGTGGTAAAAATATAGATAAATAGTTAAAAGAGAGGGAGGGAGGCCAGCTAGGATGGAAACTGTCAGTCCCCCCAATCAGGCGATAAATCACTTGCTGGTTTCAAGGATTTTATTGAAGACATGAAAGGAACATAGGAGGACAGTTCTGGCAAAAAAGACGCCAAGCAGTTGATAATATGTTGTAGCAGATCCCCACCCCCACATGTGAAACAAGAAGTCAAAACAGTCCAGCTAGGAGGCCCATCCCGGCTGCAGACCTTCAAGGCCAGAACAAGTAGATAAAGCTGCACCTGCAAAAAGCAAAAGCAATCCCCAGTAATTCCCCCCTCCCAACAATGGCATCCTGACAGAAACTGTCACTGTCCTCAACCATAGGTGGAGTCTTACAGGCTCTGTGGAACTGCATTAAGTCCTGCATGGCCTAGGTTTCACTTGATAGAGAGTTCCACCAGGCCAGTACCAGAACTGAGAAGGCTCTGACTCTGGTTGAGGACAGCTAGATGCTTCTAGGGCCAGAAACTACCAGTATGTTTTTACCAGATGAGCGTAATGTTCTTTGGGGCATGTATCAGGAGAGGTGGTCCAACAGGTGCAATGGTTACAAACCATTTTTGCTTTAAAGGTAAATACTGAAACCTTGAACCTGATTCAGAACTCAACCTGGAGTCTGCGGAGCTAGCAAAACATCAGTTGCATATGTGCTCTCCATAGAAGCCCCATAAGAACCTGTGCTGCTGCATTCTGGACCAGTTGAAGTTTCTGGAGCAGCCTCAAGGGTTGCCCACTGTACAGAGAGTGACGGTAGTGTAATCTGGAGGTGACCATTGTATGGATCACTGTGGCAAGGTCAGGTGGGATAGGAAGGACATCAGTCACCTAGCAGGTGGAAGATGGAAAAATGTCATTCAGAGATGCACCCAAGCTCAGATAGTTAAAACTGGTGTTAACTGCATACTGTCAACAGTTGGAAAGTGACATCCCAACCCACTGTCTTTCAGGCCCAGCCACAGAACCTCCATCTTTGATTAATTCAGTTTCAGCTGACTCTGTTTCAACGACTTCATCATAGTTTTCACACAACTGGCCAGTACATCTGGGATAGCATCCGGCCAGCCACCCAAGGACAGATACAGCTGGATATTCTCTGTATGCTGATGATAGTCCAGCCTGAAACTCTGGACTAGCTGGGTGAGGGGAGCATATGACACTAAATAACACTGTGGAGAGGATTACCCCCCCCCCCGAGGGGCTCCGCATACAAAGGGTATTATGGTGATACCCTCTCCCATTGTGTAACCCTCTGTCCCTGATCTTGAAGAAATGAGGCTATCCATTGCAGGGCTGTTTTACATATACCAGTATTTGGCAAGGCAGTCTGGGGCACATCTTGGGCTGGCAGGGGAAATCTTGTGACCCAAATGCCCCTTGCCTAAGTTACAGGGGGGTGCAGTTGGCCACCCATCCCCTCCCTCCATCCCCTCAGGCCAGTAAGGGCAAGTGAGGGCCAAGCAGGCTGGTGATCAGGCAAGAAAGGTGGGTGGGTGAGCTGCAGCCCACAGGCTCCTCCCTCCCTTCTAGGCCAGGAAGGGCAAGGAGTGACCGGTGAGAGTATGCAGGCTGGTGACTGAGCCCTGAGAAAGGCAGGTGGGTGAGCCGTGGCCCACTGCAGGCTCCTCCCTCCCCCCGCCCAGAGGAAAGCCAGGAGGGGCAAGCAGGAAGCTGTGAGTGGGTGCAGACCGATGATCAAGTGAGAAGGGTGGGCAGATGAGCCATGGCCCGGCTTTGGCTGTCCCTTTATCACCTACACAAGGACTCCCCTCTGCATGTGTGTCTCAACCAGAGCTGCTACTGCAGCATTAGCCACCCAAGGTCACCTAGCACAGGGGTCTGCAACATGTGGCTCTCCAATTGGCCATGGTGGCAGGGGTGGGAAGCAAACCAACCCCACCTACCACTTGCAGCCAATCAGGGCCCTTCCTGGGCCAGCTGTTCTGCAGTCTATCCCTTTCAGCACATCAGTTTGCACATAGGCACGCCACATTGGAAGCCTGCTTTCAGCTTGGCGCAGGCTTCCTTCCTTGATGCTCCAGACATCAGATCAAACCAGGGCAGGTGAGGATGAGGAGGAGAGCCTTGCCGAGGGGGAAAACTTGACTCTCTGCCCTGCAGGAGCAGCCAACCAGCAAAAACGCAGATCAGTCCAACCTGGGAAAATCGCATCACTCTGCAGATTGTTGTCTTGGAGAGACTGGTGTAGCCTATGGGTAGAGTCATGAACCTCCAGGACCTCCCCAGCCTGGTAACGGCAGAAGGGGGAGGAAGCAGGAAAACAGCACAGAGGGGACCATCATTTTTATTTTTGTGTTATTTAGGGGAAGTGAACAGAGCTTGTCTCAGGTGCCATTTTATGTAGATACACCCCTGAAGGCAGTGGGTCAGTAGATTGTAATTGACAGTGTCAAACACCGATGTCAGATCAAGTAATAACAGCAGCGCTGATCAGGCTGGATCCAACTGTCTATGGAGATCATCTGTGAGGGCAACCAATGCTGTTTCCGTCCCATGGTCCTGTCAGATGCTAGACTGAAATAAGAACAGAGCCGATGTCTCCTCCAGGAAAGCCTGGAGCTGTTTCAGTGCCACTCTTTCAACTATCTTGCACACGGACAGAAAATCTGATGCTAGGCAGAAGTTGGATAAATTGGTGGGATCCAGAGATGATTAATTCAAGAGCAGCCTTACTTGCTACTTCCTTTCAATTCCCCCAAACTCAAGGACAGATTAATAATGTCCACCAGGAGGGCCCATACCACATCACCACTAGCTTTCACCAACCATGACAGACATGGGTCTAAGAGGCAGGTGTAGCATAGCAGTGACATAGTTGTTAAGAGCAGGTATACTCTAGTCTGGAGGAACCGGGTTTGATTCCCTGCTCTGCCGCCTGAGCTGCGGAGGCTTATCTGGGGAATTCATATTAGCCTGTGCACTCCAACACACACCATCTAGTGACCTGGGGCTAGTCACAGTTCTTCTGAGCTCTCTTAGCCCCACCTACCTCATAGGGTGTTTGTTGTGAGAGGGGAAGGGAAAGAAGTTTGTAAGCCCCTTTGAATCTCCTATAAGAGAGAAAGGGGGATATAAATCCAACTCTTCTTCTTCAGGTGACTGCTTTCACAGCAACCAAGATTCTGTCAACATCACCCAAAAAGAGTCAGCAGAATTGGTCCAACACAGTAACAGAAGATGGCCAAGGAGGCTCCATTCCTTTGCCTTATCATGTTTCTCTCCTGGGGTGGGGGGTGGGGGTGTTAACCCTCTCCATTTTTTTCACATTTTTCTGCAAACTTGAGGGGTCCTCCAGGTCTCCAAAATAATTCCCCTTATTTATTTATTAGCTTGATTGATTTCTGAAATGCCCTTCATCTGAACCTAGCCCCATTCTCTGGATTTTTCTATCCATATGAGGGTCACAGCCAGAATTATAGATATCATCCTGCCCTTCTCCAAGGTGCTCAGAGCAGCACATTTCCTTCTCTGTCTTGTCTCCCAACCTTGCCTGATGAGACAGCCTATAATTGGAATTTGTATTATAAGCATTCAGAATAAAATTGTGGAAAGATATTACAGATGTCTACAAATGGGTGATTCAAACCAGTCAGTTACATAGAAAATAACAGGGAAAGCAAATTCCTTTTTACAGTTTTTGTAATGTTGGAAATAAAGGCCTCAACCCATCCTCTTTTTACAATGATGCCTGAAGCTGCATCTCTAGTATATTACATTCATTAATGTTTTAGCTCAAGGCATGGTCCCTTATTTGGAATTGGGCTTGGTAACTTGTATGCTGTTTTAATACAAAATACCACTGAAGTACAGCATGGCACGTACACACACACAAAAACCCCCATCCTCATGAAGTAACCAGCACAGCCACGGGTTCTATTTTTTATTGTTTTCACATGGAATAACTACCACATGAATGCTATTTTAGGGGTCACTGGGATATGCCCATAACATGTATTGGCTGTACCTACCAAGTAACTAGTGTAAGGAGGCAACTTACTTTTCTTGACTGTGAGAGTTCACACACACTGCCACTTTTAGACACCAGCTTCTGGTTCAGCATCTGGTGCACTTCCTACACATGTAGACCTACACATGCCTTTCCAAATGCATGGAGAGTATCTTTATAGGCAAGTGATTCAGGCATCTCTCAGTGGTCTATTCTTATTGAAGCAATACCTGATCTTTCACCTCTTCTCTATTCATACATTTAATCTGTAAATTATGAGCTGTCTAGATGAGATGGTGTCATTTATAAGCCAATTATCCCATAGATACATATCCCACCCTTCCTCCAATGCACCTTAGTTTGTATTTGTGCCTTTTTTCAACTGTATGGGGCTTTCTAGATTTGGACACTTTATATGCCATGGTATGAAGCAAGAAGTAGTGGTTTTTCAACAGAAAGTAAACCTAATTTTGGAAACAGTTCCTTGTGAATTAAAAGTTTTTGATTTTCAATGACCCAGCATCATGTCCTTCAACATCAGCTCCACCACACTTGTTCCTGAAGTACTCTTGAAGTGGATGGCTTCAGATTTGAATTGGAAAATACGCTACAAAGAATGCATTGGAGGTTTTGGAAGCCATCGTTTTGTCACTGAGTTGAGTTTACGCTAGAGAAAGCCTGCTACAGAGGCCAGCAAGGTGCGGCTAAGCACTGGCTGAGCACAGCTGAAAGCAATTACCACTGCACACAGAAGTTTAACTGTGAGGAAAAACGTTATCAACAGTGCAGATATTTACAGTGCATACAGGAACTCAAACAGCAAACGGGCAGCATGCCCTGCAGCAACAGGTAATCCCTAAGAGCTAGTGCTGGTAAGCAAGCAGTTCTTTTATATAACAGGTAACCAATCATAATGAAGAACAGCTGACTGGTTTCAGCTGGCTCTGACAAGGTGCTGGGAGGAGCAGCTGTCAGACTAGGTCAGTTTGATCTACTTGTCTGCTCTCAAGATGTGACAGGTATTTTGGATACTGTAACACCCCTTCTCATCTTGAGTGCAGACTAGACTACATATTTACATGACAGTACAACAAGTGCAATAAGTACATAAGTACATATTTACATGACAGTACAACATAACAATAAGGCTATGTAGTTACAATGCCAAGCTCTGGTAACATCTTTTGATACTTTTGCAGAGTGCCTGCTTTTGTTAGAATGTCAGCACAGTTGTTTTCTGACTCAACATATGCAAGCACTATAGCACCCTTATGAACCAAGTGTCTAACATTCTGGTACTTAACCGCAATATATTTGGTTCTGGCCTTGAGATTCTCCATAGTGGCCAGATGTATACATGTTTGTGAATCTTCCAGAATTTTGTCCTGTTGTGCAAGTGAAACAAAAGCACACATTTATTTCCTCTTTTATTTCCTCTTTTTTGACATGGTGAGCATCATGGACCAGTCGGGTCCAGGAGGAATTGAGGACTCCTCTGATGAAGAATCAACAGGCAGCCCTGGATCCTGTCCCCAGCCAGTAGCAGAACAGGCAGAAGCAGTTCCTGTGGAGACAGACATGAACCCACAGCCAGAAACCAGTGCCATGACCCTCAGCCCTCCAACTCTGAGCTGGCTGTGGAAAGCCAGAAGCCAGCCTGTTCACCTGTCTCATCTCCACAGTCTCGGGAACAGAGGAGGAGAACATGCAGGGCCCTCCAGGACAGAAGATGAAGTGTGTGCCTGGCAGCCCAGCACAGACTCTGCATGGACAGTGAGGGTGAGTATTTACAGGAGCAGATCTGAGGTAACTGGTAGGTGCACAACATTAGTTACAGGCCCTTTTGAGTACTGTTGCCTGTATAAACAGCTGAAAAGGGCATAGCTGTGTGGAAGCAATGTGCCAAATTTCTGGTGGCCTTGTGGTGCCTGCTTTGAACCATCTGCTCTGTTTTGACCTTGGCCTGAATCTCAGGAGCTGTGCTTTTGGTTTATCCTAGGACTTGTCCCAGTGAGTTTGGGAACTTTTGTGCTTGACTTTAGAATGGAACTTGGGCCACGGAAACTGGGCTCTGTCCAGTGTGTCATACACTGTGTGTATGAGTGTGTACTGGGGAACCGTGACAGTGAAGTGTTAATTTGCAAAACGAAAGAAAAAATGTGAGCTAATATGAGAAAAAAACTAAGTCAGGGATGACGGATTTACTTAGTCAGACACACTTATAGCAAAGTATCGTGGGTAATACACTTTTGAATATTATGTTATATTATGTGCGTTACACCAAGATAAATTGTCAGGTGAAAATGCTACCAGGGACGCAAAATGACTTATTAGGCTACTCTGTTGTTCCCTGATGCTCATGACAATTATGAGACAAGTTTGTATTCTGCATACTGTATGTCTCTCTTGACTTGGGCAGTGGGAGACTGGAGTATGCTTGGGACAAATATTATTTCCTGTCTCCCCTGCGCTTCTCTGTCCTTCGCATGACGTGTCAGATGATGGACACCGAGGCAACGTGGCCAATTGAGAGGCTCCGAGGGGTGAAAAATTGAACGAACTCTCCGGATCGTGAATTTATGAGTGAAACAGTATACAACGATTATGTCAGATGCTGTGTTATAATGATTTGAAAAGCAACACTCTGACAATCGGTTACTTACTTATATCTTCATTCTGATATTTTGATTAAATAAACAAGACTGCTATCTACGCAACACAACCACTTAGTGCCACTGATCAAAACCCACTGGCACCTGCTGAGCGATGACTCGTGACTCAGGGACACCAAGCCACCCTTTGTTGCACCCCCTGAAATTCCATTTCGCACCCCCTGGGGGTGCGGGCAACCTAGGTTGCAAACCCCTGCTGCACGAGCCCAAGTCCCTGGAAACGTGTCCAACACCAGGAACTGAATGCACGCCACGCCCCTCCCGGAACGTCAAACTCCGTGCGTCACAGAAAGGCCGTAATGCCTGGAAAGAGCGGGCAGCCCTGCTTCTGTGCAGGACGCGTTGCTTGCCTTTCTCTTCCAAGCGGATGCTCAGGATATCATTTTCCGTCCTCTTGCTCGGCCGTGGGGGGCTTTGCAAGGGCCAAAGGGGGCTGGCGAGCTGTGGGGCCTGACTAGCGCTCGGAAGCAGCTGCAGGTTCATTCCCCGAGAGCCCCTGGCAAGTCGGCAGCTGCTCCTTCGCCTATGCGTGGCTCAGAAAACCATAATTTATATTATTTGGAGCGTGGCATCTTGCCGTCCTGGGGTCTCGTCATTCTCAACTGGCGCGCTTGCTTTCTGTTCCAGCCTGCCCCCCACCCCGACAGCAGGTTCTTTGGGTTTTGCGCTCCAGAGAAGAGATGGTGCGAGTCTATTAGCAGGCGCGTGGTAGTGATGGCGGCTTTCAGGGAGACTTTTCCTGTCACTGGATACGATTCCCACGACCAGCCGCGGCGGCGGGAGCGGCTTCCCACGAACGCGGTGGCCGCTGCAGAGCCCGGGCACAGGAGGGGCTGAAGGGAAGCCTCCGAGAAGCCCCCTCTCACCGACCCGGGGGTTTGCGGGGCGCGCAATGGGCATGCTAGACAGGCTGAGAAAGGAATGGTTCATCCTGGGCATCGTGCTGGTCATCGCGGTGGCCAAGCTGGAGCCGGCCTTTGGCGTGAAAGGGGGTAAGTGTGCCTGGAGACCTGGGTCAGGGGGAGAGAAGGCATGCCGGGTCCCCGACGCGAGTGCTCCCCCGGGCTCTTCTCGCGTGTTTCAGCTCCCTTGTTTGCAAACAAAAGAGGCACCGGGGGCGTGAGAACCGGAGCCTGGTCCTTGCCGGTCGCTGGGGATTCAGCCCGCCTGGGCTTTGGGGGCAGAGAGCGGAGTGCAGCACCTCCTCGTCGTGACTGTGTCCCTTCACCGCCTCGCTGCGAAGAGGGACAAGCGGCTTTTCAAGCGGTTTTAGGATCCCTTGAAAGCACGAGCCGCTCCTGGCTTTCCCTTTGCCCGCTGCGGGCAACTGCCCTGCTCGCCAACTTCCTGCCCGGCGTTTGCCCGCGCGCCGAAAGTGCCGAGCTGAGCGTTGCAACTGACACGTTGCACGGAGCCAGCGCAGCCCTCGCAACTTCCGTGCGGCTGTCCTCAGCTGGCGGGTCCGGCAAACTTGGGTGCCAAAACTCTCCTTTGCTCTCCTTCGAATGGCTTAGTGCGCTCTCCGAAGTGAGACCAAGAACTGGTTTTTCATATCCTTTACTTCAAATCAACATGTGAATCAAAGTCTGCACCTCACTAGTCAATTTCTTGAAAAAAGTGAGATCGTTAAAGGCAAGGGGGGGGGGAGGGGGAAGAGATTGCTAAAGGCAAAATATTGTCCTTTCTCAAATTGGAAAAAAAACCCCTCTGTTTCTAGTTGATAACTCTCACATAATTATCAAACTGCACTTGGCAAAATATACTGTTATAGTTGGAAGCAGCGTTTCGACTCCAGGACTGATCTGAAACGGAACTTAAACAAATACCCTATTAACTGGCACTGCATTAATGTTTGACTTCCTTACACCCTGATGATGTATCCATTTCACCTGGGAAAATTACTTGTGTTTAACTTGGGATAATTACCTCTTCTGTTCTGGAGAGAACTGATTGGAATACATGAATTATGTATATAAATTTATCTCAGTGTGTGAACAAGCCTGTAGAGAAGTAGCATTAGGCTTTTTTCCCACTGTCCTTATGTGGATTTTTTAGGAAAAAAAGAACTTACTTTGGGAGCAATTCTAAGCAGGACTACTTGGAAGTAACCCCCATTTTATTCAGTGGGGCTTATTCCTAGGAATTTTTTTTAATTGCAATATTTGTTACTTTGGCTTCCTTTATACACTGCCCAACACGATGGCAGACAACACCCACACTATCAATAATTCTCCATTGTGTGTGTTGCAAGTATTAAGACACATTTATATATATAATTTTGTAGTCTGAAAATGTTTTAATTGCACTGTCATCTACCTTAAGCTTACACAAGATGTTTGTTTAGTTATCAAAAATATGATAGTTTAAAAGAGTAGAACATATCATCAGGAACATGCCCTCAAACTGCTGGTAAGTGCAGCCTGAAACTGGCCAAACCATGGTGTGTTTTGAAAATTCTGCACCAAAATGGATTGACTTTGCTGTTAGGCTTTTAAATGGATGCACGCAAAATGGATTTTTGATTAGAAGTGCTCAACTGGTTACGCCTAGTAGAATCATAGCATTGGAAGAGACCACAAGGGCCATCCAGTCCAACCCCCTGCCATGCAGGTACACACAATGTATGTATGTTCAACCACTTCCCAGCAGTAGCTTTTTTTGCTCCATATAACTTCTAATTGAACAACCAGTTTCTGAAATGTCCTTTGGGAGAGTGTTTCTTATCTTATGTAACATTCTGATAAAAGCTTTTACTTGGCTTCATAAGAATGAGTGATAATGCAGAGTTTACCCAGCATATCTTTTAAAGCATGTGTCGTTTCTTAGTCACTGATAACAAGGTAATCCGAGATATTTTATTGTCTTTAGTGGCTAAGCAAACAGTAAAGCACCATGGTTCATGTGGAGGGTATGTAGAGCAAGGATCCAGGCATCACTCAAAAAGCAGAGTGATGGAAAAACTTTTTTTTCAAGGAAACGAACAATTCAGCACACTCAAACGTGCTGCTAAGGGTAATAATAATGTAAGAACACTTTTGTGGGTTTTTGCCTTACCTTGATCAGACCTATGGATCTAGACTCGGTTTCTTCCACTGGCTGCTGTATATAGTATCTTTGTTCATTTATAAGCATGTGGGCCTTTCAGTAGCCACTTGGATAGTTGCTCTTGAAACGTGGCACAACCAGGCTAGTAGTAATTAAAGGACCGGGGAACAGCAATTGTTTACATATGTCTGAATCTGTGTTCTTCTGTTTATTGTGGGAATTAGAGAACACCTCCTCCCTTTATACCTTGCTGCAAATAGGTGACATGTTTTTCTGTTTCCTTTATGCCAGAGAAACTATGGTTGGTGCAAAGCTGGGCTTGGACATGAAGATATTTGGTTGGCTCTTTAATGTTCACATCTATAGTTTAGAATGGAACAAAAACAATGATGTAATAGTATGATTGAGAAAAGCTGGTTCTTGGAAGATATTGTTTTTTGGGAAGGCCAGACTTGGAAACAGAACTGCACCTGTGCACCTTTTGGTGTCCACAACTTTATTTTCCCTCTTCTACCTGGTTGTTTTGTATGCAGTCCTTTTTACAGCAGAGTTTTGACATCTCCTTTAAAGTTGAGCATGGAAGAAGATGATTGCTCATGTGTCCATATATGTGAAAATTCATTGAGATTTGAAGATTTCCCCCCCCCCTACCATTCAAAGAATATATGATTGCAGAGAAAATAGTTATTTTCTTGGTTAGGCGCTGTTGCAGTGCTGCTTAGAATGATGTTCAAGAATCTAATGCATGTCTCTTGGAGAGTGTGATATTAAAGAAATGATACGACGTGCATCTTATACCTTTTCTGTAGCACCCTCCGTGAGACATTCATTCATTCATTCATTCATTCATTCATTCATTCATTCATTCATTCATTCATTCATTCATTCATTCATTCATTCATTCATGTTAAATATTTGTGTCACACTTTACTCTCTGGAGGGACCCAAGTGGCTCTCAACAGCATAAATAAATAAACCAATAAACAGACCAAAAAGTACACTATAAATAGTCAAACAAAATATAGAACTGAAATAGACAAATCTTAAAGGAAGGAGTGGAGTCCACTCTGGCATTGTCTCTTTCTTCAGCTTACCTTTCTGCCTCTTTGTCGTTTGAGGGAATGCATATCACCCAGCCCTTCTTTTGGTATAGAACAGGAAACTAGTGTGTGATTTTCTTCTAGCGATACACAATTGTCTCTGTGACATTTTCATACCGACCTGAAATGTGTCATATCTTCTCTGATAGAGCAAGACTGTGTGTTCAATTTGGGTTTCCTGCTCTTGGCTGTGGTGGCACTGTGAACTTTTTATTGGAGCAGCATATGTATGTTGGAAAATAATTCTTGGATACATGGGTTTGGAACATTAATTTACTTTGGGTTTTTTGTGTATTTTTAGGACCACTGATGCCAGAAATCTCCATTACATACGTAGCTGTTTCAGCTATCTTCTTTAACAGTGGGCTCTCGCTGAAAACTGAGGTATTGCTGGGCCCTTTAATTTTTCTGCTCTTGCTGTTAAAAATATGGTTTTCTTTTCAACGATATCTGAACAAAAGAGGTTACAATGTGAAAGGACAAAATGGAGTCACACCATAGCATCAGCAATACCCAATTAGTGTTTATAACTATGGCGTGTGTGCCGGATTCCCAGATATGTCTGCGCACCCTTGTCTGAAAGAGTCTGGAATTGTGAGGTAGAAGTGGTGTACCAAAGGAAGGCTGCATTAAATGTTGGTGTCTGGTTAATCTTCTTTGAATATTTGAAGTTTAGCTCTGCAGTTCTGTAGAAAGTGCCTTTTAGAACACATTTATCTAGAAGAATCTCAGAGGTTCAAATGGAACTCAGTCATCAGAAAGAAATGTGCCGAGGGCTCTCATAGTGATGACCAATTGTGTTGTTTCTGGAATGCTGACTGTTCAGTTCAAGTCAGAAAGGTGGTTGTTTATTTGACTTTGGCAAAAGTGACCAGGCCGCAAGGCTGGCCTCCTATAGTATTTATCATAGAATCATAGGCCCCTTCCGCACATGAAAAATAATATACTTTCAATACACTTTGCAGCTGGATTTGACTGTGCAGAATAGCAAAATCCACTTGCAAACAATTGTGAAAGTGGGTTGAAAGTACATTATTCTGCATGTGCAGATGGGGCCATAGAGTTGGAAGAGAGCCCAAGGGCCATCAAAGACCAACCCCCTGCAATGCAGGGGGACACAATCAAAGCACTCCTAACATATGTTCATCCAATCTCTGTTTAAGAATCTCCAAAGAGGTTCTTAATTTATTTATTTATTTGAAATTTATTTCTTTATTTAAAACATTTGTCATCTGTTTTCCTTTTGGAGCTGATGGTGGCTTACAGCATAGGTAAAAGCATATAAAGCACATTAGCACCATAAAACCCAAAATTTAGAACACACAACTGCTAAACACTGGAAGTGAGGGGGCCAGATGTACCTCACTGGGGAAGCTGTTGCATAATTGCCACCGAAAAGGCCCTCTCTCATATACCCACTAAACAAGCTTCTTTGGTTGATGGGACAGTCAGGGGGGCTTTTCTCTGGGATCTTTTCCCAGGCAGGAACATATGGTAGAAGAATGTATCAAAGTATCTTTCTTGGAATATATGTTGTAGCACATAATTTGATATGTCTGTGTGGATTTTAATGGAGGTGCTTTAAGTATTCTATGATAAAGTGATTAACATTCCCTGAAAGCAGCTTGCTTGTTTGACATTTTTTGTTTCTTTCCTTGCCTCCCTTCTGAGAATCAGAGATACCAGAATTCATGTTCAGCAATACTTTTATAGTTACGAGAGCTCAAAACTGCTTTGCTGATCAGAAGGCAGTTGCTTGACTACTGCCACCATCATGCATAAAATGAAGGTCACTGTGGATGTGTGCTAATGGCCCAATCCTATTGGGGACACAATGTTGTAGAGTTAGTGCAGGGTTACACTGACATGTTTGCCCACTGTGCTGGCAGAGGGGCTGGCCACCCTTCAGCTCCGTAGTGGTGAAACCCAGAAGTCCAGGCTGTGAAGCTGTGCTGGCATCTGATCGGATGACAGTGCACAGGCGAATGGGCTGGGGCATTCCTGGGGGTAGAGCAGACATTAGTCAGCTTCCACCCCAAGCAGCCTAGGGCTTGGACTTAGGTCACCATTTTGGGGGCACAAGTCCATTAAATCCTATGGAGAGCTTTGTGGTGGCAGAGTTTTTTTCGGGAGAGTTTCTGCTTCTCCATTCTTCCAGAAAGCCCTCTAGAAGAGGCTGGGCCTCCCCAGCCATCTCAGGCTGCCTGAGAGGTATATATTAGATGAGAGAAACATATTTGTCACTACATCACAATCAGGCAAATCAGTTGCTAGTTAATCATTTTATGGGGGGCGGGATGGACTTGGGGAAAATCTGTCCAGTAAATAAAGCTCTAAGTATAATTTAGCTTTATAGCTAGGGGTGCCGCTTGCCCAGTTTCTTTTTAATCTGCCTGCATTTTATTACTGTGACTTTTAGTTTATGCTTCATTAGTAGAGGATAAGGTGTTTGGAGTATCTAGGAATGAATTGTATATTTATGGATATAGAGAGTGGGCTTTTGGAAGCCATGGTTCTATGACAGCTATGGCTACAATACCACTTTAAATGGTACAAAATATTTTTTTAACTGTTACAGCTGGAACATTTTCTCCTCTCTTTGCCTTTCAGGAGCTGACAAGTGCTTTGATGCATGTGAAATTGCATCTTTTTGTCCAGATCTTCACACTGGTATTCTTCCCAACAGCAATATGGCTATTTCTTCAGCTGCTATCTATCACACCTATAAATGAATGGCTTTTAAAAGGGTACGTTTTAACATCTCAGTGGTGAAATATTTACTCCTGCTTTTTTCAGCAATGTGCTTTCAGTAGGGTTTTTTTTTAAGTGAAGTAATTTTTCTGTGTAGGTTAATACTTTGACACATGCTGCTGGAAAAAAGAATATGTAAAAGATTGCTCTTTCAAAATCTTGGTCTTGTGTGTGAAGGCTTGTCAGCTAATTTTATGCGTAGGGAGTTATTCAATGTATCATGCCTCTCGTTGACAAGCTTTCTGGATTGAATTGTTGTGATAGCTTTCAAGGACTGTGGTGGTAGGAAAAATGAGTGTTGGATGGGGGTTTATACCTAACAGCATGCACAGCCCATTTCAGTTATGTTTGGGCTATCAAGCTATATATGCAAGCGCTAAGGAGGGATTATGGGTAGCAAGGTGCTGTCGGAGTATTAGTATTACAGTTTAGGCATTTAAAAATATAACTTCTGAAGAGGGTTGAAAACATAGCATGTTCAGCTTCACTCTGGTTGAATAGGCAGATGGACTATGTTTTTTTCACTCTCCAATTTTAAAATGAAGGGGTTTTCACATTCAGCAATAAAAAGGACGACGCTATAGTAATAAGAAAAACTTAGTGTAGCTACATGGGTACTGTCATTAATGAAGGATGTCAAGAGCAGTTGCTGTATGTTGTACTTAATTCTTTAAGGGAAGTGTTTAAAATGGACTTATACCTTAGAAGCAGTTTAATTGTCTCTAGAGATTAGAACTTGGTCCTTTAATGAGATGAATCTACCTTTATGTTAATATATGGGGTTATTTCAAATTATCCCCAAGCTAAATCGTTAACTGTTGCTGTGATCAGAAGAATTGAGCAGGTATGCATAAGATGAATCCATGCACGCTTTGAAGAAAAAAAATCTTTCTGTAGCAGTTCTGGAGCCAAATGGTCATATTTTTTATAAGCTAAAGATCTGTTTTGCCGTTTGGACCTGAATGTTACTGAAAGAAAAGTGCATTAGAACCAATGTGGTATAGATCGTTTTCTACACCAGTGGAGAAATAAATAAACCCCACAAATGAACGACTGCATTAATGTGCACTTTGTTTGGAACAGGAGTGCAAATGTGAAAGAGGCTTGTATATGAATGTCCATATGAGTAAGCTTAAAGACAAAGACAAAACTGTACCAAAAAAGCTAATCTCTCTGTTTAAGCCATTGACAGGTTTCCTTTTAGTTAAGCTTTGCCTAAACCCACTTCTAACACAGAGCTGCCTCTAAAAGCATTTGAAACTATTGTAAACCTTCATTCATTCATTTATTCATTCAGTTTTGCCTACTTCTCTGCAATTCAAAAAGCTTTCTTCCCCCTCTGTAAGTACAGACATAACAACAGAGAGATCACTATGATCTTAAGCACACTTACTTTGAAGCAAGGCCTTTATAGTAAAGGATTGCAGTGAACAGTTATTTTTTTTACTAGCATTAAAGCCCATTTCAAACTGGAATGAAATGGGCCCCAAGCAGGGCAGGGGGAGACTGTGCATGGGGAACTGAACAGGCTGGTGGTAGTTTGTCCTGGCTGCCCGCCTTTTCCGCCCCGCCCCCCCACCCCCCCATTTGCTAATTCTGCCAGTTCTCCCACCACACTCCAACTTACTCTGGGGTTGCTGTAGCACTCTGCTGTCACTCTAGAGCAGGGGTCTGCAACCTGCGGCTTTCAAGATGTTCATAGAATACAAATCCCATCAGCCCCTGCCAGCATGGGGCTGCTGGGATTTGTAGTCCATGAACATCTGGAGAGCTGCAGGTTGCAGACCCCTGCTCTAGAGTCACCCTGTGCTGGCACAGGAATTGAGGCCTCGCAGGTGGGCTGCTAGGGCCAGGGTGAGAGGCCAGAGGCAAGGGCCCTGAGCAGGAGGGCGGGGTTGCTTTTTCGAGTGGGGGGGGAGAGTGGCTGGGGGAATGGAGAGGTGGTGGGCAGCCCAGCAGGAAAATGTGAGCCATAGACGTCCTGACCCTCTCCAGCCAATCATTACCCTGTCTCAGAGGAATCTTCTGGAAGATGAGCAAACTCCACTCCCATCTTGTTCCAGCTGAAGCTGCTAACTAATTAGGAGGCCTGGCAGAGTGACTTTAGTAGTAACATTTTCAGCATAGGTATGTAACTAACTCTGTTGACTACACAGGGCAAAGAGGAACTTGCCTCAAAGATGTATCTTTCCTTGATAAAAAGCATGCACAGGTCCATGGCCATCTCACCTCAATGACTGCCTGTCCCTGCATCTACCACAGTGACAGTGGCTGCCCCATCATTGACCTAATATATACACATGAACACATCAAACTGCTTTATGCTGAATCCGACCCTTGATCTTTTTAGCCGGAGGTAATTGAACCTGGTACCTTTTGCATGCCAGGCAGATGCTCTACACTGAGTGATTGACCCTTCCCCAAAGGGGTGGGGGTTGTCCTCCATCTCCTCCTGGCTCAGCACTGCAGTGTAAGTGGTAAGGGTTTGGTTCACTGCGGATCCCAATGGGAGATCATTAGGATAACAGGCTTGCAACAGCACCAAGGTCCTCTTCACCTATGAAGTTTCTTGTGACTACGTGTTTATGCAGGGTTTTGACTCTGTGATGGCATGGTTCACACCTTCCTCTGTTTTAATCCTTGTCTGCCTCTAAAGCTTGACATACCCGTACAGGAGGGCAACGGCCTGTGTAGAAAGTGGTGTTGTGCTGATCCAGCTGCTGTCATGGATGGTTCCAGAAGTCAGCTGGTGGGTGGCATGTGAACAGCTGATTGGGGTTGCCTGCAGAAAGAAGAGGAATAGTGGTAGTGTGGCCATGGGGATGTGCAGCAAGCAACTGACCCACTGCCTACCCACAGGATCCCTTGCTGTGTGGGTTTTACATTCGTATCTTGGGATGGTCTAATTGGCCATGCTGGCAGGGGCTGATGGGAATTGTAGTCCATGAACATCTGGAGTGCCATAGGTTCACCACCATGGATCTAACATCTTGGTCCTCCTTCCAGGGGGAAGCTGATTCAGTGGGGACATGGATATATATATATCAGTGGTTGCCCGGTCGATATACCCCTGGACTCTCCTGAGGTTGGTCTTGGTGGACTGGTCTCAGAGTGGTGTCCTAAGAGGCTTTGATATTGGCAGTCCCTCTCTGGCAGAGAACCATGCCCTGGGGTTGTTTGCAGTTTCTGTCTGAGTGTGGCTGTGAACTGTGGCTGAGAGGGAGGCCCAGAATATGGAAGGGGACCTGTTGAAGGGGTCTGTGGGCAGTAAGCTCATCTTACTTCATATCGAGTCATCCTTGCCATGACTGCCAAGTTGAAACACTGCTCTCAGGCTGTGTGATGTTTCTGTGGGTGCTCCAGATGGTCATGCCAGTGGAAGAGAGCAACTTAGACAGCCAGCTAACTTACTCTAAGTCTCTGGGCCTGCCCGCTCCCCCACTTGCACAAGGAGTTTCACTAGTGGCACCCAGGTAGAATGTCTTAGCAGTAACTGTGAGTCCTCAGCCCTGGCACAGTGGAGCCAGGGCATTGTGCCAGTGTATCTGGAGACTATGCTGATATATATGGAGATACAGTAGTGTGGCTGCCCCGAGTGTATTCTCTCCCTCACCTCAGGAGTTCTTTCTGAGTATATTTGTGACTGGTGTACTGTTAGACTTGAGACTGCTGCCAAATGTTTTGTTAGAAGGATAATCATAGGATTCTTTTTTAAAAAAAAGATATATAGGGACTTAGGAGCAGCTTATATTAATTTATACGTAGGCTGCAGTCCAGGTCCCCTAGTGCTCTCTAGTTCCGTCTTCTCCATTTATTTTAATAGGGAATCTGTTAAATGCTGATTACTTTGAGTGCACAAATAGGCCTCCTCCTGTGAATGAGGAACCTGTGAGAACTTTCTAGACCAGGGATTGGTGGATAACTGCAAAATAAATGTAGGAAATAGCTCAGACTTGTCGAAGGTAACAAATCTACTTGTGTTCAGTGTGTGAAAATCTAGAGATCCTCCCTATGTTCTTTCTAATCTTGTCACTAAACACAGGGTTTACATTATGGTCTAGTGAGTAATCTTTTTCTCTTTCCTCTGTGGAGTATTCATGTTGATAATTGCACTGAATATTACATTTGTGTGTTTGTATTTTCTCTCTTGTAGTTTGCAGACAGTCGGCTGCATGCCACCTCCTGTATCTTCAGCAGTTATATTAACCAAAGCAGTTGGTGGGAATGAGGTGAGTATTTTTTTAATTAACTTGCTTTAAAAAAACTGGTTTGGAGCAAAGTATTTTGTATTCTGTCAATTAAATCTAAGGATCTTTCCAGCAAGGTAGAAGAATGGATCTTATAGATCAGCTACATGAAAAAAAATCTCAAATCATGTTTGCATTGTACAAGTGGCCCCTCCCCCTTTTCATAACATTGAGAGATAACCGATTCTCAGTGATCTAGAACAGGAACCACCGAAATACGACTCTCAGGCCACATTGCCCCACTGCAAGATTTTATGTGGCCCTCAGAGACAGGCAGCCGGCTCTGTGGCCCAACATGGCTGGCATGAAGACTGCCTTGTATCGTGCCTGTGAAACCCAACTGGCTGGCCAAGACCCATTGTAGACTGACCCCAGGGGATGGCAGAGCGGCAAGCAGTCGGGCTTCATGAGGGGTGGTGCCACAGAGAGAAAGAGGAGGTGGTCTTTGGTCTAGCGCATGTGCTGACTGTGGGGGCTCACTTTCTTCAGACCTGGTGAGGTGATGGCGATGCTGCATTTGGTGTTGGGAGAAGTTGAAAAAAGCACAAAGAAATAAAAAAAGAAAGATTTTCAAAGTGGGTAGCAATCATGGAAGTTACTCATTTTAACTCTGTGCTTTAGTCTATAAACGTGCTACATCACAAGCTCTTCATAAGTGGTCTGTGACATATGTGAATCCAAGGTCAGCTCTACTGAGTTCAGTGGGGCCCAAGAAAGCAAAGTGTGCATGGGGCTGAAACTAAGAGTGCGATATTTAGCACACTTAAATGGGAAGAAAGCCGCCTTAAAATCAAGGGCTCATCAGTATGTGTGTAGGTCAGTATGAGCAGTGTGTCCCTTCAGACTTTAGGTTGCCTTCACACACCCATCTCTCATGAATGAATGTTCCTCAGTTTTAAAAAGTCCCTGTTGGTAGGTAAAAAGCACATCAAGGAAGAGCTATTCTTCTTGCCTTGCTAGTTTTCTGCACGCAGGATGCTTTTAAATATTTATTTATTTATTTATTTATCTATCTGTCAACTTACAGTCAGAGACCAGCATGTACATATATATAGCACACTTTTGGGTGTATTTATTTATGAATGCCCATTCAGACATGAGTGTCTCTTTCTGCACTACATGTATGGGCTGAAAATTTCAAATACTTGCATTTTAATCCATTACATGTTTACTCAAAGCTTCAATAATATTTCTACCCAGTTAAGCATGCAGAAGATTGCATCATTAGGGAAATGGTTTAAAAAGTAAAACACTGATTGTTTTCAGCCCCAAAATATTTGCAAGGTACACGATATGGCCCTTGTCCTGAAAAGTTTGGAGATCCCTGATCTAAAAGAAGAAAGCTCAGATGTTTTGTCAAAATGGGATGCAGTCCTTTTAAATTTGCCGGAATCCATGTTCACTAAAATTCATATGAATGGAAAAACCATCAAGAGCCTCAGCCTTTTCTCATTCCCACTGTTGGAGGCCCAAAATTAATGCTCTTGCTTTGGACAGTGTACCAGTGGAAAGAAGCTAGTGATGACAGGGGTGGTGGTGGATGAGTTGAATCCAGATTATTTTCTCCTCTATCACTGTTGGCACCTTCTGGGGAGAAGGCTGGCATATGGGAGTTCAACTGTAACAGCCTCAAAATGCTGCTCTTGTGGTGGCTCACACTCTGGAAATTTTGTGCTCAGCTTGTACAAATGGAGATGGCCCAGTTTTGGGTAGGGTTTGCAGGTGGTTAGCAAAGCACAGTTTGTATTACCTGTCCTTTGCTAGGATGTACAAATTCACAAGTCACCATTTGTTGGGAAGTACCACCCCTCAAAGCTACCTGATCATGGAGAGGACTATATCAGGGAGGATGCTGGGAGGTGAGAGACCCACGAAGCAAACAACCAGGTTTTATTCATGAACTGTGATTGAAACATATGCTGGCAGACTAACCTTGTTGCACAAATCGTGGTTTATTGTGGTATCTGAATGCATCCAATGTCGTTTGAATGGAGTTTGTGTCTTTTGTGTATCGTATTTCAGAGTTGAAAACAATATTCTGAAGCTGTCCATGCTTGTAGTGAACATGAGCCTAGCAATATGGGAGAGGCATCCTGCTCCCATATGATATTCTACCTCCATGTGATCGCTGTAAAGAAGCTGTTGTGGTTGTTGGTCTGTGTAAATGAAGAGAGTCTAATTTTTCGCAACTACTTTTCTTATTTGAAACAAGTACAGCACATAAGATTCCTACAAGTGTATTCCATGAATAGGTAATGCATCATTGAAGTGCGCTGAAACAGTGGCAAAGATTATTTCAGTTTTGGTTCTGATAGGTTGTCTTATGGAATGTGAGCACCTGATTCATTGTCTTCTTTCTAGAGGCTAACAGCAATTGGTAAAAAATACTTTTGAAGTAGAAGTCACAGATAAGTTTCAGCTCTGTGGGATCAGTTGCCAGAGGAATGGAATAATGTTTTTTTGGATTTTGGAAAATCCTGTTGGAGGGCAGTTCATATTTGAGGATTTTGAACTATCAGAAAAGATGCACAACAAAAAATTTAAAATGTCAGCTAACGTATGCCTACAGAATGCCTTTGGGAAACGTTGGTTTGGGTCCTCTATTAAGTGGCGTATTCAGTGCAAATAACTTAGGAACCTAAACAATAGCACTATGGCAGACAAGGTAGGAAAGAGTATTTGCCAATGAAGGAAGCTCCTTATCCTCGCAGAAAAGTTTGGGGGTTGTTGGAATGACTGCTGCCTTCTCCCTTAAAACTGGCAAAGAGTGGTGGTTTACACTACATCAGCCTGGCCAAGGAACAGTTTGTTTTGTTTTAGACTTAAATCGAAATATGTTGGGGGAAGGGACAGGAGAGAACTGAACAGTGACATGCATCCTCCAAGCCCAGTTTCCATTCCTCTAGAGTCTAGGTCCTTCTGGTGATAGGTGGCTCTCTGCTGCTGGTAGAATCCTAAGTGGCGTGTTGGCTCCTTCCAACATCAATTCCCCCTCCATTTCTTCATTGAAGTTTGCTAATTTTACCTAGATAATTATATTGTTTTAGGGGAAAGGTATAATGAATGTTCACACAAATGTTGATTGAATCCTCATATTTATGGTTGTGTTACACATTTAAATCTATATGAAAACCTTGTTTTTTATTGGTATTCCAGGCTCAAAAGGCAGTGTTTATTGTAAGAGAGGTTACATTTTTAGATCTATTAATGTCTCCAATTCTAAAACCTTTTCTGAAAAGAAATCCCACGGGGCAAGGAAAATTATTGCATGTGGTGAACTCTGAAGTCATAGTCCAAGGTCAAGGCAGCAGGAGTCTATTTGAAAAAGGTTTTCTCTCTGCTTGGAAAGCAAATGAAAAGCTCATCATTTAACTTTAAAATTATAGTTATTTAAGAACACTCACTATTTAAAGAGCAAGTTCATTGAAAACAAATGGTAGTTCTTTCTGTGACATAACAGTGGAAAAAAGTTAGGCCTTTTATTTTTGATAAAATAAGGGATGTACAAGCTGGGAGGGCAGAATAAACAATTATTCCACCCCCACCCGCTTTCCCCCTCTGGGCTTCTGTAACTTCTCAGGGAGTTGAGCTGGCAAATTCCAATTGACTGTGAACTCCTCTCGCTGTTTCCTTAGAGAATGTTCATTCTTCATCAGGCTGAGATTTGTTTTTATCCCTTACCCATGTTGCTGTTGGTTTACTTATAAATCCATATTTTCCACATACCTGGGGAGTCCCCCCACAAGTATTTACAAACCTTTACTTTGTTTATGGGTGCCCTGGTTTTGAAGCTTCTTTTGATGGGCGCAACCCGTTTAGAAGCAGTAATACTGAAGATCCGTATCTTTGCAACAATCTGTGCATTAATAGAACCAAAGGTTTCACAAGTCAGGTTACATTGTAGGGCACCTGGATTCTCAATCATTGTGTCTTGGTCTTTCCTGCATGCCGCCATGAGAAAAGGAGCAGCAGTGATTCCTAGTCTCTATTGGTATCCTGTCTCGGTCGGCCTTAATGGGTCTGTTCAAGCAACTGTTCAAGGCTTGGGGAAGATGGCACCCTTTCGCCCAAGTGGGGAGTTGCATGCCCTGGGAGAGAAGAAGGGCAGTTCTGATCTGTGAGAGAAGCAAAATGCTACTGCTTGGAGTTGGCTGATGTTCCTTGGGATGCAGGATCTCTTCCTGTCTCTGAGGAGTGTATGCAGGATAGCGGTTCACCAGCCATGTACGAACGCCTCTATGCCTCCACCTCTGCTCTGTGGGGGTATATTTGTAAATAAAGCAAATATTGTAAGAACATCTCAAGTCTCCAGTGCCCTCTCCTCTAGCAGCAAACAATCTGAATATGCGCTAGCACATGGAACGTTTCACCACTCAGAAAATGGAGTGCGCAGAGCAAGATTAAATCTTGGGCAGGCGTATGCTTTTCTGTTTCAGAACATTCTTTGTTTTAGAGCTTTCCCCATGTCTGTAAAGTAACATTGTCTAGCAAACATGTAATATTTGATGTGCTTAGATTTTATATATCTGGTGGTTCTGCAGACTGACTTCATAAGAGAATGCACTGCTGCTGGATTAAATATTGAATTGTGCCAGACATTATTAAAAACACAAGCTGTGAAGATTGTGGTCTGGATGACACTTGGGGAATCCCCTCCCTCTCTGATCGTCCAGGGCTTTCTGAGCTCTCTGAGTGAATAAGCAGGCTGATTTCCCCCTCCCTGTTCAGGTCCTGTGGGCTCTTCTTTTGTTTCTTTATGTCTAGTTAATTTACAAAGTCAATAGTTGTCTGTATAACTGGGGTATCTCTGAGTGGGTAGTGATCCTGTCTTGTCTGTGGGTTGCCCCGTTCTGTGGCTTTCACTATCCATGTGTAGCCGGCCATATTTTACAATATATACATCAAAAACCCCAATCTGAGAATTGTTCAATCTGAGAATTGCTCATATTACTTTGATAAATATGGGTTTGAGTAGTGCAGGACTGGGGGACATTTGTATGGGAGAACTATGGGGCAGGAAGAGGAATGCTTTGCTATTCTTAGCTTTGCTAGATGTATTTTTTAAGTACTGCCCCCTCCCCGGTTTCCCCCAGCGGAGCTTATTTTCAGTCTTGAGTAGGGATGTGATGTTCACCATTTTTCAGATTTGGGTTTAATGGACCTGAATTTGTTTGGGGAAAAGCCAAATCCCTATACCGATGTGGGTTTTTTGGACTTTCCCCCGTATATTTGAAAATGTTGGGATCCATTATACCCAATGGGATTTTTTTCAGGGCTCTGAGTGGGGCTGTTTTTTAAAGGTAAAGGCATCAAACTTTCATTGTAATTGCAGGTGACTCTCCTTAGAAAAATGCCCAAGTTTAGTAAAGATTGGCTCAGGGGGTCTAATTTTATGGCTCCCCCCAAGGCTGCCCCATCCCATTGTTTCCACTGAAGGAAAAATCAGGCCCCATAAAATTGGACCCCTTGATCCAAACTTGGGGATTCTTGTAAGGAGAGGCACTAGGAGCTATGCTGAGAATTTGGTGCCTCTACCTTAAAAACCAGCCCCCCAGAACCCCAGGTATAATACAGTCATTCTCTTTCAAAGTTAAAAAGAATGGCTCCGTGTTAGTCAAGGGCGAATCTTTCCAGGACTCTGGGGAGGGGGAGGGTGTTTTTCAAAATGAAGGTACCAAATTTGCAGCATAGCTGCAGATGATTTTCCGTACACAAAGCCTCAAGTTTGGTGGAGTTTGGGTCCGGGGGTCCAATTCTATGTGCCCACAAATGGAGAGAAAAAGGGTGCCCATAAAATTGTCCCCCTGAACCAAACTTGGGAGTTCTTGTAAGGAGAGACCTCTACCTTGATAAAAAAAATTCCCTAGAGCCCCATAAAGATTTCCCATTGACCAGCATGGCTGTTCTCTTTAAAAGTGAAAGGGAATGGCTCCATGAGCTCTCAAGGAAAGCTCAAAGGTAAAAATATGTGACTTTTTTTGGACTTTGTTTAAATGGCACCTTTTGCGGTTCAGAATATATGTACCCTTGATCTGGACTATGTTACCAGACCAACCCATGGTGGGTGGAGGGGGACTCTGTTTTAAGACAACAGTGGCTCTATCCATCTGCTTACCCTTGGGGTGCCTAGCAGTGCCATTCCAAGATGGGGTGCCCATCCTCTACATTGGCTAGTGTACCTGCAAGGACAGTAGAATCTTGTCTGGATTTGTCCTTGCCCACATCTGCCTTGCAGCGTACCTGCCTCACGCTCTTCCTGAAGGGATTAAAGCTAACACAATGACCCTGCCCTGGAAAGTGTTCCCACCTCCAGTCCTGGACTATCCGTCCCATGAAGACAAAGAACTTGTTAATGTATTTGCCCCAAGTGTTACTGCCAATATTGTACTAACCCAAAAACTTCTTCCTCTGACTAATATCTCTCTAACAATCACCTTATTTACATTGTCATTGTTTTACAGCTATAATTGGCTCAGCTCTCTGCCCACCTCCGGGCACTCCCAGCTTAGCCCATGAGGCTAAACCCTCAAACCATTAGATTAACAACACTTAAAGTTGATGTCCACCTCTTGTCTTTCCGTGGAAAGGCAAGATTCTCCTTTGACCTGAGAGATTAAGGACCACTCTGCATAAACTTGAGGGTCCCTTTCCCCCCCCATAAGTAGCCCCCTCTCCCAATAGCCAGCGTTCAATATCTTTGGATACCTCTCTATCTACTGATATTGTCCCCAACGTGTTGTTTTTTCTTCTACAGAGCTAGACACAGGTCCCTAAGCTCTATTCATCAGATCTTTCTGCTCCAAGATCAGGTGGCCATAATCATTACTCCCCAATTCCCTTCATCTATTCTAAGCCTATTCTTACATTCCAGGACTGTGTGTGTGTTCTGCTGTCTTGATTATTGTGTACTTGCGTACCCCTATTATGCCTGAAAAAAATTATTAAACTTTATTTGCTCTCCTGCAGATTTCTTGCAAAAGGTGACCTTGGTATATGTAGGCAATAAAGATCTTGAGTTTGTCTAACATTTTGCTAAGCTAAGAGTCTGCTGTCACTAATTCCCCACTCTAAAAGGGACAGACACCCACCATTCCGGTAACGACTGGGAAGAAAATTTATTTTCAGAACAATCAGAAGATCACTTTATGGGAGAGAACCAGCAAGTGGATAAGGGATGTACCCTTCTCATGTAAATTCCCCTTCCCCCTCAGTAGCTCAAAGTAGTCTTGAGCGTGAGATCCATGTCTCTTCTATGTAATTAAGTTGTCACACTACACAGTGGTGAATCTAAACTTGTGTCAAACTTTTGCACTTGATAAGAGGACACAGCCAATCGCAGCTACACAATGAATCCCAGTATACAAAACAAAAAACACAACCCTTGATGTTTGAAGTGGCTTTCAGTAATTAAATTAAGACAACCAGTTAGAGAAGTGCTAACTCTACAGTAGCTTTGTCGTTTAGGAAATATCCGTGTTAGTAACTTGGATATTAAGCTGAGTCAGGATCAGAAAAGAAGAGTGTTTATTCTTTATGGTGACTATCGGTTAATTTATTTCTAAGAACATAAGAAAGAACATAAGAACAAGCCAGCTGGATCAGACCAGAGTCCATCTAGTCCAGCTCTCTGCTACTCGCAGTGGCCCACCAGGTGCCTTTGGGAGTTCACATGTAGGATGTGAAAGCAATGGCCTGTACCTTACATGTCCTTACAATTTCTGTACCTTACATGTCCTTAACCCGTTAAACACTATGGAATTTACTTCTGAGTAGGCATGCATATTATTGATCCGTAACATCTATTTGTTATAAAGATAAGATTTGATCCAGCCAACTTTTTTGCTCAGTCTTTTCCGATTCCCAGGTTCTGGGCAGCTTTTATCTAAGTTGACTCCATGATATCCATTAGACCCTTTTTGGTGGTCAAAACAGATCCTATCTTCCATTTTACATCAGCAAAACCATTTTACATCAGCAAAATATAGGGCAATGCTTTATGCATACCGTTAAAATGTTACATGTGTTTATGTCACCTGTGGAAGAAGCAACTGTCCATCAGACTCTATCCTCAGTCAAATCCTATGCTACTTTTTTTCTCTTTTAATTTTAAACTTTAAAAAGTTCTCGTAATGCTAAACATCATACTACTTTGTAAATTCAAGTTTGATTATGCTTGGAGCGGAGCCGAAATAGAACCTGTCATACTATACTATTGATGGTAATTGAGGGCTTACAGAGTATGGCATTGATCTTGTTAAATTTCTTCCCAGAACATGGAGAAAACTGTTGGTATTGAGTCTTCTTTTTTAATTAGCAGAGGCCAGATGCTCCAGGCAGAGAACACCTGTGCTATCTGAGGTATCGGGGAGTTCAGAGCCCTGGCTTTTTGCATGCCGGTGGGAATGAGAAATAACTGACTTTGTGGAGATATGGATTGTTAAAGACCTTAGCCATTGCTGTTCTCATGATATGCTCTCATTCTGGAGAGTGCAGAAAATTTGCTTCAGCCCCGTAAGGCATCCACTGGTAAAAAGTTTGGATGGAAGATGGTTTTAGTGAGAATCTGGTTTGATCGCAAGTATCCTAAGTCTGTTAGCATCTTATTTGGGTGGCTGGTAAGAAGTAGACAACTCTGGCCTTGCCTATAAAAATGTAATATCTTTCGGTCTTTTTGGAAAGGATTTTAATGAATTTAACTCTGTTTAGGCTTGCACTGTGAGTATTTTACAGATTTCTTTTAAACATAATGTATAAGGTTCTTAAGTTTTAATTGAAATATGCAGCAAACTGAGGTGGAGAAACTCTATCACATTTTATACTGATGAACCTCCCTTAAAAAGGACACTATGATTTCAAATCTATTGGAAGGCATCTTGACTGGGCAGATTTTTCTTAATGTGGTCTCTATGTATAATACTGAACAGTGCTCTGCCTTTTCAAAAAATCAGCCAAGACTGCAGACTTCTGATGAGTCAAGAGAGAACTTGCCTCTGGGAGATTCATTTCATACTCTGGAACATTTTATCCCAGGGCTGCTTTTCATTTCACATTTGGCATTTGGATAAGGATACCAGAGTACAAAGTACGTACAGGTTGTGTCGACTGAGAATGACTCAAACACCTTTTTTCTCAGGAAACTAGCAGTCCTCTTCTAGTTATCACTTCAATGAGTTTTAAGAATATTTGTGATTCAGCTGTGTGAACACCACTCACAGATGACGTTAAATGAACACATTTTGTTCTCCAGTATTAAGATGCAAAAAAAAGAAAGAAGGACTGAATGAATGAATGACTGAATGAATGAATGAATGAATGAATGAATGAATGAATGAATGAATGAATGAATGAATGAATGAATGAATCTCAGTTCTTCCATGCCTGTGGCAATGAGTTTATGGCTACTCATATAGAACACAGCACTACAAAGTAAGTACTATCAATACTGATCTTGTTATCCTCAGCAGCTTAAATTTTCGAGGCAAAACCTAAAGGAGAAAAACAAGTAGCTTTAATGTTTTTATAATTCTAAAAACCTTTCTCCCCCCTCAATAATTTTCCCATACTAGTTGCCAGAGTGCATTTTGAAATATGACTGGATCTCAGCAATGTGCTAGACTATCTCTTCTACCCCTTCCCCCTTCTTCTGTGTTAAAGAAAAACCTCTGCAGAGCAAAAGCAGTCCATATGACCACAGCCTGCGAGAAATGTGAAGACAATTGTAAAGCTCCCATAAACTGGCAAGATCTGCTGAAACTGTCGTGTTTTTTCCCTTGCCAGGAGCCTCCTCCTTGCCTGGTGTCATTTCTCCAGCTCTTGTGGGATGAGATTAGTCTACAACAACAAAGTAGCCAGATGTCTGGTTCAGAGAGTGTCCCGGGGGTCAGGGGATGGCAGGCAAGTGGAATCATCCAGGGTGAAGATCAAAGATACCTGAGAATTACTTATGGGCACATAGTATGTGTTGTGCCCATTATTAACAGTCTGTGAAAATTTGTATCCCTAATTAACCCTTTTGTTGATTAAGGTTTTAGAATGTGAACACAGCAGTGAATGGTGTGTATCTGTTCCTTTTGGCAGCAATGAGCAAGCACAGAAAAACTACCCAAACTCTTTTCTGCTGTGTGTAATCTATTCTCACCAAAGCAAGATATTTTAGAAAGAATATTTATCTTTGATTCAGTTTTAAAAATTGTTTTCTGGTGTAAACAAAATCCAAACAGGACCCCTTCAAGTAGTTCCTCTCCCTTCCCCCCTCCAAACACTGTTCTTAATTAAAAAATAATTACCTTTTTATTTAACTAGATTATCCTGTGAGGAGTGTTGATATTATCCTTTGTTTTAGCATTAGACAAAGTCAGAGGAATAGTGGATTGGGTTTAAAAAGAACATACAGATTGCACAATGCTCAACTCCGCGACCCATTCTCCCAGGCTTTTGTGCATTCACTCTTTGTTATCAAGGGCCTCATTAGTGACCTGGTTGTCTGCATTTTAACCACTGTATCTTCTCTATATACAAAGTCATGTTAATGTGTTGATATGTATTTGTGGGGGTGGAGAAGAGTGGCTGTGTTCAGGGTAAAATTGCATTTGCAATTTATTGCCTCTGATACATGTTGAGCAATTTTAAGGGACAATTTTGAGTGAGCAGACATTTTTAAACCCCAGTAGGAAAGCCCTCTAGAGTAATTTAAAGGACATAATTGATTTATCTGTTTCAAACTTGACAGCATTGCCATTTTCTTTCTTGCTCTCTCTCCCACTCTTACTTAACAGCACTAAAGGAAAGCAGAATGGGCTGATCGTTGCTACAAGAATACATTTTAAACTTTCATTTCTTACTAGTAAGGCCTGAGGTCTATGTAGGTAAACTGAGGCTGTTAACGTTGCTGAGATTTCATCATTGCTTGCTTACTTCTCCTTATTGTAGCCTATCTAACAATAATAAAAGCATGGGCCATTAATAAAATAAAATAGTGGCTGGAGTGAAAAGGGGGTTGTGATCTTTAGCAAATGCTATATTATTGCACTGCATTTCATTGGTAATTGATATGTGTAGGGTTTTTCCCCCAATGAACAAAACTGATAACTAGGGCAACATCTGGGACCCAAGAGGGTATAAATGGAAAAGTGTTTCAGCAGGAAATTGAGCCGTGTATGAGACAGGGGAACAAATAGCACTTTTGACCAGCAATAAACAGCACACGAGGAACAAAATATCTGCATAAAACTTAATTTCCTCAATAAAATTTTGCTTGCATGAGGAAATAGGCGATCTTGTATTATATGAAAATGCCCACAGTAAGCATAATATCTCTGAAACCTGGCCTGTATCTAGAGCTGTTACATATAGTGTATATTCCAGACAATATGAATTCATATCCAGGACCATGTAATTCAAGAAGTCAGTGTGTTTGGCAGCTAACACAATAAACTTTCAGTTGTCAAATGATTTCATTTAATTTGATTTTTACGAAGAGTTTACAAATGTGAAGTTGTCTTTCCAAACATCAAATGTCGCAATATTTGTGCTTAGTTTAAATAACGTCAAGGAGTGCCTCTTGATAAAGGGAAGAAGGCAGAGATATGGATTTGCTCTGTCTTTTTCCAGCCTTTGACCCATCTCACAACGCAATGGTGGTTAGGCTAGGCTGCTAGGAAAACACACCCTTCTCCAAGACTAATCTTGTACAATGCCAGGTCCATTAATAATAAGACCTCCACACTACAGACTTTGCAAGGCAAAAAGTGAACCTGGTATATATGGCCAATATCTAGGAGGGCAAAACAGTCGCCCCGAAAGAACTGGCCCACCAGGTTTCTTGGTCCTTCATAAGTCCGGGGGTGGGGTGGGGGTTATATGGGAAGCTTTATCCTTCAGGGCACTGCCTGTCTCAGAGATTCCAGGCATTGATTGTGGGGGGCTTGTGTAGGATGCTGAGGAGAATTAGGCTATTTGATTGATGTACTGACCAAGCCTGCCAAGTCAGTTGGAGGTAGTGGCGGGTTGGGCCTTGAAGTTCCCCAGGATGATCGTGCTGGGAGATTTCCACGTTCATGCCGATGCTGCTGCTTCCAATCAGGCTATGAACCTAGGGTCCTCCATGGTGAGACTAGATTCTCCCAATTTGTTTCAGGTCCCACACATCAAGCAGTCCACACTCTGGATCTGATCTTTGGTATGGGGGTGGATATTGGCCCGATCTATTGATAGTGTGTCATGGTTGGACCATTTTGTCCTGAAAGCCTGTTAAGGCCTGGCTATTAACCATGAAACATGTGCAAGCTTTTTGGCAGAGAAAAATGTTATTCCTCCACCAAGACATCCCCATCAAATTTGATGCAATTAGTGAACTAGAGGTCCCTTGACTGTCTGCAGGTCCAGCCTTAGACAAGTTCAGCTGTCTCTCCAAGTCCAATGTCAACAGGATCCTGCTGGCTGTGAACTCTACCACTTGCCTCTTGGACCTGTGCCTGTCTTGCCTGGTGAAAGCCAGTGGAGAAGTGTGCAGGCCCCCTTGAGAGACATAATCAATCTGTCCCTGCCTTCAGGGGTTTTTCCAGGGGGTTGAAAGAGGCAGTGGGTAAAGCTGCTCTTGAAGAAGCCGTCTTTGGATCCTCTTCATCCATCCAGATGGAGCTGCTGCTGTTGCACGATCTGATGACAGCCTTCAACATGGTCAGTTACTATCTATTGCCTCACTGCCTTCTGGTGCTGGGATACCTGGGACAGCTTTACAGTGGCTGTAAATGAGTGATCTCATTTTTTCAGGGACAGGGCCAGGGCACTAGGCAAGAGGACATCACCATGATATTTGTTTTGTGGCGAACCACAAGGGACAGTCCTCTCCCCAATGCTGTTTAAAATCTATATTCGCACCCTAACCTCGTTGTTTTGGAGTTTTGGGCTGAGCTGTCACCAGTACACTGATCAACACCCAGACGTACCTTTCAATGGGTGGCTGGCCAGACACCACCCCAGATATTTTTGCCAGTTGCCTAGAGGCCATGGTGAAGTCATTGAAACAGAGCTGACTGAAATTAAAGCCATAGAAGACAGAAGTCTTGTGTCTGGGTCGGGGAGATTTGGCAGGTACTGGTCACCCTCCAGTTAATATCTTCGCTGTTAACATCTTCGCTGACCATCAAGAGCTTGGTTGAGATACTTGACACTTCCTTATCTATGGAGGCTCAAGTCACAAATGTGATTGGCTGGCATTTTATCATTTATGCCAGACTAAGTTACTGGCCCTTACTTTTTGGGCCTTGACCTAGCTACAATGGTCTATGTAGCGGTCACCTGTAGATTAGACTATTGTAACTCACTCTAAACTGGACTGCTCTTGAGACTGACCTGGAAATTTCAGGTGGTTCAGAATGCAGCTGCACAGCTCCTTGCTAGGATATCCTGGCGGTAGCACATCCAACCAGTGCTCCACCAGCTGCATTGTTTACCAATGGAGTACTGAATCAAGGTTTTGATGTCAAATTTCAAAGCCCTGGGCAGACTGGGACTTTCGTGCCCCCAGATACATCCCCTGGCGAGTACTTAATTCTGTGGACGACAACTTGTTGGTTATCTCTGGTCTGAAAGATATCTGACTGTCCTCGGCCAGGGTCTTTTCTGCCCTGGATCCAGCCTGGTGGAATGCTTTGTCAAATGAGACCTGGGCCCTGTGAGACCTATTGCAGTTCCACAGGGCCTGTAAGATGGAGCTGTTCTGCCAGGCCGACAGGCGAGGGCAGCAACCCCATTCCATCATAGCTGGCCTCCTTTAGGCCATCTTCCCCTTTTCCTTTCTTCTTACTTTCCCCCTTCCCTTCCCCTCCTTAATTCATTCCCCTTAGTGACAAACTGATTTTATGGTGCCTTTTATAATGTACTGTTGCTTATTTTAATCTATTAATCTGCTGTTGTAAGCCAACCTGAACCTGTCATGGGGAAAGGCAGCTTAGAAATCAAATAATAAACAAATAAATCTACACATCTACTCCAAAACATTATAAACACACGCATTTATTTTGAAAAAGTTTGCACTTTTGACAGTGTTTTGATTTCTTTTAATGTTTGTTAATCACGTCCATGGTGCTCCTCAGCATATGAAGCCAACTTTCTGTGGGAAACATTCAGCAAATGGTAGACAGCACGGAGAATCCTGAAGTGGCAGAAAATGGCAGGCCCAAGAGGTGGAGAAAACGAAAGTGAGAACTTTAAACTTGGGTGACAAAATTAAAATGTTTCCTGCTCTTCACACAGCCAGCATGAAACATTTAGAAAACCTTTCAGAGAAAAAAGATCGCTAGTTTAGCGTGTTCAAAAAAACCCTCCGTTTTAGGCTGAAATAGACCGTTTTCAAAACTGTGGTAGGGGGGAAACTGTGTGAAATTCTTCCCCAAAATGCTTCTTTTTCTGCCTGAAGACATTTTATTTGTGCGGAAAAAGTCATGATTAAGGCCTCTACTATTTAGGAATATAATATACCTTGTGTTGCTGTTGTCACTTCTGTTTGTTAGACCTGTGACATCTGGTTCTTTGTAAATCTTTTGCCTTCTGTCTAGTAGAGTGGATTATTATTATTTGTTAGAATAAATGTAGAAGGAAGTTCCCCCAAACATGTTTTATGTTCACTACTTTTCTTTCTAGATCTGTGACTGTGAGTTAGTTGTTATTCAAGTAGGGACTTGTTTCACTGAAATGTTTCGTGTTCCAGCTGATCTCTCCAACAAGATCAAAAAGTCAGTGTTCTTCCTCCCTACTTTGTAGTAGCTAAAATGGAGCTGTGAAGGGATCTCATGTGGATATAAAGGCCTCGGCAGAGCATGTGTATAGCCTGGGGGGATTCCTCTGATGGCTGATGCCACCCATTTTTCTTATATATGAGCTATCTATATGGGTGTGCTGTGAATTCATCCTTTTGATGCATGTAACTGATTACCTGAAGTATTTCTACTCGCTTGTAAGTACCATTTACTTTTTAACTTTGTGTTAAGGGCAAAATCTGTGAGATGTGAAATTTACAATGCACCCTGTAGTTTTCTGGCATATTCTGAAAAACCTTTTGGAGCTATACGAATAATAAGCGCTGAATAAAAAGCATGTTTTCCGCTGGGTCAATTTGTAAAATTTCTGTTTTCAACAAGGCGAATGAGGTATGAATAGGTATTAATGTGGCCCCATCTTTATCAGTGAAAATATTAAGTGCTCACATTAAACAACGTATTTCTATTCATTCAAAACTGAAAACGACTTTATTTTACATGTAATAAAATAAAAGAATTGACTTGTTGAATTGGACTGGCGTTTTGTTCTCAACAGCCGCTGGCTAGACACCTTGAGGCACCTGAGAAAAGAGCATGAAGTTGATCGCTTTCCAGTGATTTTGAGGCTTATGCCTCTGTACATGTAAGCTCTACTTTAGCTTTCTTGACTAATGGTTAGTGACAAGAAGAATAATCATGGGGGAGGGAAAGTCTCATTGGCCCCTTCTCATTTCCGATTCTACTTTCTTTCTGTTCCCTATCCCCCACTTTGTGACTTGCCCCAGGCAAGTGTGAAAAGAAACAACTAACTGGCAGTAGAGAATTTGTCAAAAGCTATTTATTTGTTTATTTAGATTTATAACCCACTTTCCCTGCCAAAGCAGGCTCAGAGCTGCTTCCAGTATATTAATAAAAAATATATACAATATAATTTTGGGGGGTTAGCCTTAGGGAGGATTCTATGAACTTCGCTTGACCTCTTCCAGTTACCTTCTCACTATATTGTTGAAATGGTGAATATAGTGGCTTTTGTTCACATGGGTCCCATGGTCAAAAGACATCCTGTCTTCTGGATCTACTGGATTGTCCATATCTATATTCCAATTAATACAATAAAAATGGTTTATGTAGCAGTTTTTCTTGTGTAAAAACTGCACTGAATGGTCCTCATCAGGAATTCCTCTTCCATATATTTGATAACTCTAATAATGTTTTCCATCAGTTTCTCTCAGGGAGAAGTGAAAATGAAGCATCTAATTTTTCTGGAGCCCTTTGCCCCCTGCTCCACAGCACACCTCTTTTTAAAATTAGTTGCTTGAATGCATGCTAACCTTCTTGGAAGGAAGCTGATTTTTAGGTTCAGATCAGATGTCACAAACAAACCCCAGTCTGTTCATGACAGGAATGAACTTGGTTAATTGCCAGGCTTGCGTTTCCCCTCCCTTTCCCCTCTGTGTGGCATGCTGAGACATTGAATCTAGTTCCAATTAGTTGTGAGGTGTTAGGCAGGCTCCCTCACTAGCTGAAGTCTATTTCTGTCATGGTAGCTAGGATTTTTGACCATGACAGGCTACACAAAGGAAAGGAGGGAAGGAAGCACATGAGCCTGGTAGTTAATGGTTTGTTCCCATCATGAACCAATCTCAGGGAACTCAGAGATGTTTTCATATATGTGTTTTGAACATCAACAGTTTCTTGGATGAGCTTGTTGAGTGTTCTTAGGTGAATGCTATCTCTCCCTGTAGACCTACTCGTTTTTATTTGTGAGTTCTGGATCTTTTTCTTTTGCTGTATCTAAACACAGTTACTCAGATGCTCTTCCTTATAACAAAGTTGTAAGTTTTTGATCTCTTACATATTTTCTACAATGAATGTTTGTGCAAATAGTGCCCTTGTGTACATTTTTCCTGTCCTCCCTCAGGAGTTCTAAAGTAGTTTACACTGATCTCCTCACTTTGTCAAATTTCATTTTTGAATTATTTTTAAACTGGAGCATGTTCAGAATAAATCAGGTGTTTGAAATCACAATTTAGTTTAAAATCTGCTTAATTTAAGCAAGATAGAAAATGAGCTTTTTATAGTTGCTTAAATTGTATAAAAATTTCTAGAAAGTTGGGACTGCTTTTAATCAACTTTAATTTTAAAAAGTTTGTTCATATAATCATCCCTTATAGATGAAGTAATAAGTTAATATCGCTACAGGTTGTTCTATGCATTGTTATAAAAATGGCAAGCATACATTTCTTAAGCTTAAAAGAGTCTTGTTGCTCAAGATTTGCAGTCTCAGTTACCAGAAATCTCACTGTGTGTGGTCAGGTTGCTGGAAATCAAAGACTATGAATATTGGCTTTTGCTTTTTTCAGCATATAGTTTCTGTCTTTGAAATATCAATGATCTTATTTTTTTTTAAATCTACCTTTTCTCATTTGTTGAGTAGGAGACTGAAAGATAACGTTCTGCAAACCTGTACTTTGCATTGGGAATTTGATTTCAAGGACTCATTTCTGCTAGATGTTGCAATATGTCCTCTAGACTTTCAAAAGGCAATAAGTCAATCTCTCTGGAAACTATGCAGAAATTCAAATCATAAATAAGGAAATGTGTCAGGTACATTAAACAGACATAGAAAAATGGCTTTCTATCCTTTGTTGCAAGGTAATTGGGCACCACAGCTTGGCAGGAGCTGGTGCTATTGAGTTGGCTGTAACTGCCACAGGTTGATAGGCAGGTGATAAGGCAGCTTCCACTTGGGTCTGCACAGGAGGCCTACCTAATATGCTGTCTGCCCTAAGGGCCTATGGGAACACAGTTGGATTATTATGTTAATGCATGAGCCTGCTGCCCTCTTCCTATCCCAGCTGGGTTCCCTGTTGTTAGGAACTGCTTTGCACTGACAGTGGAGTAATATGCTTCATGATTGAAAGGGCAAAGGGGCTTGGAAGAAAAAAGAATAGGTCTACACAGATATGCAAATGAGGAAAGGAAGTCGGTAGGAGGGTTTCCTTATAGGTATAGATAGCGGATTTATTAGAAAATGTAATATAGAGCTGTAATTATACTGTTGTTTGGAAACCCTATTAAAATAATTTCCTTCTGCCTCATCACTCCTAATGTTAGTGAACACCAGAATAGAAATATTTACCAAAGAAAATGTGTGAATATTGATTTTTTTTCCTTTTAAAGTCAAAAGGGTGCAATACATAGCGCCAGTGTAGAAAGCAAACAGCAGTTTGCATGTTCTAAAGTGGCCACTGTTTCTTATACTGTTGCTAATTTTCTGCAATAGAAGTTACAGCAGCAGTTCAGTTGTTATAACAGGTGCACCAGTCCTGGAGTTTGTTTCCAAAGTAGAAGCCACCCTGTCATTGAAACTGGTTTATAATCAGCATAGGTTGTGGCAGTGGTGGCTGCAGTTCTATTTTTCTCGAATGCTGACTCATCTCAAAGATTTAAAATTCAATTGAATACATATTATTATGTGTGTAGTCTTCAAAAAAGAGTGTGGTTTGAGTTTTTATTGTGTACCCAGTCTTCTAAAGCAGAAATGGCTCACTTTTTCTTACATTTCAAGACTCCACTTCTAATGGGCAACATTTGTTGTCACTGCTCATGCTGGATTTCCCAGCCCAGCATTGGCAATCCCAGGAGACAGGGAGGGGCAGAATCCTCATAATTCTGGTTTACTGTGACATTGCTCCAGCATGAACCCGCAAAAAAGTTATCACTGTATCTGGTAGATACTTTAGAAGTCAACTGAAACTATTAGTTTTAACTGGGTTTTACCATGGTTTCTGCTCCTGCTATTCACCAGGCAGCAGCCAGAATGGATTAGGGATCACTTTTCAGTTCTCAAAATCTCCTGAGCACTGACTTTAGCTGAGAAAGAGATGGAGATCCTATCCTGTTATTTGCTATCCTGAGATATCATGTTTGGCATTATTAGGAACCACTTTTGTTCAGGCTGGGGAAGTATGCGATAGCCTAGTTATCTTTCTCTTCCATCCCAACTACTTATAGTCAGCATGTGTATGCTAGCTTCCAGCACTGGGCTAGTTTTGGTAATATGAGGCTAATGTGTCTACTTTCACTGAAGGTTGTTACAAGGGCTGACCCTCAGGTATTTTTGGCAGTCCTTGATAACCTATCTTACCAAGGTCACCACCACCACAGTATCAACAGAGCTGACCAACAACGGGCAGGGGAGATTTCATAACTGGGTGAGTTATACATCTGGTTGCCCAGATGTTTGGGAGCACTTGCTACTTTAGCATTTTCCACAATGATTGGTGTTCTTAACTGGAGATCTGGTAATTTGTAATTCACATATTGACAGTGCCGAAGTCATGCTGTTTGGTGTGACCCCTGATAGACTTGCAGCTTGGGCAAACTTGTTTTTTTCAGTCATATAATGAAGACATTTTCATCATGTGGGGGCTCTGTTCCTCCTCATCATTTGCTATTGTTTCATTTTTTAAGATGAAAAAGTCATTTCAGTGAACTAGTACATGATGGAATACCTTCATTTAGTAGAAAAGGTTCTTCGGATATATTCTGTGGATAAATGCATTTTTCTGTGGAGACTTGGACTGAACAAAATGTTCACCTTGAGTTTTAAAAAGTTTTTTTGTCTCTCTTGGCAGAGAACTGGCAGGAGGGGGACGTCAGTTGCTCTCCAGCATCACCCAACAAGATGCAAATGGCAGGCCTAGTCAGGTGCAGTGGGATGATCAAACTTATCCAGCTAGAAAGGTGACATCTCACAGAGAACAGAGTTTGGGAGGCTGAAACCCCTAGAGAAGTCTTCTCTTGGAGACTTCAGGAAAAAGTGCTTTGATGTGATCTGATCTGCCCTGCAGAGGGGAAATAGAGATGCTAATACAGGGTATGAGGAGAAGGGCCTCTTTTGTGCTGATTCCATTGAGGCAGGCAGAGTTCTCACAGTGGTTCTCAACCTTCCTAATGCCACAACCCTTTAATACAGCTCCTCATGTTGTGGTGACCCCCAACCCTAACATTTATCCATTTTACAGATGGAGAACACTGATGCAGGGAGTTTCAGGCAACCCCTGTGAAAGGGTCATTTGACCCCCAAAGGGGTCCCAACCCCCAGTGAGAACCACTGTGCTAGGGCAACGATTGCCATTTGCAGGCCTGCACAGAGGCTCCGTAAATCTGTTAGACCTGCTGTAACTTTTAATCTAGTCTTAGGTTAACATCTGTTAGGGCAAGTACAGAGGGAGGGATCGAGGAATTGCATTGCACTCCTCTTCTTTTGCATCACTTGTTCAATCTGTTGCTGTGCTGTGAGTATGCATGTGGGATTTTTCTTTTTTTTTTTACTAAACAATAACTTTTAATGCTGGTAGCACTAGGAGAAGAGAAGGAACGGTCCATTGGCAAGTGGCTTCTTCCCTTGTGGTGCACAAATATAGTATGTGGTCCCCATGGCAGCCAGATGCAGGTACAGGGAGGCAGAGGCACAAGGCAAAGTAGTGCAACAAAGGGAAGGTGGGAGCCCTGGTCTTCTCAGCTAGCAGTTCCTACAAAGGCCAGGTTGTGACATTTGGTGAATGGACAGAGAAAAAGAAAAGCTCACCTGGGTCTGAGGAAAGCCAAGTGGATGGCACATGCCAGACAGATACCTTGGATGGACACTGGTGCCCAGATGCCTCAAAGGGCCACTCAGAAAGGGACTGCAGGTCTCAGTGGGGCTGTTCTGCCACACACTCCACTATAACGATCTTGTTGTTCCATTAACATCATTTGTGGCCCCAGCAGGTAACTATTTCTTTTACTGTATTTCAGTGCAGCAGAAACGGTCAGAGAATAGTGTGTTGCAAAAAGAAAAAGAAAATCTTTGACCATGTGCCCTTAGAGAGAATTTTTAAAAGGTGCCATTTAGGCAGCGGCCTCAGTCTTTCACTTCCACCTAGAAAGTAATATTCTTCAGAGTTACAGGGATGCACCATTTAACTTGACCTCTAATCATATTATGGATTTGCCTTGAGGATGAGTAAGGAACAAGACCTTTAAGTGTTTTCATCATAGCTTTAAGTTCCCAGAAATTTTTAGCTTTAAATGAAACCTCTGTTTGGGAGGTTGTTATTGCTCTGTGGAGAATACCTTCTGGGGTAATTTAAAAGATAGAAAGGAAAAGTCACTCCGAGATCTAAAGTGCTTAACTGGAAGAGAGTCATATGCTGGCAGTTACTTAGGCCGTTTCCGCACGGCCAAAAGCAGCGACGCGATGACGTCGCAAATTGCGACGCATCCCAAAAAAAGCTGCTCGACAGACAGTGGCTGGAGCTAGCGGGCGCCCGCAGAAATCTGCAGAAATGTGACGGTTCAAGCGACGGGAAGCCGCTATGGAAGCGGCGTCTCGCGATGTTGCGCCTCTGGCGACTTAAGTGGCCGGTGCAGGCCCGACGCCATTTTTTTTGACGACAGCTCCAAGGATGGCTGTTCGCGACGAAAAGGCCATGCTGCGCCACATGGGGAAAAAAGAGTGGTTTTAAGCGCTTCTTAATACACCGCCTTCAAGCTACCTGGTTTAGCGCTTTCGCTGACGGAAGCGAAAACCTCCGCCGCTGCGCGTGCGAACGCTCTCGCTCTGACGCTTCTTTTTCCGTTGCGACGACGTCATATTTTGCCCGTGCGGAAACGGCCTTAGGCATCTCTGTTCAGGGGCCTTTTCTACTAAATCATAACGTGACAAATCATTTGTTTTGATGTGACAGCTGTTGCCAAGCCCTCTAAGCTAATAAGCCTTTGGTAGTGAACAAAACTGTGTTGTAAATTAAAATTTGAGATAGTTTCATAGCTGGGGGTTTGTGGTAGTCTTTTACTCATTGCTGAGTAACCTTTAACATCAGTGACAGTCAAAAGTTAAATTCTGAATCTTAACCCAACATTGTGTGTGTGTATAAACTTGAAAACACTTTAATTTGAGCTAACTATGGCACGTAGGAAGGGGAACATGCATTCTATAACTATGCTGTGCCAGCATGGTATAGCTGTTAAGAGCGATAAACACTAGTCTGGAGAACCAGGTTCAATTTCTCATTCCTCCACATGAAAACGTCTGAGTGACTTTGAGCCAGTCACAGTTCTCTCAGAACTCTCTTAGTCCACACAGAGGCAGGAAATGGCAAATTGCATCTGAATGCCTCTTGATAACCGTATGGGACCTCATTAATTGGCCGTAACTTGATGGTGCGCACACAAACAAAGAACTACTACAGCCCCAATGTCTCTTTCCCTCTCGGTCTCAGCAAGTTTAAACCCTATTAGCATATATTTGGGAGTTGGGATGTTTTTGCTCCATGTTCATCTATTTAGACTTACCTACATCAAACTTCATTTGCCAAATGGTTACCCACTCACCTAATTTGTGGAGGTTCTCCTGGAGTTCTTGAATCATCTTTGGTTTTTGCCATCCTGAATAATTTGGTATCATCTGCAGGCTTGATTATTACACTGCTCACCCCTAGTTTCAGATTATTTACGAACATATTAAATTGCTCTGTCTAAACACAGATCCTTTTGGGACACCACTGCTTACTTCCCTCTATTGTTGGAACTGTCCATTTATTCATACTCTTTGCTTCATGTTTTTTACCAGTTTTTAATCCACAAGAGAACCCATTGCCTTACTCCATGATGCTAAGTTTACTCCGGAGTCTTTGCTGAGGTACACTGTCAAAAGCTGTTTGAAGGTCCAAATATAAACTGTCTACAGGGTTGCCATTAACTCACAGAACAGGTCTTTTATGGTCTACAGTTCAACGAAAGCATTTACTGATACCTCAGCTCTCAAACTGTAGAACAGTTGTAAAAGGTGCTCCATGTAACAGGTAGAAGAAGCATTCTTTCCCCAGCTTTATTTCAAGGCCGCTTCCAAGCATCGCACGCGGGAAGTTTTTCGGCCAGGGTCGGGCGCATCTCGACGGGCGACCCGATTGACGCTTGTAGACCGGTCCGCGACGGACGGTCCTAGAAAGTGCCGGGCAGCTGGCGCCGCGGAGCGCAGGCGCCTGGCTGACCCGGTGTGTCCCCGGGCCTCCAGCGTTTTATCGCCGAGGTTGGGGACACGCTTCCTCTTTGGCGCTGGCCTGCTCCAGCGGCGCAGGGCAGGGGGGCATGTCCCCAGGCCTCGGGGACAAGGTAAGTACAGGGAGCGAGGAGGGGAAGCTGCCAGGAGGCCGCCATTTTCGCCGCTTCGCGACGGGTAGTTGAAGCTTCCAGCCGGTATTTCTACCGCGCGCTTCCGAAAGCCGCGACTGGGGAAATCGCCGGGCGTGGGGATCGGGCGGCCGGGCGCGAGGGCGATGCATGCTGCAACGCAGCTGCACCTCAGGCGTATCGCGCAGCCTGGGGACGCGCGCTTTGTCATTCCTAAGCCGCCGTTTATGGCCCGTGCGGAAAGGTCCTAAGTATTTCTGTCATGAAGGAAGTTGTAAAGGTGGAGAGAAGAACATCCTACAGTAAGAGGACTGGAGAGATCATCCCTTAAGTAGAAGATAGAAGATTTACCCTTCCCTGCACAAGGCATGCTTCATACTTTGAATATGCATGCTTTGTACACTAACATACCTTTAGATGAAGCCAAGGAGGTTCTGTCAAGTACTTTAAACCAAAGAAAGAATCTTAATCCCCCAACTTTTTCTCTAATGGAACTGATTGATTTTATTTTTGAAAATACTATTTCCAATTTGACAAAATATTTATATTCAAATTAGGGATGGGGCCACAGCCAGCTCCTGGGGTCGTTAATTTGTATATGGACCATCTCGAAGTCCTTCATTTTGCAGCCCCCATGCCAATCCTTTCTGGAATAAGGTAGTCATCTTTGAATGTTACATGGATGACTTGTTTGTGTTACTCTCAAATTCTTCTGTAGGCAAATTTGTTGAACGAATGAATGAATTCCATGCATCCTTCTATTCAGTTTTCCCATACAACAGATCCTGTTTCTGTTAGTATTTTGGACACTACTATGTTAGTTACTTCTACTGGAACCTTAGCAGTGAAACCATATGTTAAACCATACCTCATACGATCCCAGGCACCTTAAAAATAGCCTTCCCTATAGTCAGCTCCTTAGAATAAAGAGAAACTCCACTGATACAGGGGAATGTAAGAGAGTAGGGAGTACATTAAGCAAACGGTATGCTTTTAGGGGCTACCCACATGTTTTGGACAACACCTGGCAGAGGGCAGTACACATAGACAGGAGACATCTGTTTTCCACCCAACCTAAAAACTCTGAGACAAAAATTACTTGTGCCATGGATTACATGCCCATGGCCAACACCATCAAATAGTTTATGTTTAACTATTGGCATACAATTTCAGACATACTGGGATGCACTAACCCACCCAGAATACGCTTTAGGCATAAAACTAATTTATGGGATTTGCTCATAAGGTCTGATTTTTTTTTAAAAAAGGCTCTTATTCCACCTATCTCTATTAAAGGGTATTACTGATGTGGGCACTGCTCCACATGCCCACTGTCCATGAATATTACAGAATGTACACATGCCAACATTAGACATACGGTAAGTGGGAGTGAAAGTACCTTACAACATGCAGTTCTAACCAATGCATTTGTCTTTTGAAGTGCCCAAGCAAATTAATTTGTATTCAGATGTCACTAAGAGATATTTGTTTTAGATTAATTAAGCATAAATCTAGGATCCAAAATAGAGTTTTTGATGTCCCCTTCGTGCAACATTTCATTGACCAAGTGCATACAGAACATGACCTGAGATTTTGCTTCCTTTTTATCTATAAAGAGTGCCCATTCAGACAGGCTGATGAAAGGAAGCTCCTGCTCCAGCTTGAAGCCAAGTTTACATTTACTTTCAGAAGGCACCATTCCCTTGGATTAAATAATGAAAATCGATTACTCGGGTTATTTATAAACAATGGAACACACTTATTATATAAGACAAATTTTTCCTCCTTGAGAATCTTCTGACAGAGATATTCTTGTGTTTGTGAGTCTTTGCAGGACCTGTAAAAAGAAATATACTTAGATTAATGGAATTGGTGTTTTTCAGCCAGCTCTTATTATTGCTGAAACTATGATGCTATGTACTCTTAGACCATCTGTAAGCCATTAACTGTGTATATTGTAACTAGTGATGATCAGTAATTTACAAGAAGACATTTATGCTGCTTAACCAGTGGTGGGATTCAGCGGGTTCGCACCACTTCGGCAGAACTGGTTGTTAAAATGGTGCTTGTAAACAACCAGTTGTTAAATTATTTGAATCCCACCACCAGAACCGGTTGTTAAATTATTTGAATCCCATCACTGTGCTTAACCGTTATTCTTGGGAACTTTTTTGTACAAGTTGCGTTCTGTAAGTATATTTATTTATTTATTTATTTATTTATTTATTATTTGGGTTTATAAACCGCCCTCCCCCAAAGGGCTCAGGGCGGTGTACAACATGGATAGAGCACAATAACATTTTAAATACGATAAATATAAGTTAAAACAGCTCTAATAAGAATAAAAATAAACCCTTCCCCATTTAAAATGCAGCATTAATTAACTCAGGATGGCGGCCTCTACTAATTCCCATAACCCCAAACAAAAGGGGTGGCAGGATCTCCATGATGTCGTGAATGGAGAAAAAAGAGAGGAGGAAGGAAGAAGGATGAAGGGGGCCCCTATCAACAGCTGGTCTCCCCCAAAGGCCCGGTGGAACAGTTCAGTCTTACAGGCCCCAAGGAACTTCAGCAAGATCCTCAAGAGGGCCCGGACAGCTGATGGAAGAGCGTGCCTATTTCAGGTAGGGGCCAGAGCTGTAAAGCGCTCTGGCCCGGGTGGAGGCTAAATGCATCATCGGTGGGCTGGGAATCAATAGTAAGTTACTCCTGCTGAACGCAGAGGCCTATTCGGGACATATGGGGTAAGACGGTCCCGCGAGGGTATCGAGGTCCCAGGTCGCCGCTAGCGTCTTTAAAGGTTAACACTAACATTTTGAAAATGATTCTGGAATTCAATTGGTAACCAAGTGCAAGCGACGGAGCACAGGGGTAATATGTTCTCCCCTGGCACCCCCTGTGAGCATACGCACCGCTGCATTTCCTGGACCATTTTTAATTTCCTAATCAGACGCAAGGGAAGGCCCGCCAGAGCTTAGTTGCAATAGGCTTCAACCTGAGGTGACCGCTGCATTGACCACAGTGGCCAGGTCAGCTTGGGAAAGGAAGAAGGAGCAGCCGCCGGGCTCGACGTAGATGGTAGAACGCGACCCTGGTTATATGGGCCACCTGGGCCCCCATAGAAAGAGACAAATCCAGGTGGACCCCCAGGTCGACAGAGGGGGCTGTTAACAATATAGCCCCCCGCCTCAATAATCGGGCGGCTGAAAATCCCCAACCTCCCCCCCCCGCCCCAGCCAGAGGATCTTCCTCGCTTGCTGGATTCAGTTTCAGCCTGCTCTACTTCAACCAACCAGCCACGGCCACCAAACAATGCTGGAGAGCCGCAGAGGCAGCGTCAGCCCTCCATCGACACAGAATGAGCTGAGTGTCATCAGCGTGACAGGACATCGCCAGCCCAAAGTTCAAGACCAACTGAGCAAGGGGTCGCACATAGATAAGAATAATAAGGCTGGGACAACAGCTTCCCCTGAGGCACCCCTAATAATGAAGTGAGCACCTCGACGCTTGATCCCCGCATCACACTTATTCTGTTAAATAACCTCGAGAAACGAGGCAATCCATTACTGCGCCTTCACTCCGGAAGCTGCCAGGCGGGTCAAAAGGTCGCGATTCCACCACATCAAACGCTGCGGTTATGATCCAACAAAACCAGCAGCGCTGAACCGCCTTCATAGCTGCCGAGCTGATCTGCATACCACGAGAACGGTCTTCCTCGGCCTCCATGCCCAGCACGGAACCCGGACTGGAAAGGGATCAAAAGCCGATGTACGTCCTCCAGGAAACCCTCGGCTGCTCTATTAAGCCCATTCACTTCTCTCATTACCTTCCCCAGAAACGAAAGATTCGAAACGGGGCGCACTGGCCAGATCTGGCCAGCGATCTAACGATGGTCTTTTGAAGAGTGCTTTACTCACTGCCTCCTTCAACCCACCAGGAAAAACTCCTTGCTCAAGTGTGAGTCATTGATTATTACCTCTCACCAGGTGGGGCCACACCGCTCTGGCGACACTTTAACAAGCCAGGAGGGGCACGGATCCAGCAGGACAGCAGGTAGTATGGTCTAACAGCAGCCAGGGCCCTGTCAACAGAGGGCTTCCGGAGAGCAGGTAAGGAGAACTGGGCCAAACAAGGGCCGTAGAAGACGGCAAGGGAGCCTCCAGTTCCGCTTATTGTCTCTAAGGTGGCAATTCAAGGAGCCGATACGACTTTGTCCGCTAAAAGCTCATGAATGCCTCACAGCTAATAGCCAATTGACAATTTGTAGACCCCTCAGACAATGGGGTCAAGGACCTAATAATACGGAACAATTGTGGCTGGCGAGAGCTAGCAGACGCCAGGGAGGAGGAGAAGAAAATTTCGCCTTCGCCGCCATCTCATAGGCCTCGCTAAACGCCCTATAAGATGTTCGTGTCGCCTCGCCACCAACTTCTTCCTCCACACTCGCTCTATCGCCTAAGTTCTCGCCATATGGCGAAGCTCCTCGGTAAGCCGGAAGGGGCTAGTCGCAAGCGGCGGCGTAGAGGACTGCGTGCAATCTCGATGGCATCGGAGAGATCGGGAATTCCAGTCTCCCCACTAGCTCATCAAGGGTGCCGGGTTCAGAGTCCGCGACGAGCATTCAGGAAACCAATAGGATCCATGAGTCTCCGCGGGCGGACAAAAAATACTGGCCGCCTAGACAGGGGCGCTATGCACGCCCATCCTAACCTTCAGGGCATAATGGTCAAGACTGATGGCAATCCTCTATCTATAGAGGACATGACCATATCCGCGTCTCTTAATGTGCTGTCCGGGCCTCATGAGTGGGGCCAGAATTTTACTTCGTTGAGAGGCCCAGTGCCGCCATGGATGACACTCAGGTCCGCATTACCGTATTACGCGAGGCGGTGTCGACATGGACATTGAAGTCCCCTCAAGACAATAAGCCTGGGGAACCGCAACGCCCAGTCCGGGCCACCACCTCCAGCAGCCGCAGGCTATCTCCGCGCTTAGCGATTCGGTACACCAGGAGAACAGCCAACCTCTCCTGGGCCAACCACTCCAGGCCGACACACACTTCTGGTGACCATCGATCTCGACAGGGGCTGCCCTGTGCTGGCGGCATCACGGATAAATACACGCCACCGCCCCTTGTTCGCGGACTGGTGCAGACACGCCAGCCCTGGGCGCCGACCTCGCCTCTGCCCTTACCCAGCATTCTCGCAGAAAGCCAGGTCCACCTGCAGGTCCCCGAGAAAGTCCCGGAGAACTGTGGTCTTATTATTTATGGTCTTATTATTTATGTCGCTTTTTAACTTTTTGGATATCATATGGGCAGAATTGTAAACCTTTTATACTTTAGTTATTCCATATGTATATGCTATATTTATATTTTGTCTAATGTACATTGAGTAATTCTGGATTTTTATTATGTTAACTTATTTTTTAAAAAAATGGTTTAAAATCTGCCACTTATGCTTACAAAAGGTAATAGATAATTGCTTATTTGTTTGTTTGTTTGTTTGTTTGTTTGTTTGTTTGTTTGTTTGTTTGTTTGTTTATACTGCCCACCCCGAAGGGCTCTGGGTGGCATACAAGATAATCAAACATTAAAATCACAACAAACTATAAAACCATTAATAAAGCTAAAAACAAAATGAGACTATAGATAGTGATAAAATTCAGAGTCAATCAAATTCAGCTCCTTCTCATGGGAGTGGTTTGATAATGGAGAATACGGGTGGCAATCAGCGGTTACCCTCCTCCAAAAGCTAAATGGTACAGCTCAGTCTTTAGGGTCCCATGGAACTGGCCAAGGTCCCACAGGGCCCTAATGGTTGGAGGAAGAGTGTTCCACCACATTGAGGCGAAGGCACTGAAGGCCTTGACCCGAGTGGAGGCCAACCAAATCACTGAGGGGCCAGGAACTACCAGCAAATTGGCCTCTGCAGAACGCGAAGGTCGAGTGGGGACATAGGGGGAAAAACGGTCCCTGAAGTATGAGGGCCCCAGTCCGTGGAATGCCTTGAAGGTCATCATCAATACCTTGAAGAGGATCTGGTATTCAATCGGAAGCCGGTGCAGTCGGTGCAGCACAGGAGAGATGTGATCCTGCATGGAACTACCTGTGAGGAGCCGTGCTGCTGCATACTGGACCAATTTCAACATCCAGATCAACTGCAAGGGAAGTCCCGTGTAGAGCGAGTTGCAATAGTCTAATATAGCGCTTGTGACTTGACTTGCGTATTCCTTCAAGGGGAAGCTTGGGACATTTCTGCCTGGCTGACAAAGCTGCTCAAAGTGAAATGGGAGGGGGGGGGTTGATCTGGAATTTCCCAGCCTTATGTATGAGCACCCTATTACTTTATTTACCTATCTGGGTTCAAGCTCTACTTGACTTGTGTTGACAGTATTCGTACCAGGTCTTTTTGGGTTTACCCGTTTTGGGGGGGGGGTTTGTGCTTGCCGATGGCCTTGCATATATGTTATGTTTTCATGTCCTGCCTCATTGTTACTTGTATTTTGTAAACTGTTTTTGTATACTGATCCAAGCTTGCACTTCTTCTCGTTTCTATGGGACTTCATTAAATTTAACACTTATATGTATTATTGACATTTTGTTTGTTTGCTGGTAGCCTGGGTGTAGTAGGTTCTCTAAGTTTTAGCCCCATTATCTAATAAATGCCTTGATGTGTTCATCCTGTGGTGTTTGCAGCAGTAAGCCAAAAATGGCTGAGGTAGTTCAGGCTTGACTGAATTGATGAAAGAATTTGTTCACGCAGAGCAAAACTTTGCTCTGCACAGCACTGCATGCTTCAAACAGGGGAGAGATGCCTGAAAAACTAAAGGATTTTTGATGGCATTCCTGAGCCCTGTGACATCACTTGGTATTGTCTTTGTTTCACTGTGAACCCTGCCCCAGTTTTGTTCAACTTCCTTTTTTCAATGGTGATGCTTACTTTATTACACATTTTGCTAAAACAGTTCTATAACACCTCTCCGAAATTAAATGCACTGGTTTATAGCATGCTGAAAGTAATACGTAATAAACTGAAAGTTATGCCATAATGAAACTGGTATCTGCAAAAGTGGTTGAGAACAATAAAATTCACATCCTTGAGGTACATTTTTATTAAAGTGTAGATGACTGGGGAAAGCAATGGCAAACCACTCCATAAACAAAGTCTGCCTAGTAAATGTCATAATGTGATGTCCCATGATGGGTCAGTTATGATCAAGTTCTTGCACAAGAGACTATTGTTATCTTTAAATATTAGCAGTGCATGGCTGCCCTGGACTTTCCAAAGTTAGGAGTTCCAAGAGCTGGAGCCACTGGAGGACAGATGCTATTTCTGGTTTATTTGTTTAATTTGTTTGTACCTCTTACTCCCAATATTGCTCTTGGGGCAGCTTCTGACCACTATTAATTGGAATTGATAATACATTAGTACATAAAATAAAAAAGACCAAAATAAATAGGAAGAAATCAGCAAAAAAAAACCCTCCAAAAAAAAGCTGAAAGTGTATTAAAATTAGCAGCACTGTGTATTGGTCTGCCAGTACATTCAGTAAGTGCAGAGCTGTACAAAGAGAAAATAACAGAAGGCCTGAGAAAATAGAGAGTTTTTTGCCCGGTACCTTGAATTCAATATGCTGCTGATTCACAAGTGAGGTAATTCCACTGTCAAAGCACCACAACAAAAAGAGAGCACCTCTGGTGTTTACGCACCTTGATTCTAAAGATGCGTGCCGCTGGCTCTCATCTTTTATTGCTGCTGTGGCTGGTGGGAGAAAATTAATGTAAAAAGAAAGACTGACAGGTGACATCACTTCTGGGAAAACCTGGAAGTGATACCACTCCTTTCTAGGAGTTGCTAGAAATTCAATAAAAAATAAGGATAAACGCACATACATACATACTTGCAAGATGTTTGCCTTGTAGCCTTCACCAGTGTACGATCTTACCACCATATCTCATATCATTGAAACCTACAAATAATCTTCAAAGACATGTAGAGTACATTACAGTAATTTAACTTGTATTGCATAAATAGCAGTGGCCAGGTCATGCTTCTCAAGGAAGGGTGACAGTTGACATCAGTCCTAACTTAGAGAAAGAGATCCTGCAACGGGGTCTCCTTGACTGATCTGAAGGAGCAGAGATCTATGAGGGAAGGCTTTCCTCAAAGTAGAAAGACTAATTGGTTTGTCAAATTTGCAGTTGAGCCCAGAAGCCAACTGCCCGCCAATCTAGTTACATTACAGATAATTCATTTTGCTTAAGATGCAGTCCTAATGGATTATATGTACTTGCAGTTATTGGCAAGCAGGTTAACTTAGATGACAGTTCCTTCAGTGTTTAAATTGTTTTGTGTGAACTCACAGGAGTTAGGAATCATATTCTAGGTCAGGGGTGGCCAACCTATGGCACTCCAGATATTCATGGACTACAATTCCCACCAGTCCCTGCCAGCATGGCCAATTGCCCATGCTGGCAAGGGCTGATGGGAATTGTAGTCCATGAACATCTGGAGCACCATAGGTTGGCCACCCCCATTCTAGGTGTTTAAATCTCAACCAGACAAATTTGTACAATTATATCTTTCACTTTTACATACCATTTATTATACAGACATCTATAGTTTTGAATAGTACTACTACCAATCATATTTATTTGAAATACCTGGATGATTTTTAAGCTCAACCTTAATGATCAACCTTAATGACATTTATAAGTGTCCATTCTTTTTATTTTTAAACCCAAGACCACATTGTAAGAATTTAGTCTGCAGAAAATTGCTTTGACTGGGATTTGGATTTAAACTATGATTGTGCTTTGAAGACACACACACCCCCCCTACACACACCTTATGCCTCTCAGTCCACTGGCCTCAACCACTCCTAAAGCAAAAAGAGAGGGCAAAATGTTGAGCCCCTGTAGTTTTTGCTGAAACAAAATTTTGTTATACCCTTTTTTGTGTTGCCATCATTTGAATTTTTCTTTTTTTGAAAGACTAGCAGGATTAATTTTATTTCTGTTTTTATCATGAAGTCTGAATTAATACAGGTAATATCTGCATTATGTTTGTTGACTGTGATGGTTCCAACAGCCGTCTCAAGGAAAAGATACCTCAAAAACTAAATCTTAGGTCATGTGTAACCAGATGTGTTTCTTGGGATGAAAGGATCCTTCCCAGAGCAGGTACTAAGACAATGTCACATCCAGGGACACATCTGCAGGCAGTCTCCATTTGTATTGTCGAAGGCTTTCACGGCCGGAATCACTTGGTGCTGTGTGGTTTCCGGGCTGTATGGTCCGCAGTTCTAGCAGCCGCTTCTCTCCTGACGTTTACGCTACCGCGCCTGTGGCTGGCATCTTCAGAGGATCTGATGTTGGGAAAGCAAGTGGAGTATATATCTGTTGGAGTGTCCAGGGTGGGTGGGGAAACCTTGTCTGTGAGTAACAAAGGCGGCAACCAGGTCAATAGTTGAGGGCATCTGAATAGAAGTATGAGTAACAATGAAGACTATAGCCTGGGAGTAACCCTGTATGATAGCAAGTAAAGGTAGGTCACTGTGGTGGGGAGCATCTGGAATAGAAGTATCCTGGCTCTTTTGTTTCTTTGTGGTCTATGGTCATCACTGTGTTTGTGTGGAGCTGGTTTGACACAGTCTTGACCCTAGTATTTTTTCAACACTAAGCGTAGCCGTTCTGTCTCATTTTCATAGTTTCTTTTCGGCTTCCTGTTAAAAATTGTCCATGTGCTTATGGATTTCAATTGCTTCTCTCAATGTAGTCTGGACTAGTAGTGGCTTTCAGAGTGGTCCAGAATTTCTGTTTTTTAAAATAATATTCTATGTCCAGGTTGGTTTATCACAATGATGGCGAACCTATGGCACGGGTGCCAGAGGTGCGGCACTTCTCGAGCCCCTCTCTGTGGGCACAAGCATTACAGAGTTTGTCGCAGGGGGGTGGAAAATCATCCCCCACACACACACACATCTAGGCTGGCCTTGGCCACAGAGCACGATGTGCCCGCACTGCAGTGAGAAGGGAGGACTTGGCTGGTGGGCCTGGTGCCTGTGCTCCGGGTGGCTGCTGCCGGGGGGGGGGGTGTGTGCAGAGGAGGCAGAGATGCTAGAGAGGCACAGAGCAGTGCACCAGGACTTGCTGGAGGCTAGAGCAGGCTCGGCCTCCCTGCTTGAGCTGAGGTGGGGGCCGGAGGAAGAGGGGAGCCAACTGTTTTTTTCAAAACTAAAACCTCAGCATTCAGGTTAAATTGCCGGGTTGGCACTCCTGCAATAAAATAAAGTAGGGTTTGGGTTGCAATTCTGGGCACCGGTCTCAAAAAAAGGTCTTCGGCCATCACTGGCTTCTATCAGTGTGTTCTGCTATTGCTGATTTTTTTTTCTGGCTGAAATAGGTGTGCAGTGCCTTTTTGTGTCTCTTTTGATACGCGGTTCGTAAGGGCTACTTCGCGCTTGAGGTGGTTCCTATGTAGACTTGTCCACAGCTGCATGGTATGCGATAGACTCCTGCAGTAGCTAAAGGATAAGAACATAAGAACAAGCCAGCTGGATCAGACCAAAGTCCATCTAGTCCAGCTCTCGTTACCGCAGGGCCCACCAGGTGCCTTTTGGGAGTCTCACATGCAGGATGTGAACGAATTGGCCTTCTCATGCTGTTGCTCCCATCACCTGGTTCGTTAAGGCATTTGCAATCTCAGATCAAAGAGGATCAAGATTGGTAGCCATAACTCCACTTCTCCTCCATAAATCTGTCCAAGCCCCTTTTAAAGCTATCCAGGTTAGTGGCCATCACCACCTCAGCATTATTCCAAACACCAATCACACGCTATGCGGAAGAAGTGTTTCCTTTATTAGTCCTACCTCTTTTCCCCAGCATTTTCAATGAATGCCCCTGGTTCTAGTATTGTGAAAGAGAAAAATTTCTCTCAGTCAACATTTTCTACCCCATGCATAATTTCCTTGTAGACTTCAATCATACCCTCAGCCCCTTCCAAACTAAATATCCAAACGCTGCAGCCTCCTCATAGGAAGGTGCTCCAGTCCCTCAATCATCCTTGTTGCCCTTCTCTGCACTTTTTCTATCTCCTCAATATCCTTGAGATGCGGCCACCAGAACTGGACATTACTCAAAAGCGTCGCACTCACTGCTTTATATAAGGGCATGACAATCTTTGCAGTTTTATTATCAGTTCCTTTAGTTATCATCCCTAGCATAGAGTTTGCCTCTTCCGATGTTGCCATGCATTGAGTTGACATTCCCATGGAACTAGCAACTAAGATGCCTAAATCCCTTTCCTGGTCTGTGACTGATAGCACTGACCCCTGGAGCTGCGGTATGTGAAGTTTGGATTTTTGCCCTATGTGCATCACTTTACATTTTGCTACATTGAACTGCATTTGCCATTTCTGAGCCCACTCACCTAATTTATCAAGGTCCGCTGGAGCTCTTCGCAATCCTTTGTGGTTCTCACCACCCTACATAATTTGGTATCATCTGCAAACTTGGCCACCACGCTTACTCCACCCTACTTCCAGGTCATTTATGAATAGGTTAAAGAGCACTGGTCCCAAAACGATCCTTGGGGACACCTCCTCACTCGACATCTCTCTCCATTGTGAGAACTTCCCATTTACACCCACTCTTTGTTTCCTGTTTCTCAACCAGTTTTTAATCCATAGAGGATCTCCCTCTTATTCCTTCATTGCTGAGTTTTCTCAACAGTCTCTGGTGAGGAACTCTTTGTCAAAAGCCTTTTGAAATCCAAGTAGACAATGTCCAATCGGTTCACCCCTGTCCACATGCCTGTTTACACCCTCAAAGAACTCTAGTAAGTTTGTAAGACAGGATTTGTTCTCTGCAAAAAGCCATGCTGACTCTTTCGCCAGCAGGTCTTGCTTTTCTACATGTTTTATAATTTTATCTTTTAATGATAGATTCTACTAATTTACCAGGAACAGATGTCAAAACTGACTGGCTCGTAATTTCCCCGGTCCCCCTCAGATCCTTTTCTTAAAGATTGCGTGACATTACCATCTTCCAAAGCCCTCAGGAGTGGAGCCTGATTTCAGGGATAAGTTGCATATTAAAGTGAGAAGATCAGCAATTTCATGCTTGAGCTCTTTAAGAACTCTTGGGTGAATGCAATCTGGGCCAGGGGATTTGGTAACATTTAGTTTATCAATGGCTGCCAGAACTTCTTCCCTTGTCTACCACTATCTTCGCTAGTTCCTCCTGGATTCACCTCCTAAGAAGCTTGGTTCAGGTGCAGAATGTTCCTCACCTCCTTCTGGGTGAAGCATAGATGCAAAGAATTCATTCAGCTTCAATCTCCCTGCCATCTTTTAAAGCGTCTCCTCCTTTGTCATCTAACGGCCTACCGGGCTCTTTTGCTGGCTTCCTGCTTTTGATGTACTTGAAGAACTGTTTGTTGCTGGTCTTGATGTTCGTGAGCCACGCTTTCATAACTTTTTTTGCCTCCTTACAGCTAACTTGCTTCTTTTTGCCACCATTTGTGTTCCCTCTCATATTCTTCATCAGCCAAACTGGACTTCCATTTTCTAAAATACATTTTTTTTTCTGATAATTTCCTCAACCTCTCTTGTTAACCATGGTGGCTTTCTTTGACTGGGTGCTGCCTTTTCTAACCTGTGGAAACACATTCCAGCTGAGCTTTTATTACTGTGTTTTTAAATAACCTCCAAGCATCCTGATAGTTTTGACTCTCTTGATTTTCCCCTTTCAGCTTCCCAAGCACTATCCCCCCTCATCTTTTGAGAAATTTCCCTTTCTGCTTGTAATGTAACTAAGACATTAGTAGTTGCCACTTGCTCCCACATGCTGAGATACTGAATCTGACAGCATTGTGGTCTGTTCCCTATCGGCTCAACAACACTGACTTCCTGCACCAGGTCCTGGGTCCCACATAGAATTAGGATCTAGGATCACCTTCTCCCCTGGTTGGTTCCACAACCATCTGCTCTAAGCCACAGTCATTTAGCATATCCAGGAATGCTCTCCTCCTTACTATGACCTCGAACATGCATTTTTCCAGTTTATATGATAGTTAAAATCACCCATTACCACTACATTTTTTTGTTTTTGTTGGCCTCTCTAATTCTTTTTTTCCATCTCAGAATCCTCTTGTGCACTTTTGGTCAGGGGACGGCGATATATTCCTAATATTAAACTGTCCTTCACACCTGGTATTGATATCCACAGTGATTCTGTAGGGGAACCAGCTCCCCTTGCATTGTCTATTTTATGTGATACTATGCTCTCTTTTGATGTAAAGGGCAACTCCACCCCCAATGCGCTCTGTCCTATCCTTCCTATAGAGCCTGTAGCCTGGTATAACAGCATCCCACTGGTTCTCCTCATTCCACCATGTCTCTGTAATGCCTTACCACTATATCAAAGTCCTCCTTCAAAACCCTGTACTCTAGCTCCCCCCATTTTAGGTCGAATGCTTCTACTATTAGCATAGAGACACCTGTATACCCTGTCTTGCCCTGTCCTTAACCTGGGATTTATGTGCTTTACCCTCAAGTCTTTTGTAGACACTATCCCTTGTCACATGCACATTGCTATGTTCCCTCGCTTGTATGTGGTTGACTTAGAAAAACCTCCTCTCTGTCTGCATCCCCATAGATACTGTATTCGAACCGAAGTCACCTCAGCTCCTGTCGGCTTTCCCCAGTGATCAGTTTAAAAGCTGTTCTGCCACCTTTTATGCTGGCGCCAGCAGCCTGGTTCCTCTTTGGTTAAGATGAAGCCCCAACCCGTTTGTACAGGCTCATCTTGTCCCAAAAGGTTCCCAGTTCCCTGACAAATCTGAAAACCCTCTGCCTTACACCACCTTCTTATCCACTTGAGACTCCTGTATCTCCGCTGCCTAGCTCGCCCTCCTGCGCTGCGGAACGTGGTAGCATTTCTGGAGAATGCCACCTTGGAGGTCCTGGACTTCAACCTGTTTCCTAGCAGCCTAAATTTAGCTTCAAGACCCTCCCGCTTACTTTTCCCAATGTCGTTGGTGCAATGTGGACCACAACTGCTGACTCCACCCCAGCACTGTCTAAAAGCCTATCTAGACGGCGTGACATCCGCGGCAACCTTCTCGCGACCAGGCAGGCAAGTCACCATGTCATCAATGCCTCACAAACCCAACTCTCTACATTTCTAATGATCGAATCACCCACTACAAGGAGCCCCCCACCTCCCCGAGGGGTATCCTCAGTGCGCGAGGATAGCTGATCACCAGTTAAGGAAGGGACCCCATCTATGGGAGCATTTTCCCCACCTCAGACTGGCACCCTCTCCATTCCTGCCTTCATTCTCCATGACATCTGAAGAGAGCTCACCTTTGGGAGTGGGACCCACTGTTAGGTCCCTGAAAGCCTCGCCTGTCACCCTCTCTGCCTCTTTCAGCTTCTCCAGGTTCTGCCACCTTGGCTTCAAAGAGAACACGTTCCTTGAGTGCCAGGAGGTCATTGCAGCGAGGGCACACCCACGACTTCTGTCCTAGTGGCAGATAGTCATACATGTGACACTCAGTGCAAAACACTGGAAAGCCCCCATCCCCCTGCTGGCTTTCTGCCTTCATATCTGATTTGTTTAGATATTTAAATATTAAGCTTTTAGTCACTGCCCCTGGAGCTATCTGCACGATATCTGTCAAATATGTCCTTATTAATTTTAAAAAAACAAAAATTAAATTAAAATTAAGCGCTCGCCCGCAAGCACCGCTGGTTCCAGAGACTGAACTAAAGCCCCACCTCTCAGGACAAAAGCCCCACCTCTCAGGACAAAGAGGAACAAGAGATGAACTCTGTTAACCCCTGTTAAGCCCCACCTTCCAGATTCAGCAGCCTTACAAGGAGAAAAAAGAGATAACCCCTGTTAAAATACACTGTTTTAAAAGCTGTGGCTTTGCGAAAAGCCCTCCAAAATGAACACCAGCAGGTCACTCTGCTCTTCCTGGCCAAGTCTCTTCTGCTGCTACTCCTCTCTGCTGGTTCCAGAGACTGAACTAAAGCCCCACCTCCAACTGGTTCCAGAGACTGAACTAAAGCCCCACCTGGTTCCAGAGACTGAACTAAAGCCCCACCTCCTGAACTAAAACTCCACCTCCAAGGATGCCTCTTATCCTTTGCTGAACGTAGCATCTGTTGAATTTTCTTAGTGGGTCTGTAGATTGTTTGTAGGTTGTGCTTCTTCATCAGTTTTCCTATGCGATCAGTGGTTCCCTTGATGTATGGTAAGAACACCTTCCCTCTAGATGGCTCTTTATCTTTGTTCATGTGGCTTGTTCTTGGTCTTGCAGCCCTTCTGATTTCTGTATTAGAGTAACCATTAGCCTGTAGAGCCCTGTTTAGGTGATTCAGTTCATCTTGTAGGAGGTGAGGTTCACAGATTCTGTTTTCTCCAAATGGTGATGACACATATGTGGATGACACATTCACCATTTGGAGCCACGGAGAAGAAGAACTAAACAAGTTCCTGGACCATATCAACAAGATCCACCCGAACATCCAATTTACTATGGAGAAAGAAAATGAAGGAAAACTGCCATTTTTAGATGTTTTAGTCATCTGCAAACCAAACCAGCAATTCGGACACACAGTATACAGAAAACCTACTCACACAGACAGATATCTACACAAAAACTCCAATCACCATCCAGGGCAAAAAAGGAGCACCATAAAAACTTTGGTACATCGCGCAAACAGAATCTGTGAACCTCACCTCCTACAAGATGAATTGAATCACCTAAACAGGGCTCTACAGGCTAATGGTTACTCTAATACAGAAATCAGAAGGGCTGCAAGACCAAGAACAAGCCACATGAACAAAGATAAAGAGCCATCTAGAGGGAAGGTGTTCTTACCATACATCAAGGGAACCACTGATCACATAGGAAAACTGATGAAGAAGCACAACCTACAAACAATCTACAGACCCACTAAGAAAATTCAACAGATGCTACGTTCAGCAAAGGATAAGAGGGATCCTTTAGCTACTGCAGGAGTCTATCCATACCATGCAGCTGTGGACAAGTCTACATAGGAACCACCAAACGAAGCAGCACAGACACGTATCAAAGAACACAAAAGGCACTGCAGACTATTTCAGCCAGAAAAAAATCAGCAATAGCAGAACACATGATAAACCAACCTGCACATAGAATATTATTTTAACCAACAGAAATTCTGGACCACTCTGAAAGCCACTACGTCAGACTACACAGAGAAGCAATTGAAATCCATAAGCACATGGACAATTTTAACAGGAAGGAAGAAACTATGAAACTATGAAAATGAACAGAACTTGGCTGCCAGTGTTGAAAAATACTAGGGTCAAGACTGTGTCAAACCAGCTCCACACAAACACAGGATGACCATAGACAAAAGAAACAAAGGCCAGGATACTTCTATTCAGATGCTCCCACCAGTGACCTACCTTGCTATCTACAGGGTTACTCCCAGGCTATAGTCTTCATTGTTACTCATACTTCTATTCAGATGCCCTCAACTATTGACCTGGTTGCCGCCTTTGTTACTCACAGACAAGGTTTCCCCACCCACCCTGGACACTCCAACAGATATATACTCCACTTGCTTTCCCAACATCAGATCCTCTGAAGATGCCAGCCACAGACGCAGGCGAAACGTCAGGAGAGAATGCTGCTAGAACACGGCCATACAGCCCGGAAACCACACAGCACCCAAGTCTCCATTTGGTTTGTTTGGAGACTTCCTAAGCTAATCAGAAGGCCGACTCTCTGGATTTTTCTCTGTTTCAAAGTAATGTTGAAATAGTAAAAGCCATATTTATTTATTTTTAACTTTCAAGGGACCATTTATGCATATAGTGGTTCTGTTGCACAGTTAGCACCAGATTTTTATTTTTGCCATTTTGGAGAAGGATTTTTATAGGCATTTTAACAGTTATTTAAGAGTCCCTCCATGCTTAAAAAAAGCATCTGAATATATGTACTTTTCCCCTTTTAAATAAAGCTGCATCATAACCAGAGTGTTCCATCAATATGGAAGAATGAGAGGGGAACTGTGGCTGGCACAATATGTAAAAATACGGCTCGTAAAAAATTTCCTTTATTAACTGTCATCATCCTCAGAATATATGTTCAAATAAACGTTGTGTAATAACTAAATTTGAGATTAATAGGCCCCTTAAGAAACAGTGAAGTCATTCAGGATAGTCAGTGAAAAATAGGCTATAAGACTGCTACATGCACATATTGTCCTGCTTACATGCTCTCTCTGGTGTCATTCCCATTTATCAATGTCGGCAGGCTCTGTTCTCATTAAAACACTCTTGCACAAAAGCAACTTAATTTCCTTAAGAGGAAAGGACACCTGATTCAATTTAGCACCCACAACCAATAACTTGAATATATATTCTTTCCAGTCTGATGTCAAATGAATAGTTATGAGCAGCAACTGAGAGAAAATGTATTGCTCTCTTTTTTTTTGGAAAAAAATACAAAATACAACAAAATCCATTTGTTCAGCATCAGACTTGTGGAAACCTTTTTTCTACAAAACTGGAGTATTCTACTAGTGAATATTAATGCTAAACTGTAAATGTTGTAATAATGCGTTTGTTTCCAAAAAGGAGGACTTTTATGTGGTTCTTTCAGACAGTACTCATGACTCAGCCTCATGTGGGTTTGCTATTCATGTCCAAACTAGATGATACATTGAAAATGGTAGCTGAGGATTTAGCTCTCTCACCCCATCAGTATTGTGTTGTAGAACATACCCGTGTCACTGCCCCAAAACGATCTGTGGCTTCAAGTCCCTGCTTCATATCATTAGTTAATAGTTGATGGCAAAATGTAGCCTGATGGTAATGTTGGAATATGAATAAGTATTAGACTCATGACGGGGAAATGCTGAATACATGACTTATTCTTGGCTAAATACAAGGTGCTTATTCTATTAATTCAGAAAAATTGTGTGCCTTGGCTTTCAGTGTTTCTGGTGGGGGGAAGAACAGGGTTTAGTTCAAATCCTGGATTCACCTGGTATTAGTTCTAGTGGCATGGTATTATGCTTGTGAAAGAGTAAATTAACATTCCTGTTTGAGTCAATTAGGAGCTTTAGACTACCCCACACATACACCTTTGGCTATACTCCTATAGACTCACTGATGGAACATATCAAGGTACATGTTATGAGTTTACAGCCCTGTGTCCCCAGAATGGTGGGTATGTATGAATACAAATTAAACTGTTTTTACAGTGATTTCTAATGCTTCCCTTCTGAGAACTCCTTACAGGTACACTGACACAAGAGCCTAGTCATCAGTACCAACTGGAACTGGAACTTTACCACTGAAACTAGCACTTACAAGAATGCGGGACGCAACTCACAGGTAAGCCAGAGGGGGAGGTGAGGTTTACCAGCTAGGGGGAGTCCATATTTCAGAGTGTAACATTCTGTATCCCTCTTGTCTTTGTCTCTCCTCGTATGAAAAAGATGAGTGTGCTTAGCCTCTAAACCTCTGTGACTACAGTCTCTTTCCCCGCCATCTCTGAGTTATGGATGTCTGTGTTCTGGTTTAATGGCCCCTTACCCTTTGTCCCCAGTACTAGGGAGACTGCTACAACCTCTTGGGACAGTGTGCATTGTGCAGAGGGGAAAGTGCTGCTGGCTGCAGTCTTTTCCATAGTGTCATGGGGGATGTTGCTCCCATTATTGAACACAAAGCACTTCACCCATTCCGTTGCCACTACTGACCAGACACTCACAACTACTTTTTCTTTTCAGGGTCAGCACCTGGTCACATGACGGAGAACATACCATAACTGGTGACAGAGCTCTAATATAATTTCCTGCTTTGGATGGTTGAGTATCGCCCCTATGGTTACTTTACCTCACCTGACAAATTGAATTGTTAAATGTTGACATTAGAGGGACTGCCTGTTAATTAGGGCTGAAACACTTGGAATGCAAAAGCACGTAAGGTGCTGTTATCTGCATTCAACATGTACTTAGGGTGCTCAAAGGAGCACCTAGGAATAGAAGATGTCAACTGCTTACTATTTCCATTTTTCTTATCTCTGTACAGGCAGCAATTCAGTCCTCACAGATACAAGATGATCATCACCACCGGTGTATACAAATTACGACTGACCTACAACTAGAACAGCAGTTACCTCTGAGTAGCCAGCTTCCACTGTGCAATTGCTACCTTTTTCATCTCAGAAGTGTGTGACTCATGACAATGTAACCGGGACAGCGGTGCCATGTACAGCATTGATGAAGAAAGCTGCATTTATTAGTTTATCAGACAGCTTCTAGGTGCACAGAAGCCTTCCAGGAATGAAAAAGCTGATGCAACCAATTTTCCATGGTGCTTTCGGAAGTAGTTCCTCTGTGGATGCTTTTCATAAATACCTGTGATTGTCAATTATCTGTGTTCTGATCGATAGCAGACCCAGGACCATTTTCCACTGTGTTGGTTGCCTCAGATGCCCTAGTGACAGTGGACTCACAATGGGAGGGATCAGTGTGCTCACCATCACATGTCAGTAAGACTGAAAATCTGCATCTTATGTTTGGCCTTACACTTGGGGCACCACAAATGGGAGATGCCAACGCCTCAGTGTCTCCCTCTCCACCTTATTGTGAGTGTGGTGATAAAATTAAGAAGCATTCTGATGAAATGATCAAGCCTCCTGGGGAAATAACTAGCAGACATTGGCAATCAATTAAATAAGCATGAAAGAAGATGTGATCAGTGGCATACTGCCACAAATGACGCCCAGCCCCTGCTGCCAAACTCCCCCCACTCCCCTGCCGCCGAACTCCTCCCACTGCCACCACCAAAGAACTGCCCTGCATCACTGCCAAACTCTCCCTGCACCCGCCATCGCTGTGTTGCCGCTAAAACAACCCTGAACAAACCTTTTTCTCTTTCAAGCAGTGTGACTGGCAACACAGTGGAGGTAGAAGTTTCCTTGGCCTTAACTCTGCCCACAGTGCCTGCTGTGCCGCTCAGAGGAGGAAAACGTTTGTTTGGGGGATTTTGGTAGCAGCAGTGGCAGGGCAAGTTCTGCAGTGGGGAAGTGGGGGAGTTTGGCTGTGGGGGGGGGGTTCAGTGGAAAGCTGTACACGGGGGAGAGAAGGCAGGGGCAGGGGGCCAAATGTGCCCCTCTCACATGACCCATGCGCATGGGTTGTCTGACCCCTCTGGCACCTGGGTTATCTGTCCCCTCTGCCCCCCCCCCAGTTCTGCCAGTGAATGTGATTGCCCAAAATGAAGAAAGCTTGTAACATGATAGCAATTTGGGCCATGAATACTCCAAAGAGTAACACAGACAAGGTTACCTGTCCATGTGCCTATCACAATGGTTACTCGGTTGCTCCATGTTGGGTACCATGCTAGTCTTTATTGCCCAGCCTTTTCTCCTTACTGTTCTTTGCCAAGGATGGAATGTGAGTCTTCTCATATGCAATTCCTGCGCTATTTAACTTGGATGTGGCTCCATCTAAAGCCTCTTCAGTATTAGGTTATGGGCTGGGATTCCTGGGTGCTGTACATGGGGCTGTGAAGAAGGGAAGGGTTCCCATCCTAGCTGTGCCTTCTATTTGCTGCTGTTTCTGTGTGGTGAGGGTATTGCTCTCTGGATTGGGACATCTTGGTTCTGCCTCTTTTTACATCCACAATAATTACTGCTGTGAAGATTTCCAAAGAGGTTGGTACTGCCCTGAAAAGGCCAAATGTATATGTCCAGGTATGGGTTAGAGTTTCCATTGAACTCTATGTCAGATTACCGTGCTGTCTCCTTTGACACTGCAGGTATAGTGTGTGTTTATTCTTGCATCTTTGCCCTTGTGTGGTGATAAAATTATGCAGTGGGCTATCGGGTAAGTTTGGTATTGGACTCCTTCCTCCATTGCCTACCCCTGACAAAACCATTGCCTTCAGATTGCTCTAGACTGTTTGAATAGCCAGAAAATTTAACATTTCCCTATAGAGAACCCTATAGCCTGTGACTGTGGTACCTGTTGTTGTCTTCCTGGTTAAGGAAGTCCCTGGCAAGGGAGGTGGTATGAAAGAAAGCTTTAGCAGTGCATATGTGGGATGGTTCTGTGACAGAACTGTGACAGCCCTGTGATGGTCACATGATAACTGATGCCCTTTACTGATACTATCACCGCACAGTGCTGTGATTGGATAGCTTCAGACTTGACAAGGATGCTCTCTGTTGGTAGCACTACATTCTCTCATTTCAACTTATACCATTTTACCGTAGACTTTGTGAGTGGGATTGTGTAGCATCGTAGCCAGATAATAGTTGCATAGCAATATATAATGTTGGTGTAATAGACCATAGGATTGGTGTACTCATAGTTATTGTCTTGATTACCAACTTGAATTTTCCCTGATGTACTAAGACAGATTTTCTTCATGTGTTTAAATATCCAGATGATCTCATTGCTTTTCCTATGTTTACAATCTAATGTTTTTACCCAATAGTTGAATATGCTGTAGGTGCCCACTTTTTAATATACATCTTATAGCCTTGTACAGTAATCACACCAAAAGTCAGATCAATAAAACGTGTGCGTGTGTCTCGAATTCTCACCCTGTTTGGCATTCATTGTCAGTTCATGCTGAAGTGAAATTTTCACATGTTTAAACAATGAGAGTATAAACAACAATAAATTAATGGTTTGTAGGCAAATACAAGTTCCCCTGTGAGCTTCTTAATTACTGTCATGTTGTGTCTGCTGTTCAGTATCCTCAGTGTCCAAAGGCTTCCTAGAAATTTTGCTAGTATCTGAGAGATCTGAGCTTGAAAATACCCTCTCTCTTAAATCTTGTTTTCTACATACGGGAACTGTGGCATAGTTCAATATATGCTTGTGTGAGAAAGTGAAACCGTTTGCCTGTCAGAAGAATACATTTTAGCAGCATTTATAACCATTTAAAGAAAAGCTCAGAGCACATTCAGTTTAATCAATGGAAAGTCAACACACAATCCTCATTTTGAACCCTTTAAAATTGATGTTCAGATTTTAAATGTTTCAGGGTTGTTGTTTTTTTTAGAAGGATGAATATTTGCCAGTGGGAGAATAACAGAGCAGAATAACAGAGCAGAGCCTGCATTTTAAACAGCTAAAAGTCCATCAGGCTCCAATCTTTTCCCCAACCAGAGAATTAGGACTGGCTTCATAATTTGTTTTGTCTGCCAGGGTAAAGGATGGAAGGATGACAAGGTGGTGTTGCAGAGTTCTTCTACCCATTATTTGGCAGCCATTTTTCAATAAAGCCATTGAGACTGGTAGAGCAAGAGCGGGACCTTGCTGAGAGCCACCAGTGTCAGACTAGAATCTGGGAGACCCAGGTCCATTTTCCCAGTGCCATTGAGGCTTGCTGGGTGACCTTGGGCCAGCTCGCCAGGCCCAGTGGAGGCTGTTGCTGAGCACCCCTGCCTGTCCCCATGGCCTGGAGGGGCTGGGCTGGGCTGGGCCATGGGGCTGGGCTGGGCTGGGCTGGGCGGCAGCCCCACCAGGCTGCTTTTTCAGCCTGCTGCTCTTTGCATCTGGCTGAACTGAGGGGGGTGTGGGGCTGTAGGGGGTGGAGGCCCACAGGAGGGCCCACGCCCCACCCTGCCCCCCACTTATCTTAGTTCAGCCGGTAGCCTAGCCAGGCTGTGCATCTCTTTCTATTTATGAAGGGCATCAATTTCACGTTTTTCAAGCCATGGTTCAGAAAGCTGATTTAACTCATATTTGTCGAGGAACGTACTTTCTTGTTCTTGTGAACAGTGCGGTTGAGAAGAGTCTTTTGGACTGGTGCCTCCTTCTTATGTTCAAAAGCAGGACGCTGATGAGACAGAGGTGTTGAAATATGTTGCCATAGTTTTACAACTGTCAACTATGATGTTTTATTCAGCGGTTTCTATTCAGAAGCTCCCTCTGCAACATGGAATGCCATATGCCATTGTCCTTACCTTGCAAGTGGGCTTCCAAGCCTACGCTAGCGTGTGTATTTGGGCCACTGAGAAGCTGTGGTCCGGTGCTATCTTTTATTGATAAGGCTAGTGCAGGATGGCTCTAATGAAATTATCAAAGCTTTGAATTAATGATGAACTTGAATAAGAAAACTAAGCTCTCTGGAGCCTGGCATCTCATTACCCATTCACTCTTATTGCGCTCTGGGTTTGTGGAGCAGAAGGCAGGTTCTGCTACAGTTTAGCCTGTGTTTTGGATTAGATTCAAACTTACTGAGCTCTCTTGAACATCCACTTGCAATTGTTTTATGTCTGGGAGATGTCCTTGGTGATTAATTTGCCTCTGCTCTTTGTGTAAATGGCATGCCCTCCCTTCTCCTTCACCCTTCTTATAGTTCTGCATCATCGGACTGGAGTGACTTCTTTTTTGATAAATAGGAAAGCCTGTGTTGTTTTAAAATACCGGACTCATGGAATTTAGCAACTTATCTCTAATACTTAATTCCCATGGTTATTGTTTGGACATTTTAGGTAAGCAAAACATTTTCTTTGAAATTTGGCTCACAAGTCATGGCACTGTTTACATGGTAGCCTTTTCCCTTTTGACCTTTATTGTTGGATGAGCCCTAGCTGAAGTTTCTGTGCAAACCTTTTTTTTAAAAAGCAGGATTCACTCTAGGAGTGGCTATAGTTTATGCTGTATATGTGGACACAGGCTTAGGTGCATGCTGCTTCATTGATATCCTCCTTGATTAGAGATTAGTATCTGGAGCATGTATCAGATTATAGACCACTGGCGAATCTTTTTAAGTGGTGGCAAAATCTAGACGAACGTAAGAAGGAGCAAAAGCATTTTGTGTAATGTTCTTCTGTCTTTTTTCCTCCTTTAGGCTGCTGCTATTTTTAATTCCGCGTTTGGAAGCTTTTTGGTAAGTAATATGAGAGATTTTTGTGTATTCTGCTTAATACAACATTGCTTAATATTTTTATTATCACTGATTATTTATTAAAGGGAATCAGTGACTCAGTTTTATCTTTTCCCATAGTTCTGCAAATACCCAAGCCTTCTATTTCTTTTCAGCAGCTTCTGCTCCCCAGGAAACTTGTGCATGAAACAGAGATTTCTGATCAATATAATGTAATGATGCTTAAGTGTATGTTAATAGTCTCCTTAATGAGGTGACAGTCCATTATTATTTAGATGCTGGGGGGCGGGGGTGGGAGGGAAACTAGCATCAATATATTGATTTTTTTTCCTAATGAGGTCTATCACACAATCATTATTTTCTATCATGAGGCTGTGGGTTTTGAAAGGAAAATGTGGCCCAGATTATGAGAGCTGATGCTAATTCACTTGGTGACGTATCACTGACAGGCATATTTTGCTGACAGACATGAAGTGTCTTCCACATCTCTGGGGAGGGCATTAGAATAAGTAAAAATGAGCAAACAGTCAAAGCTAATGAAAGAATCATTTTTATGTTTACATGCTTGAACTTCAGTGCTGAGCACAATGCTATAAAGAACACAGAAAGCAGACTATAGTTATTTTCCATATTTTTACATATTGAACAAATTAAACAGCCTGGCCACTTAAGGCACATTTTGCATTTTTTCCTGCATCTTCCTAATTGCTCATCTTACACATAATCCTAATATGATGTTAATAAAAGTCTTAAATTAACAATATATATACAGACAAGAAGGCATAATATACAGACAAGATTGTTCTTGCTTATTATGAGTGTTTGTCAATAGAAAAAAGTGTTGCAATATATGAAATTAAGATAGATATTTTGAAACATATTTTGGTGTGCTTGAATGTAATTGTTTTCATGAATATAGCTTTAACTCAAAACTTAGGAAGATTGGTATATTTGCAACTGTTTTTATCTCTGGGATGTGGGGCCTCTGTTCATTTGCTACTGATGAGTGAAATGCATCAATATTTCGTTGCTGCACCATAGAACTATTACTGCTCCCCATTACTCCTCACTCCACCCCACCAACAATCCACAGGAAGCTGTACTTGCCAAAGGTTGGGTAGAAATGTCACAACATTGCCCCATGATGTTAACCGGGTGCAGCTCTATGAAGGCTGCACAGGTCAGTTTCCATCCATGTGAACAAAGCCGTGTTGTGTTAGCCAATATATTTGTTTTGAGGTGGGTTTTGTTTGATACTGAAAATCTAACATTACATTTACAATTATTTATTTGTCTGACATTTGAGTGTGGAAATGAATATTCCATTTGGTCAGCTTTCCTATAATTACGCATTGGATAAACCGCCTGTGCTTTAATGAATATGTTTTTGGGGGGGGGGTCAGCAAGTGCTTCAAGTGATGGTATACCTTCTTCACTCTTATGGCCTCTGTAATGATTAATGTTTTTAAAAAGGGTGGTTGGATTAGTTTTGTCATAGGTAATACTGTAATTCTATTGTCACTGAGGACACTCCTTTAAGTGCTCTTAAAATATGAGGTTGGAAGATCTGGAAGGTCAAATTCAGAACAGTATTTTATACTTGCCCTGTAAGGGAAGCGAGAGCAGAACTGGGGAACATGGATTGGGGGCGGGGTGGTGGAGTTGCCTAGATAAGATTAAGTATCTTTCTACTGTTAAACTGTATTAGTATTTGACTGTACAAGGGCAAAGGCATGTCAGGCTTTAAAAATAGCTCTCAATCTCTGTTTGGAAATAAATTTCTATAGATGTGCGGGTAGAAATATGTTCATATTTATAGCCAGCTTAATTATATCATACGTCAAATTAAAAACATTGCGTGTTAAAAAACTAATTGTGATACAAAACTTTTTTTATGCAGCTAGTCTTGTAATAACTAATGAAAGATGAATTCGATTTACATAAATTTCAAGCCAAGATAATATTTTAGAATTATGCCACAGAGAATTGTGCTAAGTTAAGAAGTTAATATAATTATCTCCCGCCTTCATTTAAAAAGTTGGGTCTTGTTGAACATAAATGATTTCAGTTTTCCTTATGACGGTAATTTAATAGAGTTTGCTAGCATTGTGGAATTTCAAGGTGTTTGCTTACCTAGAATAATTGCAGCACTTAGGTTATAAACTAGTGTACACCTGTTTATTTTAGGACAATATGTCCTGAGAGCAGAGTTAGCGCTTGTTCATATTTCAGTTTCCAATTTCCAATTGGAATCATATGTCCCATGCCCCAACCCTTACACAAAATGCCCTGTTAATAAAAATGTACATATCTACTCAGTTTTCGGGAGGCCCAGTGCTTTATACAGCCTGACAGGACTTGTGCAGCAAGTAAATGCATTAGGCATAGTGTCCATTTTTCTTGCAAATTTGTGACACAGATTTAATTATGGGAATGACCAACTTACAAATCTAATTTTCATTGGCTGAGCCAAGGTTTTTTAAATCTTTTAATAATGATGGATTTTTTAAAGCAATGATTTCATTACTATTTAAAGAAATTCTGTGGTGTGGAACTAACCAATTGACTGGCTTTTTATTTTATTATGTTGCACCAAATACTGTGCATTTTTTCCTGTTAATTGTTCTGCACTTTAAGATACTGTGCAAAAACTAAGGGGGAGTACCCCGTAAGCAGTGGTGGGATTCAAATAATTTAACAACCGGTTGTTTACAGGCACCATTTTAACAACCAGTTCTGCCGAAGTGGTGCAAACCTGCTGAATCCCACCACTGCCAGTAAGCAGGTTCATTCTACTTTGGCACCGGTTGTTAAAATGCTGCTTGTAAACACCCAGTGGTTAAATTATTTGAATCTCACCACTGGAACTGGTTGTTAAATTATTTGAATCCCACCACTTCCCGTAAGTATCCTTTTTCTTTCCCATTTTATCTGTCATCTGCTTTCCTCTATTATTTTGTAGGGTTGAGTTAAGTGTGTTCACTACTGATGTTGAATTATAAATCAGTCCATCTGATAGTAAGCTAGTTGGCTGCTGTGCAGATGATGAAAGCAGCTGTATCAAGCCACCTGCAGCAAGACAGAGATCCTTACATAGTCAGGGCAGTCCCCAGGTATGCTAACAAATTTTGCTCCCCCCCCCCCCGAATTCTTTTCAGGCCTTCAGTTCATTGACACTATTTATAGAATTTAGCTGCTGTTTCTTCATGGTATGCATGCAGATTTGGACACTCTAGTTCTCCTTTGTGTGTTAGAAATTATGCAGTCTTCTGGTTTAGAGATATTTTAGGGTATTTATTCTTCCTCTTTAACAGCACTTGGGAAAAACCTTTCTTCTTCAAAAGTGATATTGATATTATAATCATTATTATTACTACTATTATTATTACTAGTACGACTGGGCCTCTAGGTGGTGGTCCCAAGTTGAAACAAAGATACTTTCTTTGGGATTTTCCTGGGATTACCTCCAAATGTTATCTCCGTCTGAAATCTATTTTCAACTGAAAAGACGTTTTTTAGATCAAGAGTTCCAAACCTTGCAGGACAAAGCCCAAAGCAATTGCTCCTTCATTATAATAACTTTAAAATTAATCAGATGGCAGATTATTTGATCCAACTTTCTGATCTAACCAGAGGTGGGTAATTATCAGGGCATGTTGCAATTCTTTCCCCTCTTCAATATTACAAGGGAGGTTCACTAAGATTATCCAACAGTAGCAAAAATGTTCCCACTCCATTTCAGACTATTCTGCTTCATTGCCCTAAAGAATGGTCTAGGTCCATTCTTTTTTCCTTGCTTCCTGTAAAGTTCAAAGAATGTTCATTAGCTGGGAAGGTTATATTTTTATTAAATAATTCTTCCCCCTGATTGTAGCTGCTGTAGCTAATTTTTTTCCTTGATATATTGGAATAATTTACGTTTGTTTGCTAATGTTTTCATTTCGTTTTTCCTTGTTTCCTTCCTTTACCTCTTAATGCCTAATAAAGGCTTGTTGTTGTTAAAAAACTAGTACGACTACAAGCAGCAAAATGTGAGGAGCCTTCAAGGAGGGGGACATCCCATCTCCCCTGCATTTGCCATGGCTTCTCTGACAATGTTACCCTCTCTTTCCCTCCCATCATTTCTCTGAGATTCTTCCTCCCTTCCTCTCCTCCCACTGTTCACCACAGCCGACTCTGTCCTCTATCTAGGTCAGGGCTTAGGTTGCTGATGTGCTTGGCTGTATTGAGGCTGCACTTTCTGGCATTGCCTTGGCCTCCTCTTAGGTCACTGGGGCTACCCTTCTCAGAGCTGCCCTTGCTCTAAGAGCAGTATTGACAGTTACCCGAGAAGCCGCCATGTTGGCAGCTAAGATGGAGGGGGCTGCCTTGATGCCAAGATCGTTTTGTGAGTTATCCGTGCATGCCAACTTGTTATTATTTTGAGGGGATTTAGGCCCCACAGTGTTTTTTCAAAGTCTTCAGGTTTTTTTTTTGCAAACTTGAATCATCTCCCAAGTTTGCAGAGTTATGTGTTTTCTGTCAATGTGGGCCTTATTTGCCAATTTAAGTATCTGCACCGTGGTCCCACACTTGACACACTCTTTATCTCTCTCTTTTTACACACACACACACAGAGCTTCTGTGGCAGTGAATTATCTGATGAATAAGTTTAGAAGCTTCAAGGTAGAAGAGGCCTTATGTAGTCCAGCCCCTGCTCAATTCAGGCAATCCAAAATTTCTTTATTTCATTTTAGAACACCATTCAAAATAGACTGGTTTAGAGTATCGTAAATCTATTATAAGTAGATGTGTCTGATCTAGGTATTCCAAAATGGCTGAGCCACCACTACCAAGAAACTTATTTCAAGCTTGGACAGATTTTGCCTCATGGGCAGCTGGACCATTGGGCAGAACTTTACCCTGTCATTTTAACTAATAGTGGGACAGTAGGGAAGATTCACATGGGTTCTTAAAGGTGGCCCGAGATACATAAGACATCTAAAGTGGTCACCAGCACCTTCAACTGTGCTTGACAGCTAGCATGCTGCTAGTACAGTCAGCCATCTATTCAGTTCTGTCTCATAGGGACAAAATAATAAGAGATAGATGAGCAACTGAACGAGGGATTTGGAGGTTTTCTCATTTCTACTGTGTTCATCATCTTGTACATTCCTGTGGGAAAAGCTTTTAGAATTCTCTTTTGTAAGATGAGATTTTGTAGTTGAAAGATAGCGACTTATCCAGGTCTGTGTGTTCCTATACTGACCAGGTTTATATGCTCCTAATTAAGTCTGAACTTTCCCTAGAAGCTAAAATTACTAAACTGTGGTTATTGTATTTTGTTCACATTACGAGAAGACAAAAGTCACTGGAAAACAAAATAATGCTAGGAAGAATTGAAGGAAACGAAGACCAACATGAGATGGGGTGACTCAATAAAGGGAGCCGTGGCCTTTTGCAAATCTGAGTAAGGCCGGTAACGACAGAATCTTTTCAAGGTAAATCTAAATCGACTTGACAGCACATAATATACAATCTGGCTGCTGGATCATGCTGGTTAAGGCACTAGTAGGAAACATGGATATGAGAGTATGAATGAGGAGAAAGGTCGAAATCCAAGTGCCATCACTGGCAGGATCAGTTGCTCCTCCTGTGTTGTTATTCTGAAATTGCTGATGAGAATTCCCGCAGATGTCATTGAAGATAATCCGGAGCACATGACTGAAGGATTTCAGCTTCTCTTTCTGGCTTGCTGTTTTCTTTCAGTGACCATCTTCTACTGACTTAGGATGCCCATGGACAAACTTGTTCAAATAAAGGTTGCTTGTGACATCATCCAGCCATCAAACATCTCTCTCTTTAGGCTGATGTGGTGCATATTACTATAGCAACAAGTAATTCTGTGGTATGCACTAATGAGGCCTTTGTGCATTTATGGAGTATTTGAAGTCGTCCTCCTTTTGGCCTCCTGCCTATCAATACACCTGAGGGATGTGCTTAATGGCCCATTAAGGTACACCCTGTTGTGCATTATTGTTTAATTGCACTGTAGTATGCTTATATTTTTTGTATATTTTTTGGCTTTTTTAATATTATTGTGCTTCCAATTTTTGGATGGCCCAATGTTATATATGATCAGGAGATTAACAATAAAATTAAACTTCTAGTCAAATTTTAATAAAATGGGATTTCAGATTATATAGAACTCTTTCAGGATATGATCAATAGCCACATGAATTGTTTCATATCCTTGTAAATAATTGCCTGCTATTGTGCATTTTTAAAATTTGCTGGACGATGGAAGGATGAAAGAAGATTTATAGCTAACTCCACATTTCACAGCTGGCTGAAGCTGTTGTTAGAAATGCAGATTATGTGTATTGACCAAAGACTGCACAAATTTGAAATGAAAATGCCACTGGTCTGCTTACAGCGCTCTGCACATCTGATGTTTCAAACAGCTGAATTATTAATTTTATTGTGCAAAATTATTTCACTGTTAAGGGGAATGCCTTTTGCTTGTTTGTTTCCCCTTATCCTTTTTTTTCCTTCTTGACAACAGGCAAGCCCTGTTTGCTTTATTTTAAAAAAATTAGTTCCAAGTAATGCTTTGCAACTCATAGAAAATATTAGAATGGTCTTAGGTTAGCTGGTATCCACAGAATATGTGTGGGCAGAGGACATTATATTTGTTTTTGTTGGAAATATTTGTGCCTGTGCCCAATTGTTGCAGGGTTGGTATGGGGGCTGGATTCACTGTTGGAAATTACCATCTTATTATCAGATTATGGCAGTAGTCTTCAACCATGGATCAGGGCCCTCAGATAGGACATGGAGCCCAGTCTATTGGGCCATTCACCCCTATAGAACTTCATACTTTTTTTGACTATTTTGGGAAAGAACACTTGATAGGGCACATGCCGAGAGAGTAATGGTGGGGCTTCGACTCTTTTTGTACAGGCTGAGAGCAGCAGCAGGATTACGAAGCAATGCCATTCAGCAAGAGCAGAAGATTCTTCAACTCTGAATCTTGATTTATTTCTCAGTACGGTATATAAGGTTACCAGCCCCGGGGCAGGGAATCCTCTGCCTCTACCTTTACTTTCCCACTGTTGCTGTGTGAAAAATAATTTAAAAGGACATCAGGTCAATGGTGTGATGCTACTTCGGGGGGAAACCCCAAAGTGATGTCAGTCCTCCATAGGAATCACTGTAGATTATTTCTTGAGAGGACTGATGTCACTTTTGGGGGAAGCCAATCTTCTGTTTGAAGGTACTTCAAGGCAGCAGGCCATTTAATGACTCCAGAGTTGTGAGAATACAAAACTACCTTGTTCCGAGTCAGGTTGTTGGTCCATCAAGTTTTGTATTTCTGCTCTGAATGGCTGTGGGTCTCAGATCTTTCCCATCATTTTTTTCATGGAAACTTTTAACTGGAGATACTATTAACTGAGCCTGGAACCTTCTGCTTACAACTAGCCCTTTCATTGTTACTAGCTTGTTACTAGCTCCACTAGTTAATTAGGGCTCAAACTTTAAACTGCAGTTAAATTTTGTCTTTATATGACAATTACCCAAACTGATGATGACAAAATTCACTGGGAGTTTTTTCTTTCTTCTGTTCGTGCGAATAAATTGACAGTTGAATGGTTTATGCCACAAATCATCTGTCAGATGAAGAAAACCTCATGCCTTGTAGGAACACATTTAGGAAAAAATATTGAGATAACAAGCTTTTTCCTCCTACCCAGTTATTACCTCAAGGGTGGCTCTAGTATTACCATCCTATGATATGGATGGTGAGATTATAAAATATTCAAGCACCCCTTCTGAATTTCAAGGCAGTGTTCATTTTAATTGTTTTTTTAATTAATATTAATTGTTTTACCAATGAAGCATACAGAAAAAAGTAAAAAGTGAGAAAGCAGAACAGGCATAACAGTCATATATAATTAAAAAAATTAGAATAAATTTAATTTTATAAAAGTCAAAATAAATAAAAATAATGTATATCAATAATAAGTATAAAACGGATCTTCATTCATGATCTTATTAATAAAAGAACGGAAGAGCTAAAGTTAAGTGATAAACTAAATAAAAGGGTTTTAACTGTTGGACATTTGAAAAACCTAACTGGTTTTATCTGTAATTTTGTTGAATATCTTTAAAAATTGATAAATGAAAGCATATAATTGCATATCCTCCCACCCCAAATACAATATTCCAAGAAGTCTTTACTCTGGTCATTAAACTATTATATATTCTTGACCTACAATTGTCTATTCATATGCCTATATAAGAAGACACTTAGTATTATAAGTATAAATAATATCATTTAAGTAATCTTTTGTATATAAATTGGTAACTTTTCGAGTAAACCTCACAGTTCATAACTTTATCAGTATGTGTTATCAGTCTTCTTGTATTAAAGAATTTGTGATAATCTTTGTTTTTCTTTTATTAATTTTGTAACCTGAAAATTATCCATCAAATGTTTAATCAATAACTGAGGATTTATGATGTTGTCTGCATAACTTTTCATCATAAATTAATCTTCAATTTTTATACCCCAAATTTTACAGCCCTGTCTGATTTTTTATGCCATCACTTTTAATATTAAGTTAAACAAAAAAAGGAGACAAGGGGATCTCTGGCATGTATCTTTTTCAATTTGCAATTTCTTAGTGAGGAAGTCATTTACCAGTACTCTGGCTCATTGTTTAGTATATGTATTTTGAATCCAATTATAGATTCTGTAACCGCATTTTAGTGTTCCAAAGTTTTTAACATAAAGCTCCTATCATTTTGAGGATGGGACCAGATCTTCAGTGTGGCACACTAGTTCCTCAAACAGAATTTCTGGCTATTTTCACTACAAAGGGTAGAATGTGAATTAGATTCAAAATTTGGAAAGCTCTTCGCTTTATGGTAGACAAAACAAACTTTCTATTAGCCTGCATTTATTTCTTAAATAGCTAGTTACTTTTTGGCTGGAAAAGCAGTATTTTGAGTAGATGGTTCATACTAACCTAGCATGGTTTTACTCCAAGAGACCTGGTCAGTAAGAGAAATTAATCTGACTGGATATACCTTGGCTCTCACCACATACCAGCAATTAAAACCAACGTAAAAGGAAGATATAAAGCAGGCCTCTGAACTTATTTACAATGTTAAATCACTCTGAAACTCTCCCTGGCAGCTGGCTCAATTCTCTCATTATTTCCATCTTCAAGAAAAGAGCAATGGATAATCCACAAAATTATCGCCCAATAAGTCTCCTTTCTACTATCAGCAAACTTTATGCAAAGTACCTTGAGGGGAAACTGGCTTCTTGGATGCAAAACACAAATGTTTTGGGCCCTGAGCAAATCGGTTTCTGCCGTGGAAAGTCTACCGTTGACCACTGTTTGGTCCTGGTCTTTCTTGTTGAAAAATACCTTAATAAAAGGACAGAAAAAAACTATATGTCACATTTTTAGACCTTAAAGGTGCATTTGATGCCATACCTAGAGAAGTTTTATGGGATAAACTTGCCATACTCCATGCGACTGTGCACGTGGGGGAGAAATGTTAGACTCTATCACCCTCATACACTTTCACTGTCAACTTTATAAGGACTTACAGGATAAACTTATTGCCCCAGTGGCCATGTCAGCTCAACCTAAAGCAACAAGAAACAACTTACTCTTTTCCTGTCTGATAGAGATCCACAACTTACAAGCTTGGTTGCTCAATACTTCTCACAGATTTTAAAAATGAAAAATATAATTACTAAATCTTTTTTTAAAAAATCCTAAAGTGAAGATCTATATAAATTATAATATAAACACTAATTTTATCATTTTAAAACATCAATTTTAATCATAACTATTACCATTTTATCCTACAGATCTTTCTGTCTGTAATTTAATTTTATGCCAATATAGGTATTTGTACTTGTACCTGATTTAACATATTCAAGGTTATTAATTACAAATCACACATTGTTTTTCATATATCTATTAGGAATAAACCCAGTTTGATCTTCATAGATTAATTTATCTATACATTTTCTCAATCTGGTTGTCATAACTGATGTGAAGAATTTGTAGTCCACATTTAGTAGTGAGATAGATCTATATGGCTGTACTAGCTCCGGGTCATTTCCTTCTTTGTAGATAGAGTTATGAGAGCTTCTTGCCATGAAGGTGATAAGTTATCGACAAATAACTGTATCCATAACATCAAATAATGGTAAACTTAACTTCTCTTCCATGCTTTTATAGTATTCTGCAGTGAAGCTATCAGGCCCTGGAGCTTTGCCTTTAAAAAAAATCTTAAATGGGTTTTGACAGCTCCTGAATCGATATTTTATGATGGTTTGTACTGAACTTCAAGAGGTATCTTTTCCATATATTCATTTAATTTCTCTGTTTTAAATCTTTGAGTTTCTTTTGCATATATTTGCATTTTACTTACTTGCATCCACACCAATATTCTAGCTACTGCACCATGCTAATCTATATTGCATTCTTGTAATGCTGTGAACGTGAAAGACTGTCCATTCTATGACATGCAGATTTACAAGTTTACAAACATCTAGCACAAGTGGGGTTGCAAACCTATGGGTTGAAATCTAGTGCATCTGAACAAAGTATTATATACAATCTGAAACCTCAAGGAAAGACTCTTGTGGTTTTGTTGACTGTGTCAAAAGAAAACTGTGTTTATATGATATGGCAGAACAGCTCTCACAGAGTTCAAAGAAAAAAAACCCAAGTTATCAAACTGTATGCTGTGCTCAGAGGGAAGCAAAGGTAGGAACAAAGGACAGAAGTAAATAATTTAAGGCTGCTAATCTATCATTTTCTCTGCATTTTACATGTAAATGGATGAAGCCAGGTACAAGTTCTGGAAGTCCTAGCCAAAGAGAAGTGAAAGCGAGGTCACCTGTATTATCCAGGTGAAAGGCTATGACAGAGGCTATAGTGTGGCTTTAGAACCAACTCCAATATGAACAGCTTTATCAGATGGTTTGCTATGACAATGAGTGCTGATGCTCCTAATCCTTCGCAAAAGTTGTGGTGCACCCATATTTTATCTGTTGTGTGGTTTTCCAGGACTTGGAATATTCTAGAACTGCATCATGTACTCTGAAGCAGTATTTTAGAATTTCTTTTGGATGTGCTGAGTAACTGGTTGAAATAATACTCAACAATGGCTGTTTTCCTCCTCTTTTTTGGTATTATTTGTACATCAGCCTTATTCCTCCTTTTGCATGATTATGGAAGCCCTGTTCCTATGTTACTTGGAACAGCGTGAGTGACATCATATCAAATTTGTTGTACCTTATTCCTGGTAACACCTGCCTGACCACACAATCTGCTTCTGTCATGTAGGTAAAAGAAGGTATTATTGGAAGCAGTGTTAAAGCAGCCACAGAGGTCGGTTACCAATTCACTACAGAAAAATGTATAAATGGGATTCTACTAAGTTGCCAACCTCCAGGTGTGGCCTGGAAATCTCCAGGCATTACAACTGATCTCCAGGCTATTTAGATCAATTCCTCTGGAGAAAATGGTGTCCTCTGAGGGTGGGCTTTATGGCCTTATACCCAGCTAAGGTCCCTCCCATCCCTAAATCTCTCTTTCCACATGTTCTTTTACCAAATCTCCAGGAATTTCCTAATTCTGAGTTGGCAATCATAGGCCTACACTCTGCCCATATGTTGCCATGCTAAACAACATCACTGTGTTTGCTAGAACAGTTTGTTCCTTTTGTATGGTTTTTTTACAAGAGTAATCACATCTTAAATATAAATTCAGTTTTACCCATTTTTTTTACTCATAGTCAGCTGTATTATCTTATTGTTCTAAACTTTAGAGCTTGTCAAATGAGTTTGTGTACTGTGAATGGGAAGTGAAAATTCTGCTATATGAGTAAAAACTAATGAACGCACATTTGGTAGAGTTGTGTAGACTTCCCCACAGTTTTCTCACTCAGTGGATCCTTTTGCTAGTGGAAGTGAAAGCTGCACAGTTTGGTTCCCTTCTCCCAGTATGCCACCTCTGTCTCTAGGCTACAATCTGTATATACTGCCCTCTAGTGCTAGTGACGTTTCCCAGAAGCATGTGGAAAGTTATCATGAATAAGCCCCAGACAGTCCTGGGTAGGAGAGGTGGGTCATTCCAATTCTCCAGCCTTTTTGTTCTCAAGGGTTACTGGTCTCTTCTGCTCTGCAAAATTCCATGCTTGTCATCTCTGGCAGGCACTTCACAAAAATAAAACAGTGATATGTAGAGAGTCATATTGAATTGCTTATGTATAATGCAACATCCTATTGCAAAGATTTTTCTTAGATTCATAGATAAGTATGAAGATGTTAATTACGGGAACTGTGATTTTAATGAACTTGCCCTTTTAAAGTTTGTGTCATCTTAAAGTACGGTACTTACAAATAAAATCAGGATTTTATAACATCTTTAAAGGTTGCTTAATTGCTGTATTAATACAAGTAGCTCGGGGTTTTTTAGTTCTTTTTGCAGAATCCAGATTTCTGTTGGAAAACTGACTCTGTGTTTAGGAACTTTATTTAGGATGTATATATACCATACATGTTATGTAGATTTGCATGCAAGAAAGCCCTGGTAGCTACTTCTAAGAGAAGGCATCTCCAGGAGATAGCGAAATGGAATGGAGAAGTAGCAAAAAGGGCTGTGCACCATTTTTTTTTATTTTTTGGATTCAGATGTATTGGACTCAAAAAAATTTGGTTAAAAAAAAGCTGAATGCTCATACTGGAATGATTTTTTCGGCTTTTTCCTAGAAACCTGAAATTTTTTGACTCCATTACAATCTATGGAATTTTTTTTGAGGCATAGCTGTTTTTTAAGGTAGAAGTAAATCTCTTCCTTACCTTTTCCATCTGCTTCACTTTTTCCTCCAAAACACATATTTGCATATTCAACATACAACATATTCCCTGTCCTCTGATCACTGGGTTCCTCCCCCCCCCCCCCCCGTTTTGTTATGTTCCATTGCTCACCTTTGGTTTTCTACATAAGGACAATCCATGGAGGTGAAAAACTGGTAAAACTAGGCATTTAGATGAATATTCTGTCTTCCAAAAAAAATTATTGTCTACAACACTTTCAGACTATTATGGATTGGATCCAGGTTTGTGTGTGTGACAGTACTCTTTGCTACTAAGTAGGAGCACCTAATAGATGTCTCTTCCAACTCTTGTGTAAAGAATTGGTGCAAATTAGTTCAACCTTGTATATGTGTACCAGCATGACTATAGCTACAACTCCCACTCCCACTTCTTGTTCTCATTCCTTTCTATTTTTCACCAAAAAAGCACTGGTTGGATCCTGTGGCCCTTTTTTTTATCAACAGCAACAGCCTTTATTGGCACACAAAAGCAAAAAATTACAAAGCAGGGTTTACCTGTTCGTAATTATTGACTGCCCAGGTTTTGGGGGGAGGGACCCTTGCGTAAGGATTTAGGGATCCTTTTATGGGAACGCCTGCCTGAATATGTAGTTCCAACCTCTGATTTTCTCCCACCCCGAAATGATGCACATTCTACAGGTGTGTATCATCTGGAATGCTTGCACTGTAACATAGACTCTCTTGTTTTTAGTATTAAATCAGTGTACCCAGTGATGGGATTCAGCAGGTTTGCACCACTTCGGCAGAACCGGTTATTAAAATGGTGCTTGTAAACAACCAGCTGTTAAATTATTTGAATACCACCACTGGAACTGGTTGTTAAATTATTTGAATCCCACCACTGCGTGTACCCCCATGTAGTAATGACTGCTAGCTGCTAGCTGTTCCCAGCTATTAAGCCATCACTGTTTTCACCATATTGCAGTCTTCATTTCTCTCAAATTTGCTTAAGGCTCTTGGTGCTTTGTCAGACAATCTTTTGGTTGCTATTTATGTGTCATCCTCTCAATTCAAATATGCAGTCTGTGGCCTGTAGATGCAACAGGAGTGAGAGATAGCAGAAGGAAGGTTTCTTCCTTTATGCTCGAGATTTGCCAGGGTAAATCTAAACTGAAAACTGGGCCTCATTGACAGACATATCAAGTACATACATACCATGCCAGACACACGCATGCATTCACACATACATTGGCTACAGGATACTGGTTCACACTGAAGCCTGTTCTGGTGTATACAACAGTCGCAACAGCAATGATTTTGGTATAGCCTTATAATTTGCAAATACTTTGCACTCATATTATTGTCAGCCTTTACATTCCATCAGTGTTAACCTCATTTTGCTTTGAGGGTGAGAGAATGTTTGCGTCATGCCATATAATAAGGGCAGGGGGATAGGATTTGGTTCACAGACAAAGTCTATCAATCTATACACTTGGGGCCAATGGCTTTCACTTTTGAGATACTTGAATGCAGTAGCTGGTATGACACTTTCTCTGTAAATGATAGCACCAGATCAGCTGGTTTAGATAAATTTCTTACCCTATTACTGATACAATATGGAAGGAGAGAACATCTCTGCATCAAAAGTCTACCTTAATTCAAGATTCATAATCACTTGGGTTTTAAAAATGCACATTTGTGTACAATTATTAAAGTGCAAATATTGTATTACCAGTTTATAAACAGATTTGTTTGGTACATGTCTGCTATTTTGGTACTTGTCTGCTATCATCTTTCCTTTGTTGTGTTATTTTCGGGGTTTTTTACATTCTATTATGGTGTTTACATTATATCATGTTATACAACCAGGACACGAGCTATCCAATTGGATCATACTCTTCTCCCATCACATTTTATGATGTCTGTATAATCTATGAAAATGCTCATTTGTGCAAAAGCATAAGACCCAGAGACTGAGAGTATATACCGGAGAGACAGTGGTCCTTTTTTAGCATGATTTAAATAGCAATATGTGCTTAAAACCCGGAATTTATTTTTTTAATGCTCAAGAGGTTTTATTGTGTAAACAAAAAAAATCTTCTTAAAAACCGTAAGTTGAGGAAAGATAATGTTTCCCTGCATCGTGATGAATGTAGCAATTGTGCGCATATGCTGGAATAGATCATATTGAACATCCCCTGAGCTCCGTTTGCAGACAAGTTGTAGCTCCACTATGACAAAATTCCCACAAGATGTTGAATTATTAATGCTTTGGAATCTGCGGGATTCAGCAGATATGCTCAGAATTATTGATGGCAAACTTTATCCCTTTTATTTCTGAGACGCATAATGAAATCTGGAGCCCATCAAGAAATTGCAGATAGCATTTAGGCTAATTTTTTGTAGGGGCCAATTGGTTTTTTGCTCTACCATATGTAAATATAATATTTCTCTTTCATGATGGAAGGGAGGAGACTGATTTGGCACTAATTTATGAAGCCTTCCAGCATTCTCTGCGCTGTATCCTGTGAGGGCATGATGCTCTAATTACACTTGCTCTGCATAATGAGAGCTTAATGACAATTACTGATTATAGTTAGGGTTGTCCAGGGATTTCCCCCCTCCCCATCTTGAGCTGATATATTGACTTTTGCAGAAGAAGACTTTATCTTCTGTGTACAGTATGGGTACACTCAACTGTGCAAGCCCCATTCATTCAGAGGCACAAGCTGAGAGCAGGAATAATGCACATATTAGACCCCACAAGACTATCTGCTGATCAAAAATAGCAACTCTTCTTGGTTTGTATTTTTGGATTCTTGGATTTCATCATCTTGCACATAAATTGTCCTAATGAGCAGTTTCAGACTCTCCCAAGGTTGCTGTAAAAGAAAGGGGTATGTGAGAATATCTGTGATTTCCTGATAAACCTAATGTCAGGGCAGGGAATAAGCACTTGCAGAGGAGGATACTGTCCCCATCCACCAGTGTGCCCCCCCCCCCGGCCAATTCCCCTTCCTGATTTTAATCTAATTTGATTTCCATCCTGGCTATGAAACTATAAGCCTGGGTATGGGGGAAATAGTCAGGGGAGGGAAGCACTTTCAAGAAAGAATAGGAGCGGAGGCATGGGAGAGGCCCTTCCTCTGACAAATGTTTCACTGTATTTTTGTTTATTTTGACAATTGCAGGTTGGGGAACAAAGCATTGACAAGTTAATAGCATCTAGCTCTGCTCTAAAATACCGGTGTATGGTTTTGTTAAGAATAAAGTTTAAATAAAACACCCTAATGCTTTTGTACGTAACTCACCTCACTTTTTAAAAATTCTTCTGCAAGAGATTTGAAGCTCTGATTAAAAACAAATGGTGTGACTGAAAAGCAGCTTTATTAGTCCGAGAGCTGAAGAGTTTTGAAGCAAAATCTGGTATTTACTAATCACTGAAATTGTAGTAATTAAATTCCTTTTGTACTTCCCAAAATGCATGCTGTGACTACCCATGCTGTGACTACCCTTGCTCCTCATTTATCTCAGACTGAAAGTCACGCACCCATTTTGGGACAAAGACCCACATGTGCACTTCTCTATGCAGACCTATTAATTCGTGTTACTGTCTCGTCCATACCTGCAAAGACTACTTCAAGCCTTTAATGCATTGCACAAACAGTGCCCTGTCAGACACTATAACAAACTAAAGTGCTGATCTTTTCGAATTCAAAAAAACTCAGCACGTGGAAAATAAACGGTACATTGATTGAACAGGTCCATTCATACAGATATTTAGGAATCACCTTCCATCATTCCTTAACTCTGACCTCTCTATATCCACCAGACTCTCAATACAAGTAAAATCAAAGTGTTGGTAATATCCAGATTTTTCACACCAGAGGCGGTCAATTTTTCCCTGCCGCAATTGAAGTTTTTCAGTTAAAACTACTGCCACAATACCCACGGAGCCCAATCTGTATTAAACCCATGAGAAATCATTAGAGAGGTTCAATCTTTGTTTCTTCGTCGCTTATTGGCCCTTCCAAACTCAGTCAATGATCAAGTTCTTGTTTAGAACCGGAGCCAAGACACAATTTTTTTTCCCGGTTTGGCTCTCTTTTGTTTAAATACTGGCTTCGCTTTCATTATAGACCTCCCCGGCAGTCTCACATATTTTCTGTTGTTTACCACTTCCCACTCCACCTGGCACACCAAAATTATCAAGCAAATAAACAACATAGGTGTATCTTTGACCAACTCCTACTGGATGGATCTAAAGACAGGCTTTCGGAGTTTTGAAACAACGCACTCTTGACATTGAAGGGCAGCTTCTCACAAAGCTGGAGCCTGCAGAACTTGTTCTCCGTATTATTTTATGGCATTTCACCACCATTGCCGGGTTTTATGGCTAAATATAGAGTAATTTAATCAATCCACATCTCCGCACATATTTTATGCGTGCTCGGCTAAATGTGTTACCACTGCCCAAACAAGAGGCAGATATCATGGCATCCCCACAGGAGAACAGGACTGTTCCTGTGCAGCCGGGCTCTACCTAAAACAACTGAACACTGCCTCCTTCATTGCAAAGATTTGCAGTCTATCGGTTGCTTTTTCTCTCAGGCCATCTTGAAGAAATTTTCAGTGAGATCAGACAAGGAAATAGTTTCACACCTGCTTAAAATTACTCATCCCCATTAACACTACTGAATCAGTTGTATTTTAACAAAGGCACTTGGATCAAGAGTGAAACCTTTGTGTAAATTTTAGTCAATTGGTTTTAACATAATCTGTATTTTACCACTCTTTATATGCCATTAAAGGTTTTGTATTTGTATTTGTATTTGACTACCCTGACTGTGTGTGTGTTATTGCTCTTCATGTACCTTATCATTATGAATAGAACCATTAAACCAGTTGAAAATATTGTGCTTCACCCAGTTTGCCTTTCAGTTGTATAATAACAGATGCATTCATACTAGGGATTTTACTGTGAAGACACAGCAGGGAACATTCATTCAATCATGCTAGAAGAATTGATCATGTTGGGTGGCAGGTTCTCTTGAACTTGTGAGGCTTCTAGTGCCTCAAATAGCCTGTTCCCTTGAATGGCTCTAATACTGTTATGCAGTTTAGAAATTAAACATAATGTTTCCCATACATATTTCTGATTAAACTATATTGTACTAATAGTGCAAACATCTGTATTGAACAGTGAGAACCTCCATGTTGCAAAACAGAAATATCTGTTTTGTGTTTTGTGCATAGCTCTAGATTTTTAGATCAGTTTTCCTCTCTGAAGCCTATTGGTTGAACAGTTATGAAAGATACTAGAGAAATATAAGAGGGATAAGATATAGCTTTGGTTTGGTTGTCCTTGGAGACTTCACTGATGAGGAATGCCCTCTCTATTTCTGTAGAGATATCTAGAGAAACCCTGTCTGCCATTTTGGAGAGCAAGTGCCTTTGTGATTAGTAGCCTTTATACCAGTCCTTGCCTTCTGTACATCAGTTGCACAACTACAGGCTCAGTACTTGTTAGCATGTTGCTGCTATGCATTTCCTACTTCTTCATCAAATGGTTACTTAGCAGTTCACTGGTCCTTGCCGCAGACAGTGTTCACATGTGCTGCATCCTTTGGTCAGTTCTGCAGTATTGAGATAATAGCATTTCCTGCACCTCTGACATTCAGAGTAGCAGAATATCAGCATCATCACAAGTCCCTCCCCCCAAAACCCCACTGTTGCTCATCAGTACACCAAGAGATCCAAGATACTTAGAAGGGCTTTAGTCAAACCATGCAGTGGGTCCTTAAGCTATGCCAACTTTAAGAGGCCCCATGGCATTACCAAAAATGGTAATGTAGCCGGAGGAAGGGGTTGTTTTGTTTTCAGAGGGCTCTCATAATTTGAGGCCTTGAACAGTAGATATCTTAGCAGAGCATAAGTCCATATACTATGCAAACATGGTATGCCCCAAAATTTGACAGATTTGACTAGACCCTACAATGTCATGCTAACCGAATCCTAAGATTGCTCCATTTGCTGATGAATGAGAAGAGCCATGGCAACTGGACATACAGGAGATCGGCTCAACCATGATCAAACTTGGATACTAGATACTAGGAACATTCATAAGAACATGGGAGCAACCTAAAATCTTGAAGTGTGATCTGCATAACTGCCTGAAGTTACATTGTGTGGTATCCACTCCAGCTGAAGCCTCCTGTAAAGATCATGAGTACTTGGTCTCCCTGACAAAGTTATTGTATTTCAAAAATGACACTGTTTCTCCTTCCTAAGTTTTTAGCAGCTTCCAGTTCACATATGAAAGCAAATAATGTATTGGAAATGTTCCTTTGCTTAGTTTAAATAAAGGTAATTATATTATAATGATTTCACAATAAAGTCAACAGGCTTATTATAAAACATGTGTGTTAACAAGTAAATGCTTAGGATGGGTCCTGTTCCATAAACTATAGCAGGCTGGTGTTAACACCGAGGTTATTGCTGTGTTGCTGTAGGTTGATACATCAATGCAAGTGATTAGAGTCAGGCTTCTTGTTATATCACTATAGCATTCGTTTATTATTGTTTTACTACATTTTATACTTGAAACTCTCATGGCCATAAACTTAATGTTCCTCCTCCACTAACACAACCATGACACATTTATTTATGAAACGGGCACTTTCTTTAGTCATGATTCTGTCTTGGACAGCTGTATGGGTTCTGACTATTTCTCAGCATCCAAATAGTTCTGTTATTTCAGGGATGTAAAATTCTGCTCTGTAATTTAGCTGTTTGTCTTCCTTTAGCAGAGAGATGGAGAGTGCATCAACTGTAAAATGGAAAATATTCCACTAGCAAATCAGTAACTCTGAAGTGTATAATTTGGCAAGAGCTTAAGGCCATTCCTCAAGCTATAGGGACTTGGATATCCCGTAGCCATCAACAGCAGATTTTGATTCATTACATCGCAGTGAAAGTATGCTTTGGTTTTTGCACAACCTAAGAAAGAGTAGTGTCCATTAAGATGTCTTAACTCTCTCTATAGGAAAGAGATGCTGTAGAATGAGTCAGTGGAAAGCATACAACTGCCTGGAAAGGTGACATTTGTCAAATAAAGGTCTTACAAATAAAGGTTTCACAATCCAGATTTGTATTACATAACAAAAATAACTTGCTTATTCAAGTGGCATATCTGGGAGCTTTCCAGGCTGCAGTGGGAGTGGGAAGGCAAGAAGTTGCATTCTGCCAATGAGAATTTCTTCCGTCAAGCAGAGTTTTTACATCCGAGCCCACATACAGATCTCACAGCAAAATTTCATACATTTTTAAAGTTGTTAGAATATATTTTTAAAAAACCCTTGATAAGTGGGGTAGGAATCCATTTAATTCAGCAACCTGTTTCCCATAACAGCTGACTAAATTCTATTTCAAATCATGTAAGCCGGGCAGGAAGGCAGATTGTCCCATACTGTTGCCTCCCTCTGAATGCTATTCATAGATAATGCTAATAGCCATTTTTGACCTCTCTTCTCTGAATGTTCAGATCTCTTTTTGAAAGTTATCTATCCCATTGACCATTTTATATCCATTTTTTTCATAATAGAGTGGGATCCATACTTTGAAAATTGAGAGCATTCACAGAAGTAGAATCCTTCCTTCCCGTTACACATCCCAGGCTGCTGAGAGTTGGGGGGATCCTGCTGAACAATATTTGTGAAGGCCTATGGTGAAGACAATAAACTTGTTACTGCTAATACTGAACAATATGTTATGCAGCATGCAAAGAGGAGGAGGAATAGGGAAAAATTGTCCTCCTTGTACAAGTGGAACAAGCTCAGAGTATTTGCTCCATTTGTGGAAGAACCGGGGGGGGGGGGGTCCAGTTTCCCTGATGCATCGCTGCAGCTCTTCTAATGTTGCCCATTATCTTGTTCATGGAGGTCTCCCAAACCTCAGCAACAATTTTGGGGGATGGGAATGAGGGAGGGAAAAGACGGGAAGATCCACTTTCACTGACTTCTCCTCATGGTAGACTGCTCAACATTCTCATTCTCTGTACTTTGTAACTATTGGATTGTGTGGATCCAGAGATTTGAGTACTCCAAAGGAACAATTGCATGTGATCTGAAACCTGGGCAGCCCAATCCACAGCCTGAAATGGCTGGGGACAGCACCTCAACTCCACTGTCGCACTGCCTCCAGGGGGTTTCAGGTGGTATGGGGAGGCAGAAAACTTAAAACAAAACAAAACAAATTCTGCTGCCAGAAAGCCCTTCATAGCACAAAATGGACTTATGCCGGCCAAAACATGGTGTAGTTCTGAGCCCTGGACCATGACATACCTGGCTGGAAAGCCCAGGTGAAAGGTGACTAACATCTTCTCCATCCCAAGAACACCCTGGCCTGCTCCCCTCTGTCCCAATGCCCAATTGGACATTAGCATTATTGCACAGTAATCACAACTTCCACTATGGAGCTGGTTTCGCCACTATGGAGCTGGTTTGGTTCAGTGCCCATGAGTAGGGAGGTGGACAGTGAAACTGGGAGAAATTGGACATTGCGCTAAGTAAGAGATGGGTGAATATGTTTGTTTAACTACTCTTTATATTAGTCTAGTGAACTAGATGGTTCCCTGATTTCATAGTAGATGCTTTTAAGCTGTGAGTTCATGTTTGGGAAAGGAAGGGTAGTCCCCTGTGCAAGCACCGGGTTATTACTGTAATATAAGATGACATCCCATCACCAAGTTTTCTAGGCAGACTATGTTTATGGGGTGGGCGCAAAAATTGCAGATTCGTTTGTGGCTTTCTGTATTTTTACTGGGTTTTTTTCAATTTTGGCCTGCAGGGGGTGCAGTTTTTAGGCTAGTGGCACCAAAATTTCAGGCTATCGTCAGGGGACTCTCCTGATGATACCAGCCAGGTTTGGTGAAGTTTGGTTCAGATGGTCCAAAGTTATGGACCCCTAAAGGGGGTGACCCCATCCTCCATTGTTTCCAATGGGAGCTAATAGTAGATGGGGTTATCATTTTGAGGGTCAATAACTTTGGACCCTCTGAATCAAACTTCACTAAACCTAGGTGGTATCATATGATAAGTTCTTCAGTTGATACCACTCCAGTGTTTGGTGAAGTGTTGGTTCAGGGGTCCAAAGTTATGGACCCCCAAAAGGGGTAAGCTTCATCCCCCATTGTTTCCAATGGGAGCTTATGGTAGATGGGGCTACCCTTTGAAGGTCCGCTTATAACTTTGGACCCCCCCTGAACCAAACTTCACTAAAACCAAAGTGCAGTATAACTGTGATAGTCTCCTAAAGATAGCATAAAATTTTGGTATTGTTAGCTTAAACATTGCTCTCCTGACAGGCACCCTCAAATTCTCCCTGGGTTCTCTCTTTAAATCCACCCCTTTGGAGTGGATTTAAAGGAAGAATCTGGGCTCCCTAGATTAAAAAAAAACATTGAAAGTATTGTTGAAGGCTTTCATAACCAGATTCAACTGCTTGCTTGTGGGTTTTACAGTTCAGGGTGGTCAGTGGTCTGGTAGATTCACTTTTGTTCCTAAACATTCTCACCTGGGCAGAGTCTGGGCTGGCATCTTCAGAGGTGTATCACAGAGAAAAGTCTGTTATAAGAGAAGTCTGGACACAGTGTATAACAGACTTCTCTCTGTGATACACCTCTGAAGATACCAGCCACAGATGCAGGTGAAACGTTAGGAACAAGATCTACCAGACCACAGCCATGCAGCCCAGGAAACTGACATTTTCATCTGGAACTAACATTGAGACAATGATGCTGTTTGGGGTGGGATGGGTGGGAAATCTACCCTGAAACAGCATCACTTCTTCAATGTTGTTTAAACTAGGAGAGCCCAGAGTCTCTCTTTAAGGTGGATTTAAAAGGAGAATCTGGGCTCCCTAGTTCAAACAACATTAAAAGTGATGCTGTTTCAGGGTGGATTCCCCCCCTTCAAATAATAGCATCACTTTCAACGTTGTTTAAACTAGGGAGCCCTGAGTGTGTTCAGATTTGTGTGTTGGGGCATGTTCTATAATGTGATGGTGACTTTAAGATGACCTGGTGCAAAAAAATGTTGCTTGGTCGTGGTGGGGGAGGGACACTGCCCATATGTGGGGGGGGGGCAAAACTCAGATTTTGTCCCGGGCTCCATTTTCCCTAGCTACGCCACTGTAATCAACTGAAGCTCCATCCCATAGCTTGCTCTGAAACCAAAGTGAAAAGGGCCTAGAGCACTTGAGTGATCCAAGAAAGTCTGGCCGTAGTCTGCCATTGCTTTCTCACTCGCCTTTCCCAGAAAGGGTAGATAAGAGGCAGGGCAATTATTGGCTGCATCTCTTTTCTGTGGGGATGGTTGTTTACTAGTGGATGGAAAACTGCCTCTTTGAGTGGCTAAGGAAAGGTGACCTGAGAGTGACTGATTTATGATGGACGTTAATGATTCATTGATGTGGTTCTTATATCAATCTGTGGTTTGATGCAAAAGTGTAAATTGTGAGCCTGAGGATTCCTCGGGCTCATTCATGTAGGAGCAAATCATTGCATGTGAGCCATGACATTGTGCTGAAAGTGCATGCAGGCAACTGTATGGTCTGATTAACATGAAGCAACTGAATTTAAAGATTGGCTGCATTTCATTTTGTCTTTACTGTTGGGGTAGAACAATTAAACATTAATTAAATGTGGCACTTTGAGGTGCAGTTTTGTCTTCTGAGTTCTGTTCAAACACATTTCTTTCTCCTGGCTTTCCACATTCACTATTGGTCTGGCCTTTATGTTAAAAAGGAAGAAATATTCTGAATTCGGCTAAAGGCTCAGTTACCAAATTGCAAAAAAATGACCTCGATGAAAACGACCATATTGAAGGCAAAGCAAGTGGGGGGATGAGTTACCAGAGTAGACTTCTTTCCATATATGAAAATACGGGTCTCAGCTGTCCTAAGGACCTGTAGTCCTTACTTATCCGCCATGAATGTGTCTAGTCCATTTGAAAGCCCTCGCTGCTAATGGCTATCGCTGCATGTTGTCATTATCATCTTACAGTCATTTGTTCACGCCTTCTGCTATTCTATTTCTCTGTATTTGAAAAGTGTTTCCTTTCGGTGCTTTTTAAGCCTTCTGCCACATCAGTGCAGTCTGTCTGTATGTTTCCAGATAAAATGTGGAAGGAACAGCGGATGTAAGGGAGTTAAATTAATAGTTTGAGCATACCTGAAAAGGTTATCCTTCTATTCCTTTTTTGCATTTGCTCTGCACAGGTTATAGCTGCAACAAAGTGAGATGAATCCTGATTTGACCTTAAGTGCCTTGCCATTCAGCTGAGTGGTTTTCCTGTAGGAATAAAAGCTGACACTGCTTTGCCTGAGTTCCTTCAATCAATATTAGCGTGGGACAATACACATTATACAGATATGAAATAAAAGCATTCCTGTTGATACAGATGGATAGGCAGACATATTTCTGGCTCAGATCTTAAAAGGTTATGGCAAAGAGCAGACTGGTTGGGACTGAAGAATTTTCATCAGTGGTGAGTTTATAGACATTCAGTCAGCAATGCCTACATTTTAGAGTGTTTTGAATGGGCTTGGACTTCAGTACTACCACCCAAGAATAACTTGTTTCTTAGACTTTTAGAATGCGTTTTTGGAAAGTATGCAATCTGTGGCTATAACAGGACTTGTTTCTTAGTATTTTAGCATGCATTTCTGAAAATTATGCAATTTGTGGCTGTAAATCTAAGTGAGCAAAATCATGTTAGTTTGACTGACTAAAAATATGTCACGTGAAATAACTGCCAGTAACAATTACTCACAATTCCTTTATTTGTATTGATTTTTAAAAAAAAACTAATTGTTTTTAATTCTGAGCTTTTGTGTATTTTAACTCAGGGGGTTGGATCCAAATATTCTCTTCTACTGTGAGGAATCTTCCTCCAGTGACCAAAATGCCTCACTTGGCAGTAGGGTACATGTAAAAAATGGAAATGGATTCAAAAGGTTTTTTGAGGATATCTGGATCTCCTTTCTGCATGTGGCTTCAGGAAGCCTTCCTTCCACATTGATCAGTTGAGGTAGACAAATTATTAAGATGTGTCAGATTGAATCTAAATTTTATAAACAGATTTTTAATTGCAACTGTCCCTTGTGAGGAGATACTCAGGACTGATGGAATTGTGAACCATTTATGCACGTCACCTGATTGAGGCAATCAATCTAACCAGCTCTTACAGGACCTTCAAGACACATGAGGCACTCTCCCTGTGGGAGTTCCATATTGATTCTTTGGGATGTGTGAAATTGTCCCTTCTTCTGAATGTAACAGTAGGGATTTACTCACATCGCATCACAGTTTATGAATTGTAGCACATTTGGATTAAACAAATAGTGTTCAGATTCTTCTTCTAAAGACATCCGATTTGCCAATGTTTAGTAAAGTGAAGTAACTTGATGGAATCCTTATATAATTCCAAAAGTTCATAGTAAGTGTGGGTTGAATCCAACAAGCTTTTTTCCAAGTGAAAAGTGGGGGTTCCTTTGACCTACAGAAAGGCTGTGCTGAAATTGTGGGACAGTAGCCATGTGGAACAGCAGGTGCAGTAAGGAGGGAAATTGGGAGAGACTGAGGCCCCTTTTGCACACGCAGAATAATGCACTTTCAATCCAGTTTCAATTCACTTTGAAGTTGGATTTTACTGTGCAGAATAGCAAAATCCACTTTCAAACAGTTGTGAAAGTGGATTGAATGTGCATTATTCTGCATGTGCGGAAGGGGCCTGAGGAGAAAAAACTGATGAGTCAATCCTGTTTGTAGTATCAAGGCTATTGATGAGGCTGTATGCCAGATGTTCTGAAACTGGAGATGGGTGGATCTCCTAGTTTTGCCCAGTTTATTAATTAAATAGTGAAGAACTGTTCATTCAGAGTCCTAGTACCAATATCATGGATCTCAAATCCTTTTCTTATTGAATCTTTGTACATTTTGAGCTTGATTAAAGTAGTAAGAGAAGAAATAATCTAGGCCACAAAGTTAGATTATTGCCTCCACACAAACACAGTTTGGATTACTTTTTAAAATTCATGTTATAAGTACAGGTAAGAGCAAACCCAAGTGTGTTAGGTAAAGTACATTTGTATTCTCCTGCAGGTATCTTGCAGCCCAGACCATGGGAGAGGGCAGATGGGTGGCAGGTATGTTTCTGGTGGTGCGGTGAGGAAAAATTAAACATAAACCTACTTTTCACTTCAGAGGCCCTATCCAGCCCAATGCACCTGCATTTTTGCTGGGGTAAGTCGCCGTTAACAAAAGGGGGCATTCCTTGCCTGGAGGAAGCTGAGGAAGCTAACTAAAGTTGGCCCTGCCCCCCAGGGATAGCCCCATTGGTGCCAGCGTGGACTCCTGCATCAGAGGAGTGCTGACACAGGCACATTGGAGGTGACTGAGCACCATGGAACCGTGTGGCTCCCTGGCACTGGAGTAAGTAGCTCTACAGCAGTATAAGAGCCACTTTCGCTACATAGACAGGTCATGATGCCAGGATCACTCTGGCCCTGCAGCCCTTTTGCTCCTGCCCCCACGGATTGCACTGTTAGTCATGGCTCTATAACTTATCACAGTGATTGCTTATATTTTCCCCAAGGCTTGGCTCACACATGGAAACTGAGAAGCGCCTTATTTTCTCAGTGCATTTGTATAGAGCTGCCTTAAAGTATATGTGAACCTGGGGTACGAAGAATTTACACCATTGCAGCTAATTTGGTGGTCATGAGGCTTTCCCACACATTTAATTTAAAACATTTTGAGGCAGGAAATAACAATTTTTCGCCTTGAAGTTCTGCATTGTTTTTACCCCCAAAATGTTTTATTTCCATCCTCAAAACGTTTTAAATTAATTCCCTTTCAAAGTGATTCTCTGGCTGAAGTGTTTTGAAAATGTCTTCAGTTGCTGTGCAATCTATTGACTACATTTCCCACACTTCTCTGCTTCCCTGAACTTTTTCCTTGGTGCCATCTTCTGAGCTCACTAAGTTCCCCCTCACCTGTTTATTTGCAGAATTTAGCTGTTTGTTCTTTTATTTGTCCAGGGCCAATCTTCGAAGCATAGAGTATACAAGGAGCAGAGAATGGCACATAAACCTGTGAAGCATTGAAGCACAGAACTAAAAAAAAAAGAAACAAATCACAAAATGGCAGCCAGGAGTCATTTCAAGGGAGTCAGTGAACAAAAGCGGGGACTGAAGGAGATTTGTGTGGAAAGACCATGGTGACACACTAGTCCTGTTCACATGTTATAATGAATGCAGGCATTCCTTGCCTTTACATGTACACATCTGTTTGTAAGAAAAAAGCCACAGTGTACACTTTACAAACGAAACTGGGAATACTTGGCTAAATATGGGATTTGTTCCACACATTCAGCTTTACATGTGTTGACTGTAACATGAGAATTACTTAATGCACATCCAGAGACCAATCAAGTATACACAGATGGTATGTGCATTTGCTGTAACTTGTGGACAGGATTAGAATGTATCTGCTTTACGGTACACTCATAAGTAGAGTTTCACTATTCTAAACCTATGGACCTCAAAAAAGGTAATTTAGGATTGCTTTCTACATGATAAGAAATGGTTGCTTGGCATGGAGAGCCAGCGTGGCGTAGTGGTTAAGAGCAGCGGACTCTAATCTGGAGAACTGGTTTTGATTCCCCTGCTCATCCACACGAAGCCTGTTGGGTGACTTTAGCCGAGTCACAGTTCTTCAGAATTCTCTCAGCCCCACTTACCTCACAAGGTGTCTGTTGTGGGGAGAGAAAAGGAAGGAGTTTGTAAGCCGCTTTGAGACTCCTTACAGGAGAGGAAGGTGGACTATAAATCCAAACTTCATGTGGTCACCATGAGTTGGTTGTGACTTGACGGCACACTTTTAAAATATGCTGCAAAGACACAAATGTGAACTGATTTTTCGTGTCCGTAGCTTGTGCTACTCTCATAGCATGCATGAGAGGAGAAACTATACCTGGGCTTTCTAGTACTTGCACATAAATATTTAAACATGGAAATGCTCTGTGAATCTAAGAGGGTTCCAGTGATTAAAGATAAGAGGGTAAACTGTGTTTACTTAAACTAAGTACTACTCATTAAATATAATTAAACAAAACCAAAGGGACAGTACATTTGAAGACTGGGAAGTAGATTCTGTAGCAGCGTCCTTCTCAGCTGTGCTGTAGCTGTTTAAAACGTATCAGCTAAAGATCTAAGCCAGGCCTGAGGATGCAAAGGTAGTATACTGTTTTTAAATGAAAAGGCCTAAATTGGAGATTTTAGCCTGATAAAGATTTTGTTACATGTAGAGCTATATTTATGAACTAGATTTCAAGTGAATTTTTAAATTTTAAGTTTAGAGCACATGATGCATCTCTGTTTGGCAGAGGTGTAGGGGGGAAAATGGTTCCCTGCGGCACTGCCCCCCCCCTTTCCTTAGTTCAACTGGCTGCTCTTTGCCTTGGACCTCTAACTTTGGCTGTAAAAGAAATGGGAAAGGATGACCCACAGCCATCTATTAAAGTAACTCTTGAAGGAGCACAGTTCTGAAAGCCCAAAGGAATCTCAGTGACAAAGCTGTGGAAAGGAAAGAGGGTGTGGCCAGTGACAGAGTGAAGAAGCCAGAGCACTACCTCAGGGATGGCCAAACTTGCTTTACATAACAGCCACACAGAATAAACTTCAGGTGTTTAAGAGCCAAAGGACATGAACAAATATTACATGTTTTTATTAAGAAATACACATACATAATGATAATTATTCAGGTATGCATTGTTATTTATTTTTATTAACATTAAATGAGATTAAACAAAAAATAAAAGCAAATGATGGTTACTGGGTATAACTCTTAGTAGAAATATTGTGAGTCTCCATCTTTGCTGTGAATTATTTAAAATCCAGTTGATACATTGTCAAGGCTGTATGAATTACAGGGGCTATGGGGCCTTGGGCACTTCTGCCTCTGACCTCAGTGCCCAAGCTGTTGCCATCCTTTCCGGCCTCCCTAGCCAGGGACAACAAGGACATTCCCAGCAAGAGACATGCTGAGAGGTTGGGGGAGACCTACTCCACTGACCAGCCTCCCCAGCCGCGAGCTGCATATTATGTGGCAAAGAGCTGCATGCTGCTTGCGAGCCACAGTTTTATCACCCTGCGCTAGAGTCTCTTTCTCCTCCAGTAAAGTGGGTTTAAGAATAATTTCATAATCTTGTAGCTCTTAAAACAAAAGACTAGTTATGGAGGCAGAAACCCAGAAAGGGGGGGGGGCATTATGCAGTGTGTTGCATAGTGATCATATGTTTGGCTATCTCCCAGAGACATGTTGTAGGCAGAGGCATAGCTCCAAGGGGACGAGGGGTGCGCAATGCACCGGGTGCGTGCCCCTGTAGGGGTGTGGTGAGGCTGTTCCAGGCAGGGCAGGGAACGCACCGGTGCACTGGACACTTTCCCCCCTTCCTACGCCTCTGGTTGTAAGTTCGTAAACAACCTCTTGCCTCACTAGGAATGAGAAAATTCGCTTGAGGACATAGTTGTTGACCTAAAGAAGTTAAGAGTGTCAGAAGGGGTATGTGAATGAGACTTTTAGGAACATGCTGTAAATGTCCTGTGTTCATGCTGATAGCTTCTCTGCTGCCGAAGAGAATGAGTGTCTCTGGACAGAAGATTGCCCGTCTGAGGAAGAGAGGAACCTTTTAAGAAGGGCTCTTTCCTTGGGTGACAAACTGACATCCTCCTGTGCTAAGAATGAACCCCTCAGAGTTGAGGGGATGGCTGGTGCTGGGTGTTTGAATAATTTGGAACATGGAGGAAATTGTGTCAGGTGTTTTGATCAGTGGATGACTGGTGCAAAGGAGATAGCAGCAATATGAGCCGGTGATACTGGGAAATTTAGAAAAGTGCATCTTGAAAGAGAAATGCTGCCTCATTAGGCAGGATATTATTCTTTAAATCTTTAGTGACATTTTTGGAAGTGCTTCGTATTCCCAGTGCAGGGCCAGCCAGACAGGTAGAGCTCTTCGGGATTTCAGTGCAAGTATGATGGTGTTAATTGGTTTTAAATAGTTGTGGACCAGGAGACATTTTGTGCAAAGGTGGCATAAAAATGTTTTAAATAAATTTTGAGGCCAGGTAGATCTGTACAAAAGAGAAGGGTTCCGTACGAACCACAAGGGAACCAGACTGGTGGCACTTAATATCAAAAAGATAATAGAATAGCTTTAAAACTTCCTGAGGGAAAGCTAAAAGGAACTGGGGAGCATCTGGTTTGGAATAATTCATTCTCATGGAATGATGATGATGCAGCTATTTTAGGTCAGTTTTAATGGGGACAGACTAGTATTTTAGCAGTGAGCATATGGAAGGAAATGCCAGCAGTTTAAAAAGACCAAAAGTTACATAATGAAAATATGCACACCAATGAAACTTGGAGAGGTAAACAATGTATATATGCATGTGTTAGAAGCCTTCAAGCTAATTTTCAAGAGCTGGAATTCTTGGCCCTAAATGAGAATAGAGACATATTTGGCATTTCAGAAACCTGATGAAACAGAGAAAACAAGTGAGACCCTTGTCCTCCCCAGGCAATATTTCTCAAATCTCCACAAATTTCCCAGGTTGGAGTTGGCAGCCAAATATCTATTCTAAGGTGTTCCTAGAAATGTTAGGAAATGCTTTTTTTTTGTGGTGTCCACCTCTATCTCAGTTGTGGCATATATTCTTTGTGTATACACTGACTATATAGTCCAGTGATGGCAAACCTTTTTGAGACCGAGTGCCCAAATTGCAACCCAAAACCCACTTAATTATCGCAAAGTGCCAACACGGCAATTTAACCTGAATACTGAGGTTTTAGTTTAGAAAAAACGGTTAGCTCCGAGGCGTGCGTTATTCGGGAGTAAGCTTAGTGGTAGTTGGTGGCTTTGCTTTGAAGCAACCGTGCAACTCTTCCAATGGGTGAATCACAACCCTAGGAGGGTTTACTCAGAAGCAGGCCCCACTGCCAGCAACTGAGCTTACTCCCAGGTAAAGGATTGCGCTTTAGTTCTTCACATGAAAATCAGTGAGGTTTAACAGCGCTTAACAGGGTTACCTACACTGCTTCCCCCAAATTAGGTTTAATGCTAATAATCGAGCCCAGCAGCCCAGGCCAGCCTAGATGTGGGGGGAGGGAGGTCTCTGTTTGTGCGTGCCCACAGAGAGGACTCTGAGTGCCATAGGTTCGCCACCACTAATATAGTCCCATTCAGAAGTGTCAGAGGTGATGGGATAAGGAGAGAGAAAAGAAGAGTTTTCTCTCTCTTCTCCCTTACTTTTTGTTTTAGTTTTTCCAGCACTGTTCGTCCTTAACCACTACTACTGTAGATGTAGTGCATGTGTATTATATCATAATGTGAACCAACATGTTCTGTGAAGCCAAGTTCCAATTAACTAGTACAACTTATAAAAACAGGACAGGCTTCCAGACTTCTGTGTCTTCTCTGTGTCCTTCAATTATTGTCACCGTCACAAACCAGGTTTCTCCATAAATGTTATCTCTCCGTCATTTTTAGCTTGACATAGCTATGCTAACTATGATTTTTTTAAAAAAACCCACTTCGATTTTTTTTAAGGATAATGCCTTACGATGTAGATTTTCAGTATGTGTCAATGATTGCCAGGAATTGGGAAGACGACTACCAAAATCCAGTAAGAGGGGTAATGTGTGTAACATTACAATTGATGGAACGTTTCTTACCATTAAGCCTTCAAACTCTCTTCTTCGGCTGTCAACACATGGGCACTTTCAGGAGCCAAATCCTCTCATGCTGTGCACTGCCTGCAGCTTGCCTGAAGCTCGACTTTGACTGAAAATGTTGATTTCGCTTCTTTTTGTCTTGTTCTCATTTAGCATTAAAACCTGCCTCGAGTCTGCCTTTTATTCTGTAATGTACACATGCACGTGTCAGCCCTTGCACACTTCTGATGTGAAGTTAAGATGCTCAAAAGGGATGCTAGTAATCGCAATGAATAATTGATTAGAGAGGGAGTCTGGCAGGGTTTAATTGTGAGGTGCAGCTGACTGGATGCCAAAACAAAAGCTCTTCTGAATGTTTTCGGGTTGGGGAGGTGGGGGCTCGTAAAGTCTTTAGCATTGAGCAACAGGGTCAGTGCGCTGAAGTGGAATTTCAAGGATGTTCTTGCATATAATGGGTTTTGACTTGTGCCTCAGTGCATCATTGATTGAGTACTCGTTTGTTAAATCAGCTATATTCTTTACTGTTTGTCAGGCCATACACCATTGAAACCTTCCCTAAAAAAAACAACACTGCAAGGGTTTTTGTCTTCATCGTTCACTGGTATGTAAAATATTCTTCAGCCAAATTTCACAGCTGAGAACAGGTATGTGAAGCCTGTAGTAAAGAAAAGTATTGGGATGCCCAATGGCTTTGGGGGGAAAGAAAGGAGTTAATGCTTGGGTGAAGTTTTGGCAAACTCAAGTTCTTAAAATGTTGCCTTTAAACAGAGATCAGGCAGACGTTTCAAGGCCATTTTGACTGGAATAAGCCTTAAGGTTATGATGGAAATTGATGAATAAAAAGTAAAAGATAGGAACGTGATGTCCCAGGTTTCTGAGTGCTAGAAGAAGCAACGTTTACTCTGAGGTGATGCATATCTCTTTATAGAGATGAATGGTTTTACACTTAGAATGAACATTCACATTTTTGATCACCGTTATATTCTGGATTTGGGCAGAATTATTTGGGGGGGGGGGCTAGATAGATTACTTTAAACTTTTTTTAGCAACCCTATCTCCCTCCAACTTGTGATATTTTTGCCATAGTTGGTGCTTTGTTTACTCTAGACAGGGGGCTCAATCTTTCAGGTAAGCAGATTTAGGCAGATGCAGTAAGTTTTAGGGAGTCCTATTGGCTGGGAGCTTTGGTCACCTTAAACTCATGTAGCAGCTGGATGCTATATCCCTACTTGGATGACCAAGTGTGTAGTGACACACTCACCACTCCTGCAGCCAATCACTATCCAGTGCCATTCTTCCTCATTGGCTTATATAAGAGTTAGGCAGGGCAGAAATAAGCTGACACATCTTACATTCCTGGATGTGATGAATAAGATTGTGTTCTACAGGAATTTTTGGAGCTGGCTGTTCGGGGTTCTTCAGGCTTCGTGACCTTGTCTGATAATTTTTGCTCCTAACGTTTTGCCCCCATCTATGGCTGGCATTTTCAGACGCATGTCATGGTAAGATGTATTTTTCCTTGTGCCACAGAGAGGAATACATCATACCGTGACATGCCTCTGAAAATGCCAGCTATAGACACTGGTGAAACATTAGGAGCAAGAACTACCAGACCTCAGCCACACAGGCCTGAAAATTCACAATAGCTAGTTGATTCCAGCCATGAAAGTCTTCAACAATACAATTTTTGTAGTCCACACATGACAGTGTATACTCCAGGCGGCAATTAACATGAGGCAGTGGGCTATTTTACTAATGGTTCCTTTTGAGCAAAGAGCAATTGTGTGGCCCACAGGTAGAAGCATGAACTGGGAAAGTTGAACTGGACTGTGTACAAAGTGCTTCAGGCATTTATAAGATCAAATGTTAAGCAGAAGAAGCTGCAAAAAAAAAGCAAATGTGTAATTTGAAAAATTGTTGTGAAATATCCCTTCTTACTTAATGTTCTTGCTTACTGACTAATGCAATAGCCAGTGGAAGTAGAGTGTTAAAGCCTGAGCTTGGATGGGTTTTTAAATAATTGTGAAGATGATCTAAAGAGAACAACAATTATGAGAATACATAAATTGCTACTGCCATTAAAATTGTATCTGTGTTAAAAATTAACGCCACCGGTACTTTGGGGTTTAATTACTTTAAATATGCTTTTATTCTCCCATAAAACAGATTGCGTGACATGAAAATTACTTAGAAAAAGAGAAGTTTCTGCTTTTTACCCATTGGAAATAGTTCTTGATTTCCTGCTTGATTTCACAAGGGCCTATTGTGATTGCCATGTTGGTGTGACGAGCTTCTCAGGGCTGTCTAGCTCCAGCTCATTTCAGTATATGTTTTTGCAATTATATGCTTACTTCAGCCGTTTCTTTGCCTATCATTGAGTGTACATTACTTGACCTGCTTTTGGCTACTCTGCAGGAGTGAGGTAAATGTGAACTGGGAATGCTTCACTCCTTGGGCAGATCTGCCTCACTTAGACCCTATTTTCACCAATACTTGCCAGGAACTCAATTGAGGCTATGACATGGCATATACTTTTTGTAATTAATATGAAGCAACAGTTTAAACAGAAACTATTTCTGAAGTAACTGACAACTTTTAACCAAGTGCTAAAGTTGAGGATTGGGAGATAAAGTCTGTGCTGTAAAAGAAAGTTTCAGAGCTCCTGTGTTACCGTTGTATAGACAAAACTGATTTCAAATAGTCTTTCATTCCGACTTTCTTGGAGTAATGAAATTCTCACTTCTGCACATTTTTACACAGGAAAGATATGTAACAATATACAATAAAATGCAAATGCAAGCAACGTTTTGCTGACCAACCACTGTAAAGAAGTTTCAGTTCCTTAAAGGGAAAATGATCATGACTGTATGGCAGTGAGGGGAAAGCAAACTAGGAATGCTCTTATAAGTAATTCAGTAGTTTTATTTTGCTACACAGCCATGACTCATTGTCTCTACTTTGCAGCGCCCAAGAGGACTAATATGATATCCAAGTTGCTCTTTTCATATGGCCACATTCCATGCTGTTCTGATAATACATGAAATTGAAAATCAAGTGATGACAGATGAAGAGGAGGAGGAGGAGGAGGAGGAGGAGTTTGGATTTATACCGCACCTTGCTCTCCTGTAAGGAGACTCAATGTGGCTTACAAGCTCTTTTCCTTTCCTCTCCCCACAACAGACACCTTGTGAAGTAGGTGGGACTGAGAGAGTTCTGAAGAACAGTGACTAGCCCAAGGTCACCCAGCAGCAGTGTAGGAATGTGGAAAAACATCTGGTTCATCAGATAAGCCTCTGCCACTCAGTTGGAGGAGTGGGGAATCAAACCTGGTTCTCCAGATTAGAATCCATCTCCTCTTAACCCCTACACCACGCTGGTGTAGAAAGTTTTGTTACCAGTCCTGCATCTCCACAGGGTTAGTGGTGTTTGTGAAAGATCTACCCACATGGTTCCATTGTATTATACATTTGTGGAGCAGTGTGGAATTCATCCCAGAATAACTGCAACCACATGGCTCAAATAATATGTAAGTCAGGACTACATTTCTAGTCCAGTTAGTGTTCTTTACACTTTGGTCTATGTTGTGCAATAGTTACATATTTTGGAACTTCTGTAGCTTGCTGTCATGGTTTGAATGTCAGGCTAGGATCTAGGAGACCCAGATTCAAATCCCCACTCAAGACAGTCACTCTCTCAGCCTAATCTACTGCATGGGATTGTTGTGAGGGTAGATGGAGGAGAACATTGTAAGGTGTTTTGGGGCCCTACTGGCAAGCAGTGTTGAGTATAAACAAACATCAAATTGCTGGGTAATTTGTGACACTGTGTCAAGAATTGAAACTGTCCTGCAGCAGCGTTGTTCCCAGTTCCTGAGCATTGACCTAGGGATTGACCTACAGAATTAGATAATACAGTTCAATCAATGAGATCCTTCCTCCTTCCAGAAAACACTCATATCTGCTCCTTCTATTTCCCCTCCTGTCCTTTTACCACAGCAGGGCCTAGTTTTCAAAAATGACTCTTAATTAATTCATGTCACTGCTGGCCCTTGGAGAGATAAGGACCAGTGATTCCTAAGTCTAGTGTACCTGCTTAGCCTAACTGGACCTCCGAACATTCCAAGTAACCCTAGGTGGAATGAGGGTGCAATTTGTGTTACACACTGCTGAGCGCAATCAAGTCTGATTAAAAAGAGATTTTGTAGATATTTGATGTAAGCGTTTCAAAATGAGCACAAGTTTGCTCTGTCATATAGTTGACAATTTTGTCTAAGATGGTGGGATTCATTGAGTGGATCCTGCAGAGCTTAAAGGCTGCAATGTGCCACATCAGAATGTTTATGAATAGCAATGAACACCAACATAGAAACTGGCTGGTTAGAAAATTGTAGGGATCCTCACTAAAATTCTACTTTACTGTGAGTGCCTGAGGACATGCATCACATATTCAGCTAAAGGGAATTCATTCAGTGCTATATGTCATTTGCTTCGTTAATGACTAGAAGGGTTACCTCTAAAAGATCTGTGTCAAAACTAAAGGTTTATCATTCTCCTGGGAGTTCCATACTGAGGGCTGTGTGTGGTTTTGGAGTGTAACTGTACCAAGTTGTGGGACACCAACAGGGCTGTTCGGTTAGTCAGTGATACCCTGTAGTTCTGATTTGCATTGATCCCTAGGCTTGCAAAAAGGAATTAAAGGCAAAGTATTTGGATGGTTGAGATTTCTTTGAAATGTTGGCTTGAATTCACACTAGCATTTCCATGGGCACAAAGACTGCCGCCCATGCAGTAAGATATTCCTACCAACCCCCTCCCATAGTAGCGTAAATGCCTCCCAAGCAGGTTAGGGAGGTATTTCAGGCTGCCAGAGGAAGCAGGAAAATCATGCTTTGCAGGCAGAAGTCCTTGTGCTTAGGGGTACACTAATGTGGAGCCAAGCCATTGTTTTTTTAAAAAAATCAGGCAATTGACCAGTGAAATTCCAGAATTTGTTTGAACATTTCCCTATTTTTCCTTTATAGTACATTTTAATTGCTCATTGCCAAGGCTTTGATAAGAGCATTTTGCGATATCTTTCATCTGTATTTGCAGCCTCCCTAAGCCACTGCTTCTGAAGTTCTGGTGTCTTGCTTGTAACTGTGAAATGGGGGAGCTTGACTTTATTTGGATTTTTCTTTAATGAGAGAAGAACTCCATTGACATTTCATAGAATTAGGGTGTTTCTGTAGAGAATTGCCCGCTATTCTTTCCCCTGAAACGAATAAGCTGGTGGGGGTGATTGAAGGGAGTGCTTACTGAAGATAATATGCTTAAGTGAGTGGAATAATCCATATTTTTAATCACATGGTTCCTAATTCATAAATAGGTGATAATTGTGGTAATGGGCAATAAATAGGTGTCATTGTGGTAAGATCTAATTTATGGCCAGCATGGTTTAAAACAACTGTGTATGTCTTTTTTTTTCAACCATCCTTCCTTTTTTAAGTAGCCCAGCTAATAGGCATTTATATGGAAATGACAGTTCAGTGGTAATGAGTGCAACCACTCTCCCACACCCCCATGAATTTGTGAACTAAAGCGCCCAGCAGCTGGCTTTTAGCTGGCAGAGCTGCCAAGAACTATCAGAAACACAGCCCAAACACTGGAAATGAGTTATCTTAGATATACAGGACAGTAACAGCTCGTAGTTACATGTTATAGTTTTATTGTCTGTATTTGGATTTGAGACAGGTGATTCTTACCCGTAGACCTGTACTTAATGTAAACCCCCCTCCCTATCTCACTTCTTTGAGCCTACATAAACTTAATGCTTTCTTTCTTGGAATAAGAGTTCTACATTTCAAGACATATCTTGAAAAGCCTGTGAATGGGTGGTACATCCCTCCTGTTTATTTTTCTTTCTCTTGCTTTGGGAATTGAGCTAGTTGCTGTTTCAGAATGAATCAGTGGGTAGCACTACAGTCAACTGATTCAGTTAACCCTCTCTGTCCCAGTTGCCCCTAATAAACCCAGTTGTTTCTCATGGAAAAGGTCCTATTCCATTCCTTTTACTCTTCATCCCAACCTGAAGGAAGGGCTACTATCTCAGCGTACCACAAAGGAAGAGCTGTCCCTACTTTCCCTGCTTCTTTGCAGTGGTGTTCCACTCACACCATGGTTTACAGTCCCCACCTTCTGACCGTAGCCTCTCAACCCTTGAAAAAGCAACCCTCTGAAATTGCATGAAATATGGGTGGAATCTACAGCTGGGAATGGGGTGTAAATGCAAGAAGCAGACTGCTTTAGAGTTACCCAACATATGTGGCTGGCTCTCTGTATCTGATTGTTTGCCTAGTTTCTGGGCATTCAGAGTTGACAGTGTAGTGGTTACAGTGGTGCGCCCACATTCAAACCTCTACTCCACTGTGGAGCTGTCTGGGTATCCTTGGCCCTGTCACTGTCTATCAGCTTAATCTCCCTCACAGAAAGCTGGTTATGTGAATACAGTAGAGGAAGGGAGAAAATGTCATAAGGCACTTTGAATCCCATTGGGCCAGAAAAGTGGAGTATAGATATCTAAATAAATAAGAAAATACTTTGGGTAGGTTTGAATTTTTTTGTTGATTGGAATATGAGTACTTGTTTTACCCTTCTGTTCAGTAAATAAAGCTATTTTGGAATGCTGTTATGAGAAGGTGTCAACTCAGTTCTGTTGGCATAGCTAGCAGTACTATACCTTTGCCCAGTGACAAAGTAAGAACAGTTAATAGAAAATGCATGGGAAGTCACCCGTCTTGAAAATATTCTTTATTACAGGCAAAAGAAAATCTTCTCCAGAATGTTCTTATATATACATTGGGTTGGGACATATGATTTTGTTCTGGTAACAGTACAGCCTTCACCCCAGTTCCAGGAACTTCCTGCCAGCTGGAGATTCTCCTATTCACATAATGGACGTATAAGATTCAAGTTCTAATTTGTTTATTTTCTAACTCCAATGCTATTGCTTTGATTAACGTCAGTTGTTCAGTCTCCCAGCAAAAATACTTGCCTATATCCTTTATGCAGAATTCACAATTCCAGAATGAAGCACAGTTTTAGTTTATTAAACTGAATTTGTGCAGCTGCACTTGTTTACCATGCTTGCAGTAAACATGGTGCTATGTCTGAAGCTGGAAGCTGGAAGCAGGAAGGCCTTATATGGGGTTGGAATGCACCTGAACCCTTAATCTTAATCAGGAGCTATTGTGGATATAAGAAATTTGCTGTTAGAAATTAGCTGATGAAATGAATGAGGGACCTACAACCAGTGAGTATTCTGGTTTACGCTAAGTTTGTGTTTTTTTAAAAAAAAACACCTCCACAATAATGGAGCCAAATGGGGTTGGATCCAGTGTTGGGTTTCCATAGAAGCAAGGACTTCCTCAGCTCTGCCCTGCTTCAGCACAAAATGCCACCCCCCAAAAAATATTAGAAGGGCTACCGCAGGAGAAGAGAACCCCTCCCCCAGCAGACATATTTCAGAATACAGTAGGAATGGGGAGGCATGGAAGTTATGCTCTTCAGGAAAAAATCTTTCCGTTCCCAAACACTGTGCTGGATCCATCCCTATATCCAGTGGCAAAGATAGTTGCAAATGTCTTCCAAACTGACTGTATTTAATGGACATCTCTTCCATAATTTAAAAACACAAACCATGACAGATTATGAAGCCCAGTAGGGACTGTGAGGTCTCTTCACAAATTTTGGAAGGAGTTACATATTTGAACAGATATTTGTATAGATTTCGTTGCCCTTCAGACAAAAAAACATCATTTTTGACAAAACAAATTTTAACTGTTGTTTTGTTGATGCAACTACTTGTTTTATGTTATTACCTAGAAAGCGTCTAATTCTGAAATACAACATTTCATTCAGTTATGCAAATCTTTTTTTATTTTGATGCTCATTCCTTTTTTAAAAAGAAAAGAACAGTTTGGAAGCCTTCTGAAAATTAGACTATTGGCTTTTGTGTATCATCTGACACCCCACTGGAAAAGAGTGTTTATGCTTCTAGCACAATACTTTGGGGACTTCTAAAGGTTAATGTTATGAAAACATAATGTATCATCTTTTGGAATTTACTCAAACACCAAAACAACAAAGGTTTGGCTTTGCATTGGGATTTTAATAAGTTTGGTTTTAGTGCTTGTTGTAGAAATTTAGTTATCCACTACTCAGCTTCCCAAGGGACGTGGCTTGGCAAGGTACCAGCTGGTGCATTCTGTTTGTAAAACATGAGATAATCTCTCTTGTAATGCTACAATTGCAGTATCTATGGAAATACATTTAGGAAAAAGAAGGGGAAATTGCAAGAGACACACCAGTCAAGTATATTTCTTTTGTTGATTGTTAGATAATATATAACCTTTATTTTCTGTTTCTTTTTTTGGTGTCTGATTCTTTTGGATTTTACATTTATTTAATCGCCATTTTGCTTTTCAAGGCAGTTGCTTTTCCAGACAGGCAAATGTGATTTTTCTTTCTGCTTGGTGGATTAATTTGGATGTCATCCACAGTAATTTTTATTCTTCTCGCAAATAAAACAGTATTTCTACTCTTAACTATAAAAAACCACTTGTAAAATTTGCTTTTGTTTGGTGGCTGCAGTTGCAGTCTAGTAATTTTTCACTCTTTCCCCCCAAAATTAACATGGTTATATTACTTTTAAAATTCTTCTTTTGATTAACCCTTTCAGGTTCCCACATCTATGTTGGGCTTACCCCTTTTTGCTTTTGTTGAAGAAAAATTAGTGCTCAAAAATCTCAGAACATATTGGTCTGACTCCTCTTTTTCTTTTTCTTTTGGGGGGGGGGATAACCACCCACTCCCAAAAACCATTCCATTTGCTTTTTTTTTTCACATGCCAGGTTCTTTTCCAGCGAAGACAGTCAAATGGCAAACCTGTGTTTTTGTTCCTTTTCAGAAATCTCTGACAAGCCCATGACACTGAGTCCTGCTATAGCGGTACAGCTCTATTCATTATTGATGACTTGGGGCCCGGCAGGCAGCCAAGCGCACAAGTGGCACACACACGGATTATCATGGTGTGAGGTTTATGTTCCATATTTAGCAGCCAAAGATGCTTAATTCCAAGAGAGGGTCTCCAGCCAACTAGCCCTGCTACTGTACAGTTTTTCTTAATTTCAGCAACCATAGTAGAGCAGTTACGTTGCAGTAAACATTGCACAGACCCAGAGTTCCTGTTGTTGTTTTTTAACTGTTCTTTGAACTACTTAAATCAGCTCAGGATGTGTACAGTCATGTAAGAGAACAGAAGGTAAGCAAGCTGGAATGAATGGTTCTGATGATTTCTAATGAGAATCAGTCTTGGTTTCTAACAACGTCAAGTCTGAGCCTCAGGTGCAAGAATGGTTGTTTTTGGCTCCCAGAGGGACTTGAGGCCAGGAACTTATTTTCTGTGTGCCCATTTTTGGAAAAGGTAAGACTACACAGCAAAAAAAGAACCTTAGATTAGTTTATGGCAACAGGTTGGCTTACTTCCTTTGGTTGTCTATATTTGTCGTGAAATCTTTGCCCACTGAAGCCCACAGTAATGGACCACCTAACTGAGAAACAAATGCAGAGGCTAGACACAGCAGCAAACCAAGAAACCAACTTTGTTCCAATGTGCATTTAGGGAATGCTATTACGGGACCCAGTAACATTGTTTTGGGCTCGTCCTCCAGTTCAGGATGTGCCGTCAAGTGTCGCAATGCCCTTCCACTCCTTGCGTGATAAACGCATCCGCCATTAAAAACCACAGTCTTCAGAAACCAATGGAAGAACATTTCAGTCTACCTGGACACTCCATTTCTGATCAGAGGATCACAAATATAATATAACTAGTGCATGGTGTCTGTATTTTCTTCCAATTAGAGTTGAATTTTGCATTGCATTTCACTCCGTGCTTCTTGCTTTTCATGACCTCTTTACCTTTTGGGGATTTATTTGTTTTCAAACCACTTTCCAAGTGAGAATTCTGTTATTGCATCTAAAGGAGTAGACTCCAGTCCACAAAAGCTTATACTAGAATAAAATGTTGTTAGCCTTTGAGGGTCACGAGACTCCTGTTTATTTTTGGTGCAGCTGATTAAAACAGCTGTCCCTCTGCTTAGCAGAGTGGTAGGATAGGGTAGGATCCATCCCATTAAGTATAGTTTGATAATCAAATGAATGGAATAGCTATTTCTGTTCTCTGTTTTCAAAAGAAGGTTTACTTCATTCTCTCACATTTAGAAGGGTTTACCTTTAATTGGGTTGTGCTTGGAGTACATTGATAACTTCTACCTATATTGGAAAGAAATATTCCTACAGAATATTTTCAAATTTTACAGGTCGAAAGTTTTCTTAAAATTAAAAATGGAAAGGCTCTTACTCTGTGAGGAACAGGAGATGACATACTGTGAATTTATACCTTTTCATGGAGACATTTAAAGATGAAAATATATATTTCTTGTGGTTAACAAATTAGACCCTGCAGTAAATAATCAACACTACTTAAGCAAAAATAAAAATTAAGGCTTTGGGGGTGTAAATGAGAATTGGGATGGGATGGCCATTTGTTTAGAAAAATTGGTTGCAAGAGAGTAGCTGTGTTAACGTGTTGTCACAAAATAAAACAAAATCTAGTGGCACCTTGAAGTCTAACATCATTTATTTTAACATGAGCTTTCGAGAATCACTGCCCGCTTCTTCAAATAGATATGTAACTAAAAACAGTTCTGGAGAATTTTTATGGGACAGGTGAGAGGGAAGGGGTCGAAACTTGGGTGAATTACTCTGAAAAAAGCTGCATTTTCTAGTTTTAATACCATTCTAGAAGTGGACAATATTTCACTTCCCAGTAAAAGAATATGTGCCAAATTAATTGTTTTCCATGGTATATTATTTCCATTTCTTTTATGTGGCTTTGTCACCATTTGGAAACAACATCTTAATGTGTATTTCCAAATGAGGGCTCAACAGCATAATAAAACGTCCATTTAGGTTGTGCCTGTCTTTATAAAAAGTTATGTAGCGCCACCTAGTGTAGAGGACCTTGTCATTTTGGACATAATTTCCTATACGGAGGATGATGTGGCATACAATTAATTGGAATATTGCGGAAGGGTTAAGCTAAACTGGCAGCACACACAGGAGCCCAATCCTACATTTTTATTCCAGGTACCAGACTGCATCACTCAGGTAGTTCTTGTGCACTAACATGCAGTGTTGACACATTGGTTGGTGTGTCCAGTCCTAGCCTTTACTTGCTATAAGTAAAATGGTACATGATGAGCAGCAGTCCTATATCAGAATTTCACAAAATAGTTGCCTGCTAATCACCTCAACGCAAGCTTCTGCCTGTTTCTAAAATCCACCAATAACGAAGACCAATGACAAAAGGGAAAAAAGGTCAAAATGGTAAAGCAAGGCAAATACCAAAGCTTTCCCAGGTGCCTAAAGCTAGCCGTGGTGTGTGCCACATGAGAAGCTGTGGGATGACAGACTCAGCTACATGTAAGGCTACAGTGCTAGTAACCTACTGTGCTGACCTAGACAGTGTTAAACCCTTTGAGCCATGGACTTTAGCATAATGTTGCTTAGATTACACTGATCATCTCTTAAAGGGAATGCCACACTCCTTTCAGTACCCTGATTCCAAACTGTTCAAGTATGAGCTCTTTGAACAGTGCCACATAGTAAATAGGGGAGCCAGTGCTGCTGTTTGAAAATTGGCTATATGGGTTTCCGACAGCCATGCTAAGCAGGAGAACTGAAGGAAGTTTCATAAGAGTTTTTTTGTGATGTGGCATGAATAAATTGTAAACACAATTAAAATCTTCTGTTAAGCCTTTGAGTACACCTAAAGCAGCTCTTTGGCTGTTAGCCATACTCTGTATATAGAATCATAAAGTTGGAATGGTCCATACAGGCCGTCTTGTCCCACCCAATACAGGATCGGCCTACAGCATCCCTGACAAGCGTTTGTCCATGCACTGCTTGAAGACTGCCTGGGAGAGGGGGCTTACCACCTCCTGTGGTAGCCAATTCCATTGTTGAATAGCTCTTACTGTTAAAAAGAAAACTTTTTCCTAATATCCAGTGGGTATTTTTCCACCTGCAATTTAAACCCATTATTGTGAATGCTACCCTCTGTTGCCAACAGGAACAGCTCCCTGGTCTCTTCTAAGTGACAACCCTTCAGATACTTAAAGAGATCAATCATGTCCCTCCCTCAGCCTCCTTTTCTCCAAACACCTCCAAACATTTGTCCGCCTTTCTTCATAGGACTTGGTCTCCAGGCCCCCAATCATCCTCATCACTCTCCTCTGCACCTGCTTCATTCTATCTACATCCTTTTGAAGTCAGGCACCCAGAACAGCACACAATACTCCAGCTGAGGTCTGACCAATGCAGCAGCATACAGTGGAACTATGACATCTTGTAATTTGGAAGTTATAACATTAGCCTTTTTTGTCGCTGTATCACACTGGCTGCTCATATTTAACTTATGGTCCACCCATACCCGAAAATCTTGTTCTCATACACTGCTACTGAGAAGTGTGTCCCCCATCCAGTATGCATGTTCCTTATTTTTGTGCGATGCATAACTCAGCAATTACCCATGTTGAATTGCATCTTGTTCACATCCACGCACTTTTCCAGTTTGATCAGATCGCATTGAATACTATCTCTGTCTTCTGGTATCTGCCTAACTGTCAAAGAGTCCAGCCCTGAGGACTCTAGTTTACCTGTCAGAACATCATGGAGAACTCTGTCAAAAGCTTTACTGAAATCCAGGTAAATAACATTGACAGCATTCCCTCAATCAAAGGAGGAAATGAGGTTGGTCAGGCCGGACCTATTGGAGGCAATTCCATGCTGGCTTCCTCGGATCACAGATGCTCTCTGATTGATCCCTTCAAAATCTGCGGAACTATAATTATTTCTTGAGGAACTAGACTTTTAATGCTGTATATTAGAAAGGCGAATGAATAAATGTGTGTCATGGAAAGGAAAAGATGAAATGTATAAGGGAGAAGAACAGAACAGAAAGAAAGAAATGAGTATCAAGAAGACTGCCTACATGACAGGAATTTATGAATGAAAGTCAATGCTTATGATTTGAAGTTAATGGAGCAATTACATTTAATCTTTTTTCCCCTCTTTCTTGATGCACAAAACAGAAAATCCTTCATAACGGGGGTGACTAATGGGATCCATTGTTTAAGTATCGCTTTGAGTAGAAAGCAGTATTGACTATATTTTATCCAATGGCAACACGAGGCCATTGTGACATCAGAAGGGTTTCATTAGTCTGGCAATGTTTTACTGTGAATTTCAGACCTCAGTTCTGAAGACTGGTCATGTGAGCCAGGTTGTACTCCCCATTTGTTTCTTATATGCATCATTCAACAGGCTTCTGTGCGACTCCCATTTATTTCTGTAGGGCTGATGTACTTGGAGGATGGGTCCCTGAGACTGTAACAGAACACAAATAAAAACCATTTTCAGAGCAGGTCATCACAGAAGACGTATCCTGATTTTTAAACTTCAGGTTCCTTTCCAATATATGTGTAGAAGTTCCACACATAGCTGAAGAGAGGATTTTCTTGTGTGTAGAAGATGCCCTCTGCTGGAAAAGAGGGCTTCTTACTTAAGTCTTTGCATACACAGCTCTGTGTTTAATCTGTGTGCATATATATAATGCTCAGCATTTAAAAAACCACTTCTCTTATCTGAACTATACACTTGATCAGTGTATACTTTTTAACTTCCCCTATTGCCAATATTTGTGTCTTCTGCTGTTCTGATTTTAAAATACTATGTATTTATGCATTAAGTGGTATGCATAGCAATATTGTCCTTGAGTTTCATCTGCTAGGTAGCAGAAAAATTACTAAATCTGCTTGTACTGGCAGAGCATGACACTATATCAGTGGAAGAAATTATGTTGCTATGCGGCAATATTTTTGTACATGTAGAAAGCTGCCACTGGCTTACCCTTACCCCCTCAGGGGTCTGTCATACCCCCTGACAGATGCACAACTTCATTCTACATCACTTTTTCCCAGATTAAAAAATGTTTCTCTTCCCAGAATCCTTACAGGAACCTGGATTTGGGTCTTCAGACACAAATATTCTTTAGGAATCTCAAATCCACCATTGCATTTGTGGGTGTGAGGCCGAGCACCCCTCATAGGGAAAGGAGTTCACTAGGGACAGGAAGACCATGCCTCAAGGCAAAACTCCTAAATATCTTCCATTCTTTCTTCCATGAAAAGAGAATTCTAAAGCATCTCTCTGCAATGGATGAGTGAGCATTATTCAGTGCAGTTAAGTTACCATCTTCAATAGGTAAATATTCAGATACTGATAACAGTGAGGCGAGGGGTGTAAGTACCAGTGGTGGAGTTGGGATTAGGCTAGGATACGTGGCATGGGAACATCCTTTCTGTCAGTCACCTCCCAACAACAATAAGAAGCACCTTATTGCTGTTCCTCATTCCCAGTGCCCTGCAGGACAATACACAAGGCATACAGGGAAATCCCGCACACAACTACTCATGAATTTTTGTGAGGAAAAAAAAGTTGGCCATCTCCATTAATTGGTGATGACGTCAGAACTTACTCCACAGTTGATCATGTTCAATAAAAACATTGTTTCAGGTGTCCTTATGATAGCTGGAGGACCTTCTTACCCTGTTTGTAACCAACCTTTTCTGTTATTAGGATAGGGCACATAATGGAGGAGGGGGAAGGATCCAAAATTTGCATCTCAAGCATGTTATTACCACTGGAGAACTAGCAAGGATGATTCTGGCCATTTCCGCACGGGCAATGAATGGCGACCTGGAGATGGTAAAAACGCCGTCTCCAGGCCGCCATTCGCACGGGGGGCGCAGCTGCAACGCAGCCGCGCCGCCCTCTCGGCCTGCAGCCGGTGTTTCCCCAGAGCGCTTCCCAGCGCTCTTTTGGGAAACGCCGCCATTAAGCCGCTGTCGAGGCGAACGGCAGCAGCTTCCACGCCGCCTCCCCCACCCGTATTCATTTATCCTTGTCCCCGGGCCTCCGGCTGCGTTGCCGGGTGCCTGGGCCACCTCTCCCCCTGCCCTGCGCTCTCTGGAGCAGGCGCTGAAGGGCCAGTCCCCAGGCCTCGGCGACGACGCCATTGGAGGCCCGGGGACATAAGCTATCGGGTCGTCCTTGACGCCGGTACGGCATTGCCTGACCCAGTTGCCAACTGTTCCAGAAGGACCGCTCCATGCGGACGGTCCTTAGCATGCCGCTGGTCGGGCGGCGTCATAAACGCTGACTCCGGCCAAAGCTTCCGCCTCTTCGCATGCGGAAACGGGCCTTCTGGATTCTGCTCCTCATTGTCCTGATGGTTTCCCCTTTCCCTTCATCCAGTGCTGGCGCTGCAATGAGTTAGCAAATTGGACCATGTGAAAGTGGGGGGGTATAATGCACTGCAAGTCAGAACAGTATGATTTAGGGGTTACAGTCTCAGAGTAAGGAGATGTGGGTACAAAACTTTAGCCTGCCATGAAGCGCTCTGTTTGATCTTGGGACCATCCACTCCTGCCCATCCTAAACTGCCTCACAGGCTTCTTGTGAGGCTAAAAAGGAAAGGCCCTCAGTCACTCAGAGAAAGACTGATAAAACTGGAAGCTATATGGCAAGCAACCAAATGCATGAGGGGAGGAGGAAATGGCAGGCATCCTGGGTTTTTCACCTACCAAGTTGAGGTGCTCACTCTGATGGGCTATCATACCGTCATGTGTCACATATTATGTCCCAGCCCTTTCTCCCAGGAAGCCAGGATGCCTGCCATTTCCTCCTTCCAACAGGTCCCATGTTCAATCTCTGTCTCATAGTTCCTATGGCTCAATCTATATGAAGTGAGGGATGGGGGAAGAGGATCTTTACTTTAGCTGGTAGTGGTACAGCCCCTGTGCAGGAGTCACATGCTAATCACACTGCCTTTTTTCCCCCCATTTGTGGCTTTAAAACATTTCTGGCTTTAATTTTCTATTTGTAACATGCAATAATTGAACTCTTGAGAAGCAGCATAAAAATCCCCTAGATGAGTACATCCAAACTTATTGCAGAACTATCAGAATATAAGAGTATTTTGTGGACGTTTCCTCATCATATCCTGGTTGGGGATTTGAACTTGCCCTTATTTTCCACTGCTTTGCTCTTTCCCAGTGAGCTAGAGGCTTAGAGATGGATAACGGAAAGATGGAATAAAAAATACTTTAAAGGTTGTCCTTAAATACTGTCCTTGCTCCTGTGGTGTGCATTTTTAACAGGTACTGACCCTTGCAAAGAAAACACGTTCTCATCAGACAAACAGTAATGTGAACAGGTTGTGTGCTGAATATTGTCTTCAGGGACGCATTGGCACCCCTGCAGGAACAAAACACTTTTTGGAAAGGCTCCAAGTTCTGTCTACGAGCCTCCTGACTACTGAGTTATGGAGACTGTAATTGGGAGGCACTATTGTTTCTTCCTGGGTCGTGAATAAGTATGGGTACAATAATGTTATCTTGGTATTCCTGCTGTTGCCGTGTGTTGGCTGATGCCGTTCTCTGTGTGGCTGGTGTGAAGGCATTACCAAAGTGGAGTCGTGTGATTGCTGGTCAATGGAGCGTGTGCACCTGGCAAGTGAAATTTTCCCAAGGTCTCAAGTATTTGGTAAATGGTAGAAATGCTATCCACTTCTGACATTTAGTGCTAATGCTGTGTTTTACATACGATGTGAGCAGCTGTGTTAATGATCCCATCCCTCCCCTTAAGAGGGCTCAAAAGAGGCTCTCTCAGGGGAAAGAAAACTATGAAGTGTCTGATTGAGATGGGATGCCCAGGGCATAATCCCACTGTTCAAAATTAGAGGTGGCAGATTATGTCCCCTCTAATAAAGTAATGGTTGTCTCACAATTGCATTTCTGATTTTATAATCCTGTCATTAAAATGCAAATATGAGGCCTTTTGGAGGGCTTTTGTCACACTTGCCATTCATAATTGACTTGTGATAGAGAAAGTTGCATGCATTTATGGAATTATCATTTTGCACAACTTTCTTATCCTTTGCAACAGAAGGTTTTTAGAATATTAGTTCAAGATGTTCAGTTTCCAACACCTCTGTTCACAAAAATGCTATATTTTATCATAAGATTAGTAGAATTGACATTGAGACTAAAGCTCTTCTTTTTCTAATTTGATGTGGAAGATAATCATCCTAAAATTTTAAAGGAACACTGAAAGGCTGGAAGCAGCGGGGCTTTTCTAACCACTTTGATAGAAGGTACAGTTTTCACGTAACAGTAGCATGTGCTAGTAGCTAAGTCAGTACTGTCCAGAAGGGATGGGTTAATAACAGAAGCATGAGAGGTGACATAAGGCACTTTTAACAATTAATCCAGTCTGCTTTTCTAATAGCAAACTGGACTCAATGTAACACCCCGCCCCCCCCCGCCCCCCCCAAAAAGAAAGACTCACCTGAACAAGGTTGGCAGATCAGCTCCTTGTGAAATCCTGGCCTGCTCAACCAGCATCACCTTTGGTTTATCTGGTTGAGTTTCAGCACAGCCTCTTGACTGTGTGGCTTCTAGGTGTAGATTCATAGTGGATTCAGCCGCTCCTGGAGGTGTAGAGTGCAAGTATTGATTGGAGGAATTAGATTTGCATGGGTTCATACAGGGAGGGTCAGTCCTGCAGGTATATGGAACCCAAATCATGAAGAGCTTTACAGTTAATCTGCAACACTGACTACCTATTTGTCTACAAGCTGAATTCAATGTAGTTGATTAAAAATAGGTATAATGTGTTTTACAACAGGTAGTGTCAGTGTAAAGTTATACAGACACATTTAGGACTAATCAAAGTTTTTTGACTGTCAAGAAAGGCCTTTGGTTTTTTGTCAGTAAAAAGCAGAGGAGGGGGCAGCGTTACGGCTAAGATTACTGTAAAGGTATGTTGGCTGTTGAGTAGGAAGGAGTGAAGGAAGCAGGAAAAGGGGAGAGACTGTGGGGTCTTCCAGGAAAGAGAAAATAATGGAAAATGAGATGCCCTCTGCAACTCCTTGCATGCCCTCCACTTATTCATTCTATTCTTGTTTAATAACATTGATTTTTGTCCATATTATTTTCTGCCACAATTTGTTTCAGCAGATTATAAAGACATCCTATTGTTTTGAGAAACCAAACATCTTTCTGTTCCCAACCTAAATTAGTGTTGGAATCCTACACTAGGAAGTCAGTTTTTATCTTCTAGCGAACAGATAAAATCTATCCCTTGGTGCTAGTTTTCCTTGTAGAAAAGCATAACTGACTTTCTGAAATATGACATGTTAGATGATCCTTACCGTAAAGAAAAGTGCATTTACAGGTTCCTGATGTGACTGCTTCTATGCAGAATCATTCTTTGTATGAGCATTTTGGGTCAGGCTGTGATCTTTTTCCCCCCCTTCTCCTTCCCACTAAAATCATTGAAATATATTCTGTCAGACTTTCACATCAGAGGTGTAAATGGATTTCTTGAAAGTTTCCCTTCCAAATGGTAAAAGGCAATCACTTTGCAACTTTGACTCCATTACAGGCTGCACTGCAAAGCTTAACATACCACCCTAACTTTCCGAATGCTCTGCTGTTCAGTGACCTTGCATCCACAAGGGCAGATGTTCAGCTGGTGCAAAGATGCGGTTGGCTGCAAGCTCTTTATCTCCGTGCACTGCATTTTTGACAGCACTTGCACAAAAGGCACAGCAGAGGGAAGAGCAGTCAAGTTTAAGTTTTTAGAATGGATTTACTTTACTTGAAGGCGTTTGTGCGCCCTGGAGCAGAAAAGAATCGGTCCCTTTGCCTTGTGTTGTATCCTCAGGATACCGGCCCTGTGGGTTCATGGATGACATGCTGCACCTATATGCGATGAAGAAGTCGGGGTATACATGTTTTAATAAATGTAATTGTTTCTTTCTTTGGCTACTGCAGTGTTTCAATTAGGCAATACTAATGTTTGTTTGTTTAAGAAGCATACAAAGACACTCTGAATAATTCTCATTTCTCCGCTAGTGATGGGTGCTTTATGGCTTTAAACATAGATAATGGCATTGTTTGATACAATTTGGTTCAAAAACGTAACTTAGACACATATCTTGCATTTAAAGGTATGTCAGAAGATGAATGCAAGCATCAGATGATGCATCTAAAGTTAGATTTTAGGATAAGCAGAACTTTCAGTTTGTATTCTAATTTTTGTCTCATGATCCCATACTACCATATTCCTATAAATTTCCGTGCATTTCAGACCCCCATCATGCTACAGATAAATGCCATATCTTCTTAAGAATCCAAGGGAAAAGACTGTACTACGAGAGTACAATTTTTCCCCAGGTGATTATTTCTCTTTAGCCTAGACTCCTGTCTTTGGGCACAGTTTCACTCTATAAATATTTGTCATAATGATGGCATGGACCTCATCACTGAGTTTATCGAAGTAGGTGGAGCTGGCATGACTTCTTGTATGTGTGAAGAATTACTAGAATTATTTTTGTGAAGCATTATTCTGACAAATCTAACTGCTTGGAAAGGGGTGAAACAAGTTACTCCTCTCAACCCATCCTTTCCCCAAAGATGGCAATAAAGGCATAGCCTACATGATCTTTATATTTGGAAATAAGAGCAAAACATCAATTTCATTTTTTGTTCTTTATTAAGGCAAAAAGTTTTCCTGCTACTTAGGAGAATTAGTTCCAAAGTCATGTGAAATATACATATGGATTTTTTTTAAAAAAATCTTACAAATACAAGAAGATAGTGTTGTAAATTTGCCACCTTGATGTGACTGAGTGTGGTTTTGTCCAAAGTAACTCTGGAGGGGAGCTGGTGACTGAACGAAAGACCCTTAATATTTCTTTTAATAGCTACAGCTGTTTCAGTAAATGGGCCTAGAAGAGTAGCCCCTAAGATAAGTGCTTGGCAGATAGGCAGTACAATCCTGAGGAGGGGTGGTTGTACCACTGTCAGGGATAGTGCAGTTCACGGCACAGTTCTACTGCCCCTGAAAAGGCTTGCTGTGCCAATGACACCCAACCAGAAGTGACGCTTCCCCCATGAAAGCGGCCCATGCAACTCAGTGAGCTGCACCACTGATTTTGCTGGTGTAAGTCTGTGCCAGCAAATGGGAGCGTTCCCAGGCCAAGAGGTCTCAGAAAGCCAACTAGAGTCAGCCCCGCCACTGGCAATGCCCCCGTCAGAGCCAGCATGGGCTCCTGTGCCAGAACAGCGCTGGTGCCGTGGCTGCACTGGCACCCAGGCATTTGCAGCTGCGCAGCTCCCCAGCATCAGCAGAAGTACCCTCACGCCAGCTCAAGTGGCATTTACACTGGTGCTGTGGTCATGTTGCCTCCTGAAAAGTTCCCCGCTCCCCCAGGATTGCACTATGTGTGTGTAGAATATTAGCGTGCCTGTTTTTGAAGGTGCAGTGGTTGAAGGTGAGACAACTGGCATGCAGAGAAGAGGTGGTCTATCTCTAGGGCTCTGGTGTGGAGTCATGGCAGATCTTGTGTCTTGTTGGAGTGCCTCTTTCTCCTTGTTTATGCTTGGCTTATATATTTGCAAATAAAACAACTGTGCCAGGATGCTATGTTTTCATCCGAAAGATTTGAAACCCAGAGATATATATCCTGGCACTTTCCAGGGTCCATGGAAGCAGGGATAGCATGGAGATACGTAGACTGTTATTCAGAACTACCTGACAAAGTCTTGGAAAATGTTAGTCTCCAGCTTTCCCCTTTAAAGACACTCACTTATCTGCCGTTTACCCCTTTCAGACTGTTTGTGGAAGATTTACAATTTGGTTGCTGGAATTAGGCTGTTGTATGTTAATATTTTTAAAAAAAATTATTGTTACACTGAATTAATTTCATTCTATCTAGTGTTTTCTGTACACTGAATTTGCTTTTGAAAAGCATCATATTGGTTGCCACCAGGTCTTTGATAGGGGGATTGAATGTAAGAAGTTCAGATTTTTGTTCCTTCCCTTTATATCCTTTCAAAGTCTTCAGCAGCACACAAGATATGTATTTTAGTACAGACCTTGTCTCACTCTTCTTTCTCAGTAAACTTGTGAATAAAGGTCATGAATATTCCCTTTTTACAAATGTAGAACCTAAACTGAGAATGACACGTCAAGGTACCCTAGGGAATACATGGCTGATCAAATCCAGATCAAAGACCTGGGACCATTTTTGCGCCTTTTAAAATTTTCTTTAAAAAAAAAAATTGGACTAGATTTGCTTTCTCAAAGAAAAATGCAGAGGGAGATTCCTAACAAATATTTGGGGGGAAATAACATTAGTTATGAATCGGATGCATAAGGTTTGTGAATTAATATGCATTAAGTGGCAGACTATTTTATTAATTTATGATAAAGTATTGAAGTATGAAAGAATGGGTGAAGTGAGAATTGCCATTTGCTGTTATGAAGCTGATGCTTGTCATGTTATCTCCCAGTCCTAAAACCTCGCCTTTAAGTTTTGTCTTCATGAGACTTAAGATCTTGTCTTACGCCCAATGATCATCCGAAACCTCTTTGCTGTCACAGAAGAAAACAAATCTTTTGCCTCTCTTTGCTTGGGGCTGTGGAGAGCTGAAGTGGTCCTATGTGACTGAATTAGATGAAAGACTTGCCTTCCCACCACGGAGACATGGAGTCTAATCAAGTGAAATGAGTTCTGAGATCTCAACTCACTTCCTAGGGGATATCAGTTTACATTACAAAATCACACACCTAATTCATCAGTGTTGATGCAGACTTTGCTCAGGAGAGAGCCACCACTCAGAGAGCATGATCGTAAACCACCTGTCCCCTGTACAGAAGAGGTCATTTATTAAGCAGCGTTGGTGGAAATGGTATATAAGGAACTGACCTGCATATTTATGAAGTACGTGTGAAGGAAAGGGGGGTTGTCAAACTCTAAAGTGGGAAAACAGCACGAGGGTGGGGAACCACAAAACGCAGCAGTCAGACTCGTATTAAGGAGCACGAAAGACACTGTCGGCTTAACCATCCTGAAAAATCTGTAGTTGCAGAACACGTGTTAAACAAAACTGGATATAACATTTTATTTAAGAACACTGAAATTTTGGACAATTCAGAAGGTTACTTTGTCAGACTGCACAGGGAGGCCATTGAAATTCACAAACACCAAGACAACTTCAACAAGAAAGAAGAACTCTGAAAATTAACAAATCTTGGCTCCCAGTACTTAAAAAATGGACTGATAACCCCACCCACAATACAATGCACTCAACCACACCTTTGCATAGCAAGTTCCACCCAAACACTTGCTGATTGGTTCCCCACCGTGGGACATGGACAATGTACCCCACTAAACTTTCCCTTCTTGCTAGACATAGAAACAGACTTTTCTGTGATACACCTCTGAAGATGCCAGCCACAGATGCAGGCGAAACGTTAGGAACAAGATCTACCAGAAAACCCACCACAACCAGCACATAATTGAAGTGAATCTAGATCCTTCTCTGCTCTTAAATGTATGTATGAAGATAGAGCTGAGCTTTGGTTCAAAAATATTTCAGCAAATTAAAAGCACTGATCTGCCTCACATAAGAACCGATCAACCCTCCCTCCCCCCAATATTTGATGCTGAATGTGCTGAAAATCTTTATCAACAAGGATAGACTAGCATACCATCACAAATCATGTTCTTATGCTACTCATGAAGGGACATTGCTCTAGTATTGAAAGTATATGTACTAATCTAAATCTGTAGCAGTGGGGCAACTAATATTACTGTGCATTATGATTTTATTTGGAAAAGAGAAGTTTCTGTTTTTCAGACTAACAATCTTCTTTATTTCTTCTAGGGTATTGTTATAACGCCTTTGCTCCTGCTGCTTTTTGTGAGTATTTTAAAAATTGATTTTCTTTTTACTAAGTAGCTTACTATTTGTTAAGTAGTGTCATATGGAAAAGGAGACATTTTGAATGTTCTCGATTACTATAATTGATCAAGTTTTTGTGGCCAGGTTTGTAACAAGTTCTCTAATGCAGGCATGAATTAAAAATGTTTCATAGAACACGAGTTCTCACTTAAGTGTTTCTGACTTTTGTATAACAAATACATAGGCTGGTAGTTACCTTGAACCCGAAGCAAGTATCTGTGATAACATGGCATATAATATTTAACAGGTTATTTTCTGGGAGAGGCATCATTTCATACATAGGGGTAGCAGAGCCAGGGCCAACCATCTTTGCTAGATGGGGCCGCCATGTTCTAGAGAGAACTTCAAAGGAATGTATGGGAAAATCAGTATTTTCTTCACAGCCAGCACAAAGTTTTTGTTATCTTCTACCAACCATAAGAGTCTGTATAATTTAATGCCTATGAATGTTTCACATCAGAAACATAAGCAGTTACTTTTAAACTTATAGGCTTGGATCCCACATAGTATTTCTTGAAATGCCTTTCATGGGGGGTGGGGCAGGGGTCCAGGAAATCTTTCCAAACAGATGGCCTTCCTTATTGGTAATCATAAATGCCTTTAAATGGCAAAATCTGGGATTTGATGCAACTCTTGACTTTGGAATAAAGAAAAAAAAGAAATGAAAGCTTTAAGACCACTCCCTTTTGCTTTCTTTCTGGCAGCTCCACCCCTACCATCTATGTCTAGTAGTATCGTATGCCTCTTTCTCTGTACTCAGTTTGGCACATCTGCTGCATCTCTGTGCTTTTTCCTCTCAAAACTGAATTCAGAAGTGCATACTTTTGTCCTAGACACATGGTTGCAAGCCCCAAGGAAAGCATTTGTACGTAGTTTTGTAACAGCAAAAAATGTTTGGCAGGTTAAAAGGAGGGGCGCGGGGTGGCACAGTTGAGTAGTGCAAGAATATTATGGTTCAAAAGCAAAGCTTGCAACCACTGATGAGGCTCTTGACATAAAACAGTTTCTTACCCGTGACTAATGAGAATACCCCGTATGTCTTCTTCAGCAATTGATTCCAAGTACTTCCCCTTAGAAGAGGGCAGTCTTGTTTTCATTGGCCATAAAGTTTGATGGCATCTGTTGGTAGATCAGAAGAAGCCTAGATTTTCCCAAGTTTCCTAAATTCTTGAAGTGCCCAACATACTCCAAGCACTTTACTGGTTTAGAAAAGGACGTGGGTATCTTGAGTTCTTTGCATGTTGACTAAACAAGTTAGCACTCTGGAAAATGCCCAACTCCACACAAAGGGGCACAGGGTGAATATTATGAACAAAGGAAGGGAAGAGCACTTAACCCCTTCTGAACTAGCGAACTGTTCTGTGTAACTGCCTCCCCACGAGAATCCAAGTTTTTCCCGCCACTGGAATCCCTTCTGGTTTTATAATCTCAAGTGTCGGAAACAAAACCTTTTAAAAAATGGGAGAATTGGAAGGCAAGAAGAGCAAGCTTACAGGCAGAGCTTCTGTCCATTGACTCTCCTTTACAAATGCCTTCCAACCTCCCCACTTTGTGAGGAAAACAGGGTTGAAGTCGTAAGTTAAGATTTACCAGCCTCCATGCACAGCTTGGCGATCTCCATAATTACAGCTGATTTTCAGACTCAGTTCCCACAGAAAAAAACTGCTGCTTTGGAGAGTGTGCTCTGGCCCATGTAGCTACATGAAAGGAGGTGCTGACTGGAGCCATAAACAGAGTTGCTCCTGGGCATCCTGTTCCACGATCTGCTAGGCTCCAGTTTACCAGGGAGCTGGGTGATTCGAAGAGAACTGGAAGACAACTAGAGCAACACTGGCAGAGGACTCAGGATGAATCAGGCACAGCATGGCATACAGCCCATTTGCAGGTCTGTGAGGTGGTGGTGATGGCAGCAAAAAAGACTGTCTTCTCTGCCACCATTGTGTCAGCAGACTCTTATCCAGCTCGATTGTTTAAAGTGGTTTCTGTACTGACAACACCTAAGTCTGACCCTGCCAGCATTGAAAATCTGGCCGCCAGCTGTGATGCCTTTGCAGGGTTCTTTGCTGACAAAATCTCTCTCATCCATTCCAGCTTGGAGGCCAAGTTGACACAGATCTGGTACCTGAGGTGTCAGAAGCATTTTCACATCATACCCCATCAAGGTCCTTCATTCCACCCCACCTCACATCACATCCTCAAAGATTTCTCAGTCCAAAACAGGCAACCCTGGTTACAACAGATGTCCTAAATAAATGCTAAATTGGTTCAATTAAGGACTAATGGATGGTTCTGATAATGTCTTCCTTGACTGAATATTTTGGTCACTCAACTATCCTTTCTTTCTTGTGAGGAAAACAGTACTTAAATTGGGTGTCCTAAATATCTACCCTGAGTAAGGAAAGAGAATGTTGTGATAGGGTCACTGATATCTATGATGGGAAGTAGAGAAAAGGTATAGAAAAAGAATAATTTTTCTAAAAAATGGTTTCAATTTTCATGTTTTAAAAATGTTTTTATCCTACTTCCTAGCCAGAAGATATAGCATAAATCTTTTGCTTCCTGTTCTGTACTGTTTTCTAAAGCTTCTAAAGCAGCAGCAATAATTCTTATATTAATCTACATGTATAATTTACTGAGACAAGAATTTTTCCCACTAGATAGCGTTACAGTTATTGATCAGAGTTTACATTTTGCCCCATTTGCACAAAATTAATTACTGACAGCATTTAATAGTTGAACATCTTTATTTTTCAAATGCTTGTTCATGTAAAATGAGTAATATTAACCAAGTTGTTAAAGAAATGTTGAAGTACACAAAGGGAAGAGCGAACATTTATAATGAATTATGCATTTTTCATAAATAATGTATTGTCTTAAATGAGTGGTATTAAATGTACGACAGTTTTACTTTTGAAAAATAATATTGTGACTGAACTTAATGTTGAATTAATTCTCTTTAAGGAAAATCTTCAGGCTTTCTGTTATTTTAAAGATGGATGCATTTGGGGGGACTTCAGCTAATCGTACCCTCAGTTAACAAGCAACATCTTTACATTCTTTATGATTTCAACTTTCTTGGGTCTGTAGTGGTTAAGAGCAGGTGGACTCTAATCTGGAGAACCAGATTTGATTCCTCACTCCTCCACATGAGTGGCAGAGTTATCTGGTGAACCAGATTGGTTTTCCCACACATACATTTCAGCTGGGTGACCTGGGTCTAGTCACAGTTTTTCTCTCAGCTCCACCTCCTCCCAGGATGTTTGTTGTAGGGAGAGGAAGGGAAAGGAGTATGTAAGCCCCTTTGAGTCTCCTTACAGGAGAGAAAGGGGAGATACAAATCAAACTCTTCTTTTTCTAAAGTGCTGAACCATTGGTCTATCCCACACAGCTTAAATAAGATGTCCTGCGGACACTAAAGAATGCATCCTGGGAAGGCACTTTGCACAGCTTTCCTCCCGAGACATCCTCAGGATCCTTTATTGTATTGGAATCAGTAATGGGAGCCCACTGTGCAATTGGGGACCCAGCAGCTAGGACACGTCTGCGATTCTAACTGGGGCTAAGTTTACAAATAAAAGGAGAAATAAGATGCTTTCTTGAAGCAGATGGGATTGCATGAAAAGATTCAAGATCTGATTGATTGATCTGTAAGATTACAAGGGGGGAGTTGGGAGTATTGGTTACTTCTTTGACCAACAAGCTTAGTTATTTGGTTCTTAATTGTTTGGGTCTTAATTTGGGTCTTAATTGTTTGAGTGAAACACCCCCCTCCCTCCCAACATTCAAAGAGAAGAAATAAAACTCTCTTGACTATATGTGAATTGCTTCAATGGATTGGATTACTGCTTGCCTTTTAGAGTTGCCAGCTGTCAGTTGGGAAATTCCTAGTGATTTGCAGGTGTAGCCTGGGGAGGGGAGGGTTTAGGGAGCGCACCCTCCATAGCAGCCATTTTCTCCAGAGGAAGTGACCTCTGTGGTCTGGAGATCAGCCTGATAGAATGGAAGTACCTGCAGGAGTTCTTTCACCACATCCTATCCCATAATAGAGGACAGGGTGCACAGCTGAATAAAAACAGTGCAACTGAGCATCAGTAAAACCAGTGGAAGTTAAGAAGCAACTTTGGTATTCATACAAGATAAACAACAAATAAACAATATAGCAGTTACCCAAAATGGTGAGAGTCTCTTCCTTTTAGAGTGGGGAATTAGCAGACTCTTGGCTTGACAGAAATCAGCTTTTGTAAGAAATTTTGCAGGAGAGCAAATAAAGTTTAACAGTTTTATTTAGGGATAATGGGAGTACACAAGCACACTATAATCAAAACAGCAGAAGACACACACAGTCCTAAGATATAAGCTGTGTTGATAGATCTGGAATAGATAAGGGAACTGCGTAGTAAGGGTAATAGTCATCTGACCTTGGAGTGGAATGATCTGATGAAGAGAGCTGAATGACTTGCGCTTAGCTCTGGCAGAAGAACAACACGTTGTGGAACAATATCACAGACAGAGAGGTGTCCAGAGATACTGAACACTGGCTACTGGGAGAGGGGGCTTCTTATAGGGAAAAGGGGGATTATGCAGAGTGACTTTTAATTTCCCAGGACAAAGAAGAGTCCTGCCTTTCTGGGGAAAGACAAAAGACAGACATGAACTTTAATAGTTGGGTCATTCATATAACGGGTTGAGGCATTAGCTTGATGATCCAAGCTCGGGAGTGCCTGAAAGGGGAAAGGAATGATATAGCTGATGGAATTACAGCTATAGAACAATGACAATGCAGATGAGGCTGTCGGCAGTGAGAGGTTAGTCAGAGAAAGAAATTAATACAACACTGAACAGGGACAAAGCAAGTCCTTTGTCTTCACAGGCTGTATGGTCCATGCTCTCCATGGCAGAAGTATTGTGTTCACTTAATCCCTTCAGGAAGGGTGTGAGAGGCATTATGCATGGCTGGTTTGGCAAGGGCAAGTTCAGACAAGTTTTTACTTACTGTGTGTCTTTGTGGGTACACTGAGCCAATGCAGAGAATGGGCTCCCTGTTTTGGCACCGCATTGCTAGGCAGCCCAAGGGTGGGCAAAATGGGTAGAGGCATCACTGTCTTAAAACAAAGCCCCCCACCCACCTATGATGGGTTGGTCTGGCAACACTACCAGCTGAATAATCACTCAAAAGTGTCTTGTTAAAGAGATGCTTTCAAATAGAATAAATATATGTTTAAAAGAAACTGCCAAAGTTTCACATATCTGTCATGTTTTACCATTTCTGTTAGCTTTCCCATGGAAGTTGAATGCCATAACGTGTTTTTTGTTTGAAAATAAGTTTTCTGCTTTATTAAACTCATTTTTTTAGTTGTTAAATTTGTCGCAGTCATTTTGACAGTAAAGAAGGTTTTCGTACTGTTCAAGGACTGGAGTGTATGATGGGGGGGTTGATGAGAGGGGACAAATGTGTTATTTGACTCAATTTTTAGAATAATGTTGTTAGCATTTGCTTGTTTTAGCAAAGTTTTTAAGGTGCTGCATTTCTCAAAACATACAGGAAAACTAATTTTCCTGCCTTTTTCCCTAACGCTGCATCTCAATATAACTTTCTTTAGGAAAAAAGCTTGGTAGGCAGATGAGAGAGTGTTTGGGTGCTCAAAATTTATCCTTTGCACTGTATGTTGTTCTTTTGTCTACTTATTAAAACACATCTGCCTTTTTGTTCTAGAAAACAAGAGATCTCAAACAAGAGATCCCATGATAAATGTATTAACTTTTCAATAACTATGAAAACAAAGGCATTGTTTATTTATAAAAATTACTGGCTTTGAAGCCTGTTGTGCGTAAAAATACAGTGGACTCCAGAAAACCATAAATGACAACCCTCAGTCTCCCAATGTACTATATATTAAAGTACTACCTCCACGTTAAGGGGTTGTGTAACTCGATGTTGGAACAAGAGAACAATGCAACTGAAAAAGGAACCAGTATGGTATCAGAAGAACCAGAGAGAGGGGAATATATATTACACACACTGGCATAATGCCCATTGGGCAAGGTGGGCAGCTGCCCAGGGCATCACCTTGTAGGGGGCATCAAAATGCTGGGTTCGTTTTTAGGTATTTTAGTGGTTTTCCATTTTTGGCCTGCAGGGGGCGCAGTTTTTAGGCTAGCAGCACCGGAATTTCAGCGTACCATCAGGAGACTGTCCTTATGCTACCCCCCAAGTTTGGTGAGGTTTGGTTCAGGGAGTCCAAAGTTATGGACTCCCAAAGGGGGTGCCCCTATCCCCCATTGTTTCCAATGGGAGCTAATAGGAGATGAGGGCTACAGTTTTGAGGGTCCATAACTTTGGCCCCCCTGAACCAAACTGCACCAAACTTGGGGGCTATCATTAGGGAAGTCTCCTGATGAGACCCTGAAAGCTTTGAGACTGTGCCTTCAGAAATGTGCCCCCCCCCCACAGCCTGCAACCCCCATTGACAGCAATGCAGAAAACTCAATGAAGACCAAAGATTCTTGGGCAAATTTCTAGGATGTTCCTGAATGGGGTGCATTTTTGGATGTATCGGCACCAAAATTTCAGGGTATCATTTGGAGATGATGGCACCCCCCAAGTTTGGTGCAGTTTGGTTCAGGGGGTCCAAAGTTATGGACCCTCAAAGGGTAGCCCCCATCTCCTTAGCAAAGAATGGGGGATGGGGCACCCCTTTTGAGGGTCCATAACTTTGGGCCCCCTAAACCAAACTTTACCAAAATTTGGGGGTACCATAAGGACAGTTTCCACATGATACCCTGAAATGTTGGTGCTGATACATCAAAAAATGTGCCCCCTGCAGGAACATCCCAGAAATTTGCCCAAGAATCTTGGTTCTGCATTGAGTTTTCTGTATTGCTGTCCATGGGGGTTGCTGGCTGGGGGGGGGGGGCGCATTTCTGAAGGCACAGTCTCAAAACTTTCAGGGTCTCATCATGAGACTGCCCTGATGATACCCCCCCATGTTTGGTGCAGTTTGGTTCGGGGGGGGGCAAAGTTATGGACCCTCAAAACTCTAGCCCCCATCTCCTATTAGCTCCCATTTGAAACAATGGGGGATGGGGCACCCCCTTTGGGAGTCCATAACTTTGGACTCCTTGAACCAAACCTCACCAAACTTGGGGAGTAGCATAAGGACAGTCTCCTGATGATATGCTGAAATTATCGTGCTAATATGTCTAAAAAGGCACTGGTGCAAAAAAAAATATGTCTAAAAAGGCACTGGTGCAAAAAAAATTGGTTGTGGTGGAGTGGCCGCCCATGCGGGGGGGGGGGGGCATCCAACTCAGGTTTTGCCCAGGGCTACAGTTTGCCCAGGGCTGCCTCGTTACGCCCCTGATTACACATTCTCTTCTCTGTAGGAGAAGGTAAACTATATGTGAGCAACTGCTTCCCTTCACAAGCTGCTTACAAAGCTTCCCCCATTCTTCCCTCACACATCTACCTTCCTACTCTTTTTCACTCATTATCATCACAGCCTTTATTGACATTAGGAATACAGTAAAATTTAAATTTGTACACAAGACACAAAAAGGAGGTTCAACCTTAGATAGGATTGATCACTACGGACCTCATAAAACAGGTTAATTCTATCTACCACCACTTCAAAGAAGTTGGTTTCATTTAGCTACTAACAGAGATGAAAAAGTTAGAAACATTTTCACGAATTAAACTATTCAAACTGTTAGGTAAGTAGTTCATCAAACCAGCCAATGAATTTTTGTTTAATCCTACAAGGAGAGGAGAAATGTACATTTTCCTATGAAAGGCATAAATTGGGCTTGCCAAGAGGCCATGTTGTATCGTCTCGATTTCATTCAGTGCACATGGGCATAGTCTATCCTTACAGAGAGCGTTATTGAATCTGCCAAAGGTCATTGCATTGGGAATAGAGTTGAAACGGGTAAGCAAGTAGTGTAGCACTGGCATAATTGGTTCTTATCAACATAACTCAGAGGTTTGCCGTCATAAAGGTCAGTTCACTTCCAGAGTCCCTTTGCCTTCCTTAGGTTTGCATTGTAAATAGACTTTAGCCAAAGACTTTGAGAGTAAAACTGTTTTAGCCCACTGGTTTAACACCCCAAGAGGTTATATTGCGATTATGCTGACAGAAGCTAAATATATGGGAGCAACTGAAACTTATTTCCAACAGAAAGCGGTGCTGTCGGTAAGGGGAAGGTCTGACCTAGGTTATCCCCTGCTCTGGATGAGGTGGCACTTTCCTTAAAAGAGCAGGAGCAAGAGCTTGGGGGTGCTCCTGGACATGAGACTTGACCTCCTATTGAGGTGGCACTGGTGGCCAGCGATGCCTTTCACCTGCTTTGGCTGGTGAGCTAGCTGCAGCCCTTCCTGGGCAAAAAAGATCTTGCCACTGTAGTCCATGGCCTGGTAACATCTTGATTAGATCACCACAATGTGCTCTATGTGGGGCTGTCTTGAAGGGTGTCTGGAAGCTATAGTTGGTACAGAATGTTGGGGCCAGAGTACTGACTGGAGCGCATCAGAGGAATCGTATAATTTGATTGCTGTTTCACCTACTCTGGCTTCTAGTTTGCTTCTTGACTCAGTTCAAGGTGCTGGTATTGATTTTTAAAACTCTGTGTAGTCTGGGACCAACATATCTTAATAATCACCTTCTTCCATACAAACCTATCTGATAGATGAGTGGCAAAATAAAAAAGATCTTCTTCTCCGTCATGGCACCAAAAGTTTGGAAGTCCCTCCCCAGGGAGATTGAGCTCCATCCTTTCTATCGGTATCTTTCACCAACCAGTGAAAACTTTTTTATTCCATCCAGCATCCCTTATAACAGTTTTAGATTCTCCTTCTACTGTTTTTTAAAATGTGCTTTTAATTGAATTTTATAATTTAACTGTATAATAATTGTTTAAATGTGTTAGTGTTTTGTGTGCCTCGTGGATTCTGATTGGGTGGACAGGCAGCATTAAAATGTTCTAAACAGATAGTGCATAAATAAACTGGGCAATCCTAATTTTCTGTGCACTTCTTGGGATGGGAGTCATTTGCCCCACTCCAGAGATGTGGGGGCACCTGCACCTCCAAAGTAGGGCAAATAACTCCACCCCACCCAGGAATGTTTCACCTTGGGAAAATGACATGGCAGGAGGCAGGATCCTTTCTTTCTCCCACTGAATTGTGCCACCACAGATTACTAGAACAGACTTCTTCTGCTGCCATGGGGAAAGCAAATCAGGTCTGACTCAATGTCTCTTGTAGTTTGACCCTAAGAATCAACACCTTGTAGACCAGGAAGTGAATAGACAGCTGAAGCAATCGTGCCCATGGTAAGCTAGAATAAGTTTCAATCTATGAGGGTGAAAACAGCACTGTAGCTTCATCTGAATTATTTAACATGTAACATCTGAAACCTGATAGTTTAAAAATGTATACTACCAAGAAAGAGAACCATTTCACGTGTTATTTTTCCTAATGTATATGGGCAGCCATCCTCCTGGAGCTTTCGGGATACAGGCCTGTTGAGCCAAGTAGATGTATCTGAACCCTTGTAAATTAGAAAGAGAAAGGACTGGTTTTTAAAATACCATGAGGAGAATGTGCAGTCAATTCCAAATTTTGTAATTTGTTGCTTCCTGGTAGTTCGAAAGCAAAATATGTGCCTCATTAAAGATTATACGTGGTAAACTAGATCTAGAATCCCCGAGCTTTCTACATTCTAGCCAGTTTCTACTTCATAAGTGATTCAAAGATCTGTTTTTGAGTTGGCAAGCTAGCAAAGCCCGTTTCAGCTAGTGTATGCATGCAGATGATCCTTGTTTCTCAGAACTTTCCACAAATGGCTTTGTTTAGCATACATTGCTATCTTGGAAATTCCCCCTTTGAAGCAGTAGCCTTGTGTTGCTGTGAACAAGTTTCTTCTCTAATAGGTGGTATCTGAAGCCTTACCCAGCTCTGACTGACATTTGTAAACCCTGCCACTTTCTGCAGATGATTTATCCAAGTTTCTGTGGGAACAATCAGCCTTTCTCCCTATTCTAACAATTTTTGTTTTCTTTGGGCGATTCACCTTTATTGGAGAGACAGGGTGTTCCTGCCATGCTCATGTGTTCCTGCTAACTTGTGCTTGGGCTTCATGGTGTTTGTTACCTTCTTGGAATCTGACTATGGAAAATAAAATTTAAAGCAACTACCCGTATATACTTGTGTATACGTTAACCCGTGTATACGTTGAGGCACCTAATTTTACCAAAAGATTGCTAAGCAATCTTTGGAGCATTGCCCTTTTAAGAAAATCATAGAGAGACCCTGCCCGAGCGGCAGCTTCCCTGAAGCCAAGCCTCAGAACCTGCGGGGAAAGGAAAAGATGAGTGGGTGGGTATGTGGATGGGTGGGTGAGGGAGGGAGGGAGTGAGTGAGTGAGGGGGACGATGGGCGGCGTCGCGGTGGCAGCGAGGAGGGCTTTTTTGGCACAAAAATGTGCTGAAAAAGTCGACTTATACGTGAATCTATATGATATTAATATTATTCTTCCTTCTTTTCAGCTACATGCTATTATACCATCCTTTCTTGTAGGCCCTTTACTATATAAATTCTCCTGTGTATTTAAATGTTCTACATCTATGCACAATGAAATGGTCATGCCAGTGGCAAAATGGGGAAAAGGTTGTATAAGGAATTTAGCTCCTACCCCAGTACCAAGAGAACAAAAAGAAAAAAAACATGGCTATGTTGCCTATTTGTGAGCATGACAACTAATAACTACCAACACCAATATATCTGTTTGTGAACTGGGCCAGAAAGGATATGATCGATAAAACCACAAAATGGAACTGAGGCCAAACTAGGGGAATTTCTCTTCAAACCTAAAGAAAGTTCCAGGGTTGTAGACAGGTCTGAAATTGAAAAATAATATATTAGAGGATTAAAACTCCCAAAAATAACAGAATCAACACCTGTAGCTTTAAGAAAAGAATGCCTGTGGAACTGAGGGTTGCTAAACAACTGCAATAATATTTCCAAGCCTTCTAAACTCTTGTTTCAGCATAGCAAGGGCAGGAGACAGCAAGAGTAGAAACACCTCCAGAAAACAACACACATATTCGGTTATGTCCCCTGATGGAGAAGAACCTGCCAGGGACAGGCCAAGATGTGACTACTGGAAACCCACTGTCCACACAATGCAATCTAGCCCAGCAACAGCAGCCACAGCACAACTCAGCCTAGTGCCAGCTGCTGCACAACTGGGTCTGACCCACCACAGGCTGCCGCATCCTGGCTACACATTTCCAGAGAGAGGTAGAGAAGGAGGAAAAGCTGAAAGCAGGAGAGCAAATAGTAGGTTGGCTGGTGGGTGGGAGAAGGAAGTAGGAAACGAGGAGAAGCTATGGGGACTGTGTCAAGCAAGGGAAAGAGAAAATACTAAGGGAGGGGGGATGTGATGCCTCTGCAAGTCCTTGCAGTCCTCCACTTGTTTTCTATGTTTTTCGAGTTTTTATGGGAGCCAGTAAAAAAAAAGTAGCATCCCCAGCATAACATCTATGGCTGCCCACACTTAGCCCATGCTTAGTCTGTTTAGAAAGCATCTTCCTAACCATTGTTTTATACTACCTTCTTCATTGCTAGATGCTATTTATGTATTCATTCAGTTTTAACAGTGAACATGTGCCTTTGCATGCATACCACCCAGCTACTAGGTTTTCTTTGCTACTTTCTTTTAGCACAAGCTAAACCTGACTTGGCTTTCACATTTTCATCTCCAATCTCTCTTCCTCTTTCTTTTTTCTATCCCACTTGACCAGTTTTGCAAAGGTGAGTCTGGGTCATGAATCCATCCAGGCATAGAAATAAAGTATACAGTAAAGAAGGGAGCATTGGTTTGTGGCAATTTGTATGATGAGTGGTTCCCAAACAGCAAGGGTCAAAAACTAATCAGTCTGGAGTGTTACCATATAAACTCACATACCTTCTTGACTTCAAATCTTAAGAATTTGCTGAGAAAATAATAATGGGAAAATTCTAAGTTGACTCAGTTGGACTTTTTAATTTATTTTATTTGTTTTGCAAATCAGTGCAATCAATATGATGAGAATCTGATAAGCAATGTAATAGAGCAAATATCGAAGAACATGATGTTTAGATAGGTGAAAAGTGTAGAAACGTTCTGAGCCTTCTACCCCAAACAGGCGGTCTTTTCCTTTACATGTCTTCTGACCAGCTGTAGATGGAAAATACTCTACATGCTTCTACAGTCTTGCTAACAGACACAATTTGGATCTAAAGAGCATCCAAAACTATAAACATGCACATCCAGCGAAGGTTGAGAACATGATATAAGATTGTGTCTGCTTCCATGCAGTATTGCAATACCTTCAGTTATATCCCAGTAGCTTCACTTTTAAGTGCGTTTGCAAAGTTATTCCTGCCTTTCTCCAGTAAAGAAGAGAAGAAGAAGAGTTTGGATTTATATCCCCCCTTTCCCTCCTGTAAGGAGACTCAAAGGGGCTTACAATCTCCTTTCCTCCCCCCCTCACAACAAACACCCTGTGATGTGGATGAGGCTGAGAGAGCTCCAAAGAATTTGTGACTAGCCCAAGGACACCTGGCTGGCATGTGTTGGAGTGCACAAGCTAATCTGGTTCCCCAGATAAACCTCCACAGCTCAAGTGGCAGAACAGGGAATCAAACCCAGTTCTCCAGATTAGAGTGCACCCACTGTTAACCACTACACCACTCATACCAGGACTCAGTTCTCTGCAGCAACCAAAAATGCAGGCTGCATATCTAAGTTCCTATAGATACTGGAGCATAGCTTCCATAACCTAAATGTGATTAAGATTATGCAAAGGTGAAAACTGCTATGTATGCCCTGTGGAGCATAGCTCAGAGAATTGCTTCTGTAGCGGACATAACCAGTGTGTAGTGGGATTGCCATTTGGCACAACTGAGATGAAGTGTTTCATCTGAGTCCACTAATTCAATTGTGGCAGTTACAGATGCAGCATCTTCCTTGGAGGATACCACAGCTGTGATATTTGTCCTCTTTGCCAAAAAGAGAGAAAGAGGGGAGAACTGAACAGCTGGTCTGGGAAAAAAGGACCTGAAAGTGGATTTCCATCTGAGGAATATGACTTCTTATACCAAGGAAAATATCTCAGGTCTTCCGGTTCTCTGTCCTTACTTGTAAGCTGATATAGATATATATTCAGTAATTGGATTGATAGCCACAGTTAAAATAATACTATTTTAGAGAGGTGTGATATTGGAGCTGTGAAAGAATTTCAGGATACGTTTATCACTGTGCTTTGTACTTTTATGTTTTAAAATGTAGACCTTAGCCCTGTGATTAATTTTGATGCTGCTGTGTCGCAATAGTGATTATCCATTTGAGTAAATTATCATGAATGGTGGGGAGCTTACCTAATCACAAAGACCTGACTTGCTGGAAAATATTGGGAGAATCAGCATCCCCATCTCTTTCCCGTACAGCCCCAGCTAACATATATGTGCTAGAATTAAATTGGTTGATTTCCAAGACAGGCAACCATAGTTAGGATGGAAGGGATCGGAAGTGTTTTCAGGGGAAGTGAGAGATGTTGAACCCACTTCTGCCCTCCCCATCCTAATATGAATTACGGATACTTTTGATGGTAGTTCCAGAAGTAAACCAGTGCTACATTTCTACAGTGTTTTGACAATATTGATTGTAACCAGAGAGCATTGTGGAATCCTAACAGATTCAGAACTACCGGTATATTCGAACAGTGCTTGTGAGCGCTTTTTCAGTTGAATGAAGCTTTGTTATAATCTATGACTAGTTACTGCTTATTATTTGCAGTAAGACTGTATCAGTACATTTGGACTTTAAAACAGTTCTTGAGAATGATTGTGTATGCTGATTATGTGTATTACCTTGAAGAAGACCTCCATGAAATCAGTATACAGAGTTTGCCAGAACAGGTCATGCTGATGGTCATTATTGGAATTGCCTTCTGTTGTTGTACTATAAGTGGAAATGCAAATACAGATTGAAGCACCTTCAGGATCTGCAAACATTCAAGGTCTTTGGTAGTTCAGTGGCAGTTGAAGTTCCAGGTTAACATTGCCCTTTCGTTTTCTTTTATAGCTTGGGTCATCCTCCTCTGTGCCTTTTTCATCTATATTCTCACAGCTGTTCATGACCGTTGTAGTTCCACTTATAATTGGACAGGTACGTTTTTAAAATGCATATTTACTGTATTTTTTAAAAGTGCAAGATGAAGGGAGAGATCTTAGAAACAAACAGCAAGAGAGTGAAAGCTGCCATCTGGGGGAAAGTCTCAGAGTAATGGGATTTAATGATGTAGAGGTGGCATGAGAGGGCTCACTGAAACTGACCCTCACTTTCTAAAAGTGTGTCTTTTACACATCAAGAGCTCAAAGAGGGCTTAAAATGGCAATCCAGATAGGAAAACATGTGGAATAGTATGAATGAGATCAGAAAACGCAAATTTATATAACTTGATACAAAAGGAATTAGAAGAAATCTAGAAAACATGAAATTTTAAACAGTAGTTGAGACCAGTAAGGTGATACAATGAGGTGCATTATAATATTTGCTGAGACTCGTCAAGGAAAGAAGTCCCATCCTTTTCCACTTTCGCCCTCCTTTTCCCACACCCCTTCACCATCTTTTCTCCTAAAACAAGTCTTTCAGGCTGGAAGGCTGGGAACCATGACACCACCCACACCCTGCTGGTCTTTTAAAAGACCATCCCATCAGCTTGTGGATCTTGAGGAAAACTGGATTTTTTTCCTTCTATGTGGAGCCCTGAGAAGCTGCTGCTTCATAACAATTTTTAGTTCTTATTTCTGACTTTCATGACACCAGATAGTGATTGATCACATGATGATTTTATAGTGCTTTATAGCTAATTGGATTTGTCTACATGATGACATCACTGAAGGCAGTGGCGTAATGTCCATTGGGCAATGTGAGCAGCTGCCCAGGGCTCAGGAATTTTGCAGGGCATGCTCCTGCATTTTAATTTTTTTGGTGTTTTTTCACATTTTGGCCTGCAGGGGGCGCATTTTAGAGATATCAGCACCAAAATTTCAGAGAATCATAAGGGGACTGTCCTGATGTCCTCATATAAGAGACAATTTGCACTTCGAATGTATGTTGCCTCTATCTTGAATCCAGACTTAAAGATTGATCTGATCCCCAGCTGAATTCAAGGTGTTGGTTTTGTCTTTTAAAGTCCTATGTACCTTGGGACTGGGGTATCTGAAGGATTATTTTCTCCCATAAGTTCCTGCCTGGGAATTAAAGTAACAGGGAGAGGCCCTCCTGACTGGCCCATCAGCCAAAGAAGCTCCTGTGGTGGGTACAAGAGAGATAGCCTTTTCAGTGGCAGCCCCATGATTATAGAATGATCTCCCCAGGAAGTTGCTCCGGCCCCTCACTGAACTGTAGGAAGCCGCTGAAGACAGTTTTATTCAGGATGACATTTGATTAGTTTAGTTGCCTCTGCTTATGGGCTGTAAATTAGGGTTTCAATTCATGTTTTTTATACATTTCTTGGTTTTGATTCTGTTTATGTGGTAAACCACCTAGAGTTCTGTAAAGTGTAAAGATGACTTCTTATCGTGTTTCCCCTAAAGGAAGACCTACCCCAAAAATAAGCCCTATCATGATTTTTCAGGATTTTTGGAGGAGGCTTAAAATATAAGCCCTACTCCAAAAATAAGCCCTACAGGTAGTTATAGATCAGGATGGTGTGATCCAGCAGGGTGCTCCCTGCCAGTGAGGATGCAGTTTGCATCACACGTGACAGAAAAGCAACGGGGCTGCCGAGAGCCCGCCTTAATGAATTGTGAAGGTACTGTATTTCCCCGAAAATAACCCCTACCTAAAAAATAAGCCCTAATGGATCTTTTGGTGCAAAAATTAATATGAGACCCTGTCTTATTTTCGGGGAAACCGGGTAATGTAAACTAGATCCAGGTTGTGTGTCTTTTTAACATTGGGACAGAGATGGTGGGCTCTGTTTGTGTTGTCTTTTCTTCAGCGGGCAAGTGACAGGGAGCAGAAAACCGAGCACGGCAGCAGCACTTCCTTTCCCCTTTCTGCCGTCCTTCTTTAGACCTAAGTGCTTATGACAGACTTTTATTTTATGTTTTATTTTAAAGAGTGATTTATGATTAAAAGTTAATGAAATAGAATTTTCACTGTGCTTTTATTATATTCTACCAGTTTGAACATTTTTCAAAGCAGCACACCAAAATCCACTGTTCTCTATGAATAAATAATAAAAGCCATGTCTGTGCATTATCATTCATGCATTCTCTAGTTGCCCATTGGTGATTTGTTTGCCAGCCTAAAGTGGGCACTTTATATTAAACAGTCCTTAAGTAAAATTCGAATTAGTTATTACAATTGTACCTATTTAAAACACAAATATATGGATAGAAATAATGGAGACCTGCTTTGTTCATGTCATTCTGTCAGAAGTTGAGCCTACTGAATCAGACCAGTGGTCCATCTAGTCCAGCATACTTTCACAGTAGCCTCCCAGTTTCCTTGGAAGGCAAGCAACTGGCTTATAGAATGAGGACTTTTCCCAGTACTTCCTCCTACTAGTAGTATTGCTGCCCAAAGAACTTTGATATTCTGTAAGCAGAGTGGTTTGGATCTGTTTTTATACCCATGCCCAAGCTGTCGAGCTGAAACACCTAATGAAAAGGAAGGAAACATGTTAAGCAGCATTCTGTTGTTTTGTGGGATGCTAAGAAACTAAACATTCAAGGCCTAGTTGTGTATCGGAGTGTGAAGGACTTACCAGTACTCTTTTCCAAAATCAGAACCCTGTTAAAACTTTGCTGCCAGCACAAGCAGGGCCAGCCCAACCATATTGCTGAACTCGGTCACCTCATGCTCCTGGTTTTAAAAAAGCATTAAGCTTAATGGAAGTGATTTTGTTTGCTTTATTTGGAAAAAGTCACATTTGTTAAACAAAAATATCAAACATTTCACTATGCTTTGTGTGGGGGAATGCCAAAGTCATGGGAAAGAACTAGATCTTACAGTTTCCCTGGGAATGACCTGGGGACACCACCACCGTTTTAGAGGTGAACATAATCCATTTAAATATGTTGCAAGAGCTCAATCCTGATTAGCATCGCAGCTGTTGCTGTGGGGACGGGGGAGCTGTTTTACCTCTTGATAAGGTGCTGGTGGCAGGACTAGGAGAGCCCCTAGTTCCTATATTCTCCAAGGCCCAATCAGGGTCAAGCCCTTGCAGTATTTTTAAATGGCTCATTTTCAGATTTAAATGGTGGTGGTAACCCTGAGTCTCCCCCAGGGAAGCTGTAACATGTCATTGTGCCCATAGTTCACCTATGGTGCTACCAACCCTTAGGCCAGTTCTGGCCATGGTACCAGTTTTCTATATACCAGTAGCTCCTTTTGTTCCTCGGGATCACAGATAAGTACCATGCTATCATATAGCGGAGAGCAGCAGTTCTCCAGTTAGAGTCCAAGTTCAGGTTGCCAACTCTGGGTTAGGAAATTCCTGGAGATTTGGGGATAGACCCTGGGCAGGGCAGGGTTTGGAGTGGAGAGGGACCTCAGAGGGGCATAACACCATAGAATTCACCCTCCAAAGCGGCCTTTTTTTATCCAGAGGAAATTCTGAGAGATGGCTAGGCCCAACCTGGAGGTTGACAACCCTTAACAAGAACCCTGAGAAGATGGGGGTGGAAGTAGACGATCTCCTGATTCCTAGGGCCCTAGGGCCCAATCACGATCAAGCCTGTAGAAGGATTTATGTGCTGAAAGGCTGCCCTGTTTGTTAAGGCTTTGAGGGGGATGTAGGGTGTTGTCATTATTTTTAGGGAAAGTGTGGTTATATGGTGTTCAGTTGTATTTTGTATTTTTTTACTTGAAATTGTAAGCCAGCTTAAACTATCGGAAAGACAGAATATAAATATTTTCATTAATAAGCAATTGTTAACTGTAAGCGGGGCAGAGTTTGCAGGTCTTTCTCCATTTCAGAGGTCCCCAACCTTTTTGAGCCTGTGGGTACCACTGGAATTCTGACGCAGCATAGTGGCCCCAGGCAGTGGTGGGATTCAAATAATGTAACAACTGTTTGTTTACAAGCACCATTTTAACAACCGGTTCTGCCAAAGTGGTGCGAACCAGCTGAATCCCACCACTGGCCCCAGGCACAGAATGTCCACCTCAGCTTGCCTTCACACAATGAGAATTCCTGTATCCTTGTGTTAGCTGCTGCCAATTTTTAAAAATCTGCCCAGCAGCGGCAAAGCTCCCAGGGGGTGGGGGGGCGTGCGACGCACCGGAAAAACGAATTTGGGTGCGTGGGGGGCGCAAAATCCTCCCGGCCCCTCCCCCTTTCCCCACCTCCCCCCGCCCCTCCCCCCCCCCACACACTTACTTTAGGAAACCAAGCAGGCTGGATAACAGGCCTTCCTGTTCTGGTGGGAACTACATTTCCCAGGGTCTCCTGGGAAATGTAGTTTCCACCAGAACAGGCCTTCCTGTTCTGCAGCCTGTTCAATTTTCTAAGTAAGTGCGTGGTGGGGGCGCCAAGGGTGGGCCGGCGTGATTCCCACCCACAGCGGCCCCCCTGCGGCGCCCCCCCCCCCCACACACACACACACTTACTTTAGGAAACTGAGCAGGCTGGAGACCAGCCTTTCTGTTCTGGTGGGAACTACATTTCCCAGGAGACCCTGGGAAACGTAGTTCCCACCAGAACCGGAAGGCCTGTTCTCCAGCCTGCTTGGTTTTCTAAAGTGAGTGGGAGTGGGGGGGCGCCGCTGCAGGGGGGGGCATAATTTCCCACACACACAGCGGCCCCCCTGCAGCGCTCCCCCATACTTACTTTAGGAAACCAAGCAGGCTGCAGAACAGGCCTTCCTGTTCTGGTGGAAACTACATTTCCCAGGAAATGTAGTTCCCACCAGAACAGGAAGGCCTGTTCTCCAGCCTGCTCGGTTTTCTAAAGTAAGGGGGTGTCACAGGGTGCTTGAGAAGAGCCAGAGTGTTGCACCGGCGCCTCTGGCCACAGGGGGCCTAACGCCTCTGCTGCCCAGCCAGTCAGCTCTCCAGCAGGCAGTTTTGCTGGGCAGAAGCCCTTCTGGCCCCACCCACTTTCTTAAAGCACTTGGCAGGTACCAGGAAAGGTGCTAGTAGGTTCCATGATGCCCATGATGCTCATGGGCACCATGTTGGAGCAACACGAACCACAATTTATGCTGAATCAATTCAAGTAGATAAATAGAACATGAACAAAAATGGGCTTTTTTCTTCTTCTTCAGAGTAGTTGCTCAGTTTTTCAGTCAAAACTGAAAAAGGAACATGAGTTACTTAAAAGAGAGATTAAAGGTACATTTGTATATAAAAATTAATCTTTTAAAGAGAAGAAAGAGTTAACAGCCACTCTTTAGAAAGTATTTTTAGCTGAAATATATTTATAGCTTTAATCCATATAGAAGTGGCCCTGTTTATGGGTAAAGTTTAGCTGAATTGCAGGAAGAAGCAGTAATCTTCTGGGAGTCAACACTGCTGAAAAGCTGCTTAGAAAAATTGATATGACAGATTAACAGCATTCATGCTATAGTTCATTCTTATCTGACACTTGACTTTAACTGCAAACAGATGAATTCTCAATATGAATGTAAACAAAGAAATATACATACACCTCACCCTAAAAATGTCATGAAATATTTTGTTTATAGTGCTGTGTTAAAATGGTTTAATGTTAAGAAAACTGTAATTTTAAAGTGTTTAATTTTGGGAATTCAAATGAAGTGCTAGAGCATGGGCACTTCTCAGCTTAAACCCAAACAGAAAAATGCACTTTGATTTGCTTGGTAATTGTTCATAGTCCAAGACGTAATTCATAACCACACAGATTGATGGTTGTTATGCATGGAAACCATGATTTAAGGGCTCAATAAGTTAGAGAAAGAGGGATAATGTCAAGACACCAGAAAACAGTTGTTTCCTCTCCATATAAACTGCCAACAGCTTAACTGATATTTAAAACATTGTCTCTTGGTTTTTATTTCAATGGAAGAGCCACTGGAATCATTAGCTGAAAAATTCATTTAGAAAACTGGGTGGTTATTTTTGGTGGGAGAGGCGGGGAATGAATGTCAACACCTTGAATAGAGCAGAGGAAATTCCAGAGGTTCTGGGGTCCAAACTGTGTTTTTATGGAAATGGGTATAAATGAACCATGGCAGCCCTTTTATTTTGTAGGAAAACCCTTCAGGTGATGTGGAGTGTTAGAGTGGTTGGCAGGAAAGAGATTTAGTACCTATCCCCAGAGGTGGGATTCAGCCGGTACGGCCAAACCAGTTGTTATAAATCCCTTTGCTCCCCCTACCCTGGTAAAGGGAGCGACAACAGGGCTTTTAGCCCCAGCCCAGTGTGGGAAGGAGAGCTTCAGCTTGGCTCCCCAGGGGGGAAGGAGACTTCCCGACCCGGGAACCGCTGCGGGTGGTGGAAGCAGCCAGGAAGCACGGGGGGGGGGGCTGGCCAGCCCAATCTGTGGCCAGCCAGTTTGTCCTTGGGAACCTCCAGCAGCTGCAGCCCTGCTAGAGGTCCCCCAGGCCTCCCAGCCACTGCCCTAGCCTGGGAAAGCCATCACTGCGCAGCCAGCCAGCGGTGGCCTTCCTGGACTAGGGCAGCAGCCGGGAGGCCTGGGTGACCTCTAGCAGGGCCTCTGGTGGCCGCAGCCTTGCTGGACTCCGCCGGCTGCTGCAGCCCCACTTCCTCCCTCAAACTCCAATGGCGGTGGCCAGGTCCACTGCCAATGGAGCTTGAGGGAAGAGGTGGAAGCAGCTGATGGTAAACCGCAACCCTGTCGACCTTTGTGGCCCCCCCCTCCCTCGAGCTTCATCAGCGGTGGCCCTAGCCAGGAGCAGCCAGCAGCAAGCTGCATCCCTGCTGGCTGCTGCAGCCCCACCTTCTCAGTTGATGGAGGTTGAGCGGGAGGGGGTGGCAGTCTGTTCTGATTGAGTGGGGGGTGGCACCCCACCACCTCCCCCGCTGCTCAGCCAGAACTGGTTGTTAAATTTTTGTAATCCCACCACTGCCTAGCTCCTTCTCTGCTCCAAACCACTCCCTTCAGCTGTGCCTTTTATGCGGGGGGGGGGGGGAGGTCTATCAGAGATCTATACGTAATGCTTAGTTAGAACCTCAGACAGAAACAGCTATTCTAGAGAGTATCAGACTAGGAATGGAGAAATCTTGGCAAATCCCCAGTCTGCCTGAAGCAGATTACCATGGACAATCTGGTTCTTTCTGCCTAATTTGCTTCATAAGGCTATACTGATGGTAAAATGGGAGATAGATGCCATTCTGAGCTTCTTGAAAGGACAAGATATAAATATGGGAGGGAGGGAGGGAGGGAGGGAGGGAGGGAGGGAGGGAGGGAGGTGGGTGGGTGGGTAAACAGAACATCCATTTCAAATACAAGCTGAAAGAAAGATGACATAAAATGTAAATAAAACATAAATTGCCTTGGATGCTGCTGCATGGTTGACCACATATCCACTTCTACTTGCTGTAAGGATGCAGATAGCATTCTTTGTTGTGTTTATTGTATTTCTCATGTTTATTGTGGGCAAAGTAAATGTATAAGGTGACTTGTTCCATGCTTCTCTTTTTTCATTCTACTTTCCCTTCACAAAGAAAAATATGGTTTCAGGCCTGCTTGTCTCTTTTGGCATTCAGACAGCACCTCGAACAAGACGTACCTGAGCTATCGACATTGTTCTCGCCCTTGCTGATACCACATAAATCCTGCATGTTTCGCAGGTGTGGGGTGCTTTGCTTCATGGTACTTTAAAAATGTGCTCACCTTGGACAGGGAAAGCCAGGTGCCTCAAAGAATCCAACCTCAGTCTTGCAAGAGCCTCAGGCATCCTTCCTATAATGCAGTGATGTCACGTAGTGGGGGATCACCTCGGCAGCAGTACTTTCTGTTCTGCTGGGTCAGAAGAGCATTAATAGTATCCTATGTGGAGAAATCCCACTTACATATAAAGATACAGCCCACACTGGACTCAAACTCTGGAAATATTGGGAACTGAAAAACCTTATCAGAGTTTGATGAGAAAAGCTTGGAGACTGCCCAGCTTCTTCTCCCCCCACCCCCAATTCCAGGGTATGTTTTGCTTTTTGTACCGTTCTTTCTTTTTGCCATCAAGTCACAGCTACTCATGGCAACCTTGTAGGGTTTTCAAGGTAAGAGACTTTCAGAGGTGTTTACCATTTCCTGCCAATGCATCATAACCATGGTCTTCCTTTGTTGTCTCCCATCCAAATATTAACTGACCCTGCTTAGCTTCTGAGATCTGACAAGGTCTGACAAGATCAGGCTAGTCTGTACAACAGAGACTTAAAAATCCACCACTCCTTAGCTGTGCCACATTTGCAGCTTGGTATCATGACCCAGACTGCAAATAGGCTTAAAAACTGACAGTACCTTCTGTGCATGTGCAGAAATTCCTTTTAGTAGCTTTATATTGTGATTCTCTTGCTCAGAAAGAGCAGTTTTTCTACTGATGTGATAGGGCTGAGAAAAACCACTGACAAGGAAGCATCTGCCTCGATATTTCATCAGGGTGTCAATGTGTTTGAATGTCCACTTGCAAATCTAAAAGCTTGTCAGTGGATCTTGTTTGAAGTACGCTGATGCTACCTGTCAGAAACCTGAAGGAGTTTTGTAGCATTCACCCACCAACTGATTATTCTATCTCTGGAGGGGATCAAGCAGTGTTGAGGCTATGGAGATCATTTCAAAGAAACCTTTTCTTTTATTGTTGCATTTCATGAGCCTGGAACTGGAGAATGTGGAGAAAGTAAGTGGCTGCTTTAAGAAGTTTCTATTTTAAATAATCTATTGACACACATGCTCACATCCTTTGTGATTTCTGTGCTGGAGAGAAATGCAATTAATTAAATGACCCTCTACCAATGTACTCTGACAGAGCACTTGTACCCCTTTTCCCAGGAACCACAGTGCACAAACATGTTACAGGTGGCCCTTAGCCACAGAACTTTCCTGCAATCTCTAAGTGGTTAACTTCCCACAATGTGTTTCTGCTAAGAGAAACTTTATGGTCAATTATGTGTGAGCTTTGAACAGTACATTTGTTCTTGATGCATGCAGTCTAAGATGGTGCCATCTGAATCTCTCTCATGTTGAAGGTTTATCATTAATAGTATTGTTATTGGGAGGTTTCATGACACCTCTAGCACCCTCAAATTAGCATTTAGCATGAGCTTGCAATGTTACTTCTCAAACACTTCAGTAATACAATCCATTGGGGCATCTCCTGAGTAGTCTTGTAATGTAATGGCTGAAAAATTAATGCTTGTCATGGTTTGTACCATGCCCTTCAAGTCTAACACACTCTTTAAAATATAAAACATTAAAAGGTAAATTGATTGATTTGTATTTAAAATGTATAACATGTTTGTCTGCCTATAAGACCTCTAAAGCAGCTTACAACAAAATAATAAAAACCACCACTGAAAAAACCCAGTTCTTAATAGAAGATGGCATCACCTGATGTCTGCTTTTCCTCAAGTGTCTGAGATTTAGGTTGGTCGGGGTATTAAAAGTCACTTTGAATTTAGCCTGGAAGCTACTGGTAACCTGTATAGATCATTTTAAAATGGTGTTACATATGCCCTATTAACAACTCCAGATAGCAGAAAGCAGCATTCTGCATTAGTTGTAGTTTCTGAAGTGTTTTCGAGGGAAGCCCCACGTATGGTGCTTTATATTTATCAGAGTATTGAAAAGGTCCCTGACTCCTTTGCCTCCAGCAAGGGTCACTAGTAGTAAATCAACAAGAGCTAAAAGATCTTTCAAGCTGTGAATCTGTTACCTCAGGGTGAGTGTAATCCCATAAAGATCAGACACATTCCTTAGATACAGATGCCAACATAAGCAGAATCCTATCCTTTTAATACAGTCTAAATGTGATGTTGTTTAGCAGAAGGCTGCTATGAAAAGCTTCAGCTGCCCATTTCCATGTAGTAAGGTTCTGTTACCTTTTCTACGGACTTGTTGGCAACCATATATACAGATCCATTGAGGCTCCATGCCATCGGCATCTCCCCCTGTGGAATTAAACTTCCTCCACCCCATTACTGACTTCGATAATGGAGGATGGAACTTGTTGCATATGACAGCAGTAAGAGAGAAATCTCAATATCTCCATCATATTAGGGACACAACACATTCCAAATCCCCAAAGCCACAGTGTAGGACTAAAGCCACTGCAAATCAGTAGCCTCATCTATCAACCTATATAAATGGTTCAAATATAGCATGTGTTAAAAGCTGCTAAATGTTATAAAGATCTGTCCTATCTTTCTGAAAGAACTCGAACGTTGTGTTTATTTTCACTCTTAAAAGGAGAAAACTGATTAAATAAGTACATTTTCAAATTCTGAAATTTGAAAAAGTTGCACTAAGCAATGTAAGCTCATTCATCTCCTTCTTGTGTTAATTCTGGTGTTCTGAATGCATGTAACTGGCATTTGTCTTTGGATTTACAAAAAAACCCTCTAGATCTTCAGACTCTGAATTATTTAAACTCCCACAACACATGCACTTTTGCTTTTCAAGCATGAGTTATAATTTAATTAAAAACTTCTGGTGCATCGCTAGCTATTTAAATATTTAAATGTTCCATGGATCACTTTCGATTATCTGCTCACATGAAATTCCTGAAGATGTCAGATTTTTAAGATTCCCAAAGTTACACTTGGAATTGTCTGTTGATGCAAAGGGGACTGTGATAATTACATACATCCATTAGTATCAGCAGAGGAGAAGAACTTTGGGGAGGCTTAATGGGCATGTCTCAGTGACAGCTAGCAAAGAACATTTGGCATGATTAAGGATAGATTTGAATGTACTTGAAAATATACTCTCATTATGGACGCCCAGTGGAAGTTGCACTACAAATGTTAAATTCCCCAGAAGAAGAGTTATGTGGCAGGGAAGCTTTGAAATCCACTGTGGCCGTCATCCAAATTATTCTCTTCTCTTTATGTCTTTCCGCTGTCAGATTCATTTTGTGATGCCCAACTTGGCTCCCTGGGCACGTTGAAAAGAGGCAACCTGTTGATTTCTTTTTTTCTCTTCGTGTGTTTCAGATTGTCCGAAGATACATCAAGGAATGGCTTGAGAGGAAGAAGCCTCCGTTTGGTGCTATCAGCAGCTGTGTGCTCCTGATGATCATCTATACTACATTCTGTGATACTTTTTCCAATCCAAATATTGACCTTGATAAGTTTAGCCTGGTTATCATAGTTTTTATAAGTAAGTTCCCAGTGTGTTTTTTAATCGTTCGTTTTAACTGCTAGTCCCTGAACCAGGAAAATGATGCACCTCTGGGCAGAGGCGTAGCAAGAGGGGAAAGCGCTCGGTGCACTGGTGCGTCTTCCGCCCCATCCCGCCCCGGAACGCCCTCACCACACCCATACAGGGGCACACGCCCGGTGCGTTGCCTCCCCCCGTCCCCTTGGAGCTACGCCTCTGCCTCTGGGCAAGAGGTTTGGGTTCATGAAGACTTTCCACAGTTATACTCAGGGGTTTTTGGCCAATCTAATCCAGTTCTCTTATTTGCCACTTCCTGATCCTACAGGCCAAGTCCCTCTATCCCCAGCATAGCCTATTTGGATGATCAGAGAGTTCCGCAGGGCCTGTAAAACCAAGCCGTTCCACCGGGCCTTTGGGGAGGCTAGCCGCGAACCTGCCGCCTCCTGTTGATGCCCGTATACCACCTGTGTTACCATCTTCCACTTCTTGCCAGTCCCCTCCCTCTGAGAGTAGAAGAGTAGGGGAGTTGGGGTCCGGACGCCTTATGTGGGCTGCTGCTGCTGTTTTAATAGGATTTTAACTCATATTTATTGTATGGTTAGATTAGTTGTCTATTATCCTTGTTATTGTTTTATTGTTCACCACTCAGAGCCCTTTGGGGATTGGGTGGAAGACCAAATCTAATCAATCAATCAATCAATAAAAAGACACACCCTCTCTTTTGCACCAGTGGAAATGCTGGTTGAATCCAACCCTGTGAGTCTTTGTATTATGCACAGTGAGCAGTCCTACCTCAGCAAAACAATACAATTTGGGACTGCAGATGCATTTTAGAAATATGAAATAGAACTTTATTTTCCAATGCTCAGACTAAGATTCAGTAGATAAAGCTTTGATTGAATGGATTCTATTAGGGTGTATGTTCCTTTTAGGAATTTTATATTCTTTGAAGAACTATCCTATTCATATGTTCTCAGGAATAGTCTTTCTAAATTAGTTTGCTGTTTTAATGTTCAACTAGATTTGTTTGTTTAAAATATTTCCATCCGCCCCTCAAATATAGTTTGTTCCCGGAGCAGCTGACAAAGAAAGTGAAAAATATAAAGCACAGGAAAATATGTTTGCTAAAATAAATGTAAACACATTAAACTTGGCAATGGACCCCCTCCAATAAATATTAAGTCAGCATTTAAGCATTGAAAACCAGCAAAAATCTAACAAAATTATACAGGATCAAAATGAAGGGCAGAAAACTAACTTTAAAATGCAGTAAGCAACGTATAACAGAGGATTCAGTGAATAATTAAAAAATCCAGAAAAGAAAACTAAGCACGTAACAAAAATCATAGAAACCATGATGAGCGCATGGGAAAACAGCCTATAGAAATGTCTGTATTTAATACCATGAGCCATCATTTAGTAATCTGTTAGTACTCATGGTCAGCATGTAACATATAAAGAACAAGATCTTAAGTTCTTGCAGAATGATGGTCTGATTGTAGGAAGTGCTGGACAAGCCTGGCAGCAGGTACACAATTCCAGCATCATTGCAGTTGGTTGCCTAATACTAGAACTTACTTGCAAATCCAGAAGTGGCAGATACCAAGTTGCCAGTTAACACATCCACCCTATATTCTTGTTAAGAATGCTTAAAATATACTCCTGCAGCACTGAGAAGACAGTGCCACGTGCACTGTGCAATATTACCTTGTGTTTGTGCTGCTGCAGTTATCATCTTCAGTAGCACTAGAGGGTCTGCAACCTGTGGCTCTTCAGATGTTCATGGACTACAACTCCCATTTGGCCATGCTGGCAAGGGCTGATGGGATTTGTAGTCCATGAGCATCTGGAAAGTCGCAGGTTGCAGACCCCTGCACTGAACTGCCAATATGTTGACCTACCTTTCAAGGCCTTTCTCCTAAGAAGAATCCAAACATACCAATGAAGGGATAAAGCCAGTTTTGACCAGAGAATGCAGAAGGGTGAGAGAGAATATCCTCCTATGACCTTCTCAGCTGAGAGCCTACAATAGGTGATATAGCAAAAAACAAATCCTGTTGGTCTTCCATTCCTAATTAGTAAATAGTAAATCTGAATATACTGTGTTGTTTTAGAAATCACCGTTGCAACTGTCCTTTGTCTCTGTGGACAATATAGATCTCATTATCTTGAGGCTTTCACAACTGCTAACTCCAAGAGTCTCAGTTTCCAACTGGTGAATTATTTGTGGAACAGCTGCATGTTAAAATGTTTGCTGCTGCTGCTGAGGGACATCTTTTGAATTTTTGCTGCAAAGAAATAGGTGGATGAAATATCAGTAAAAGTAGATTGTGGCAGATAAATGTGAAAAACAGAGCAAATGGAGAACAGAAAATGTATATTTCCAAATCAAAAGTGAATTCTTTAGCTGGTTGCAGACATTTTTGTTTTAATGTTACTTTTAGGAGTTTGGAAATTGCTGTTCTATAGTTATTTTAAATTATGTTCAGAGTAGCATCAGAGTTTTTACTTTGGATAATACTATATATAACCTTGTGATTCTTCAGAGAGCCAATGTGGTGTAGTAGTTAAGAGTGTCAGACTCTAATCTGAATAACTGAGATTGAGTCCCCACTCCTCCACGTGAAGTCTGATGATTGACCTTGAGCAAGTCATAGTTCTTAAAACTATCTCAGTCCCACCTACTTTACAAGGTGCATGTTGGAGGAGAGAAAGGGAATGTGATTATAAGCCGCTTTGAGATTCTTTAAGGTAGAAAAAAAGAAAGATATAAAACTTACCCTTATTGTATTAGTGAGGCAAGCTCAGCTCACTCTAATTCTTCTTTGCCAGCTCAGTTTCCTGCAAAGGTGACTCTATGATGTATTTTATTCTGGAGTTTTGCAAATATCTTTGCAAATATCTGGATATTTACCCTTGCCTCATGCCCGCCATTTTGTGTGCTGCAGCAGATTCTCTGTGAAGATTCCCCACGGAGGTTTCCTCTGCTTTCAGCTCATCCATGAACAATTTCGCTGTAAGAAGCAGATGAATAAAGTTTGTTTTACCAATGATCCCACGCATGTGTCTTTTTTCCTTTTTTTGAGGGGGATGTCTGTGAAGCTTCGGTGTCGCAAATATGCACCTATTGCAGCTCCTCTAATTGGGTCGCCATAGCTTTGCAGACAGCCACCTCAATAAAAAAAGGGAAAACTACAAATGCACAGGATTGCTAGGCAAAACAAACTTTATTCGCCTACTTTTAACAGCAAAATCACGCACGGATGAGCTGGAAGCAGCAGAAACTTCAGTGGGAAATCTTCATGGAAAATCTGCCACAGGCAGAAAAAAAGATCCTTTTTGGCTGGCAGTGCTTGAATTCATCCACACTGTGGGAACACAAAATGGCAAAGCGGATCTTTTTATAATG